>NC_051156.1:107219638-107558441 GCF_013339745.2 Dermacentor silvarum | reverse complement strand
ATCACCGGATTCTTGGCATCCCCCGTAGTGGGTATGAGCCAATAATTGGGAGATGAGATGAGGTTGCAAGAGTCGGTACACGGATTTCGTGAGCTAAATGAATCAGTGGAATAGGAATTTGCACCGCAAAGACAATAGGCCACACTCGGAAACGTCAACGGTTTGCGACTAGCCGACTACCCGTCTGCACTTCATTGTAAGGACTTTTTTTTTTTTTTTTTCTGGCGCTGGGTGCCAGAAAACCGAAACTGCTAACTACCTAAAGCTAACGCCCGCTGCACATGAGCGTGCTTGCTTGGTTTTCAGGGAACCTACTCCGTTCCTTTAAATTTTCGCGTGAACAGTTTACGCACACCAGCTTTGAACAAATTGTGTTGTGATTATACCTGGTGCACATGTCTTGACCAACGGATTTAATAAACATTGGTCTGTAAAAAATGTTTTTTCCTTTCAATTTTGCATTTTATATGCTTCAGTATTAAATGAAACGATAGCTTCGTCTTGTGTTTGAGGAACAAGAGAAAACCGTAACAAAAGGGGAGAGGTTTGCCACTCCAGGGACAAAACATTACGCCGCCGTGGTGGCGTAGGGGCTTTGGTGCTGCGCTGCTAAGCCCGCGGTTGCGGGATCGAATACCGGCCGTGGCGGCCGCATTTCGATGGGGGCGAAATGCAAAAGCACCCTTGTACCGTTCATTGAGTGCACGTTAAGGAACCCCAGGTGGTCTAAATTAACCCGGAGTCCCCACTACGGCGTGCCTCATAATGATATCGCGATTTAATTTAAAATGTACTCCAAAATATGAAAAAAGAAACGCGCAGAACACCTGGAATTGCTGTCTGTTAGTGCCGCAAAGGCGCGTGCCTGTGATAAGAGAACTGGCGGGAGTACGAAGTGCCCGGAGCGTGCACTCGTGACGTGATGTATGCATCTCACAGGGGCTGTTCGTATTAACACGCCAGTAAATTGACGCAGATGTCGCCGTTCCACGCAAGATCTCCTAAGACGAAGCGCGAAGCTTCGATCACGCACTTTGTGCCTTGGCGCCGTCTCCTCAGCGGAGGTAATCTGACGAAAGCTTAGCCCTGCTGAAGTCATATTGCTTTGATTAATTCGCTCATAAGCTATCAATGACATTTGCAGCGCGAGTACTACGCATAACTGCAGTAATAATAAAAGAAAACTTCCGAGCTTGCGGCTGCCTGACCGCTTTCGAGCGCTTGCTGGTGCTCGGTTAGGAGCCGCTGGCGCCACCTGGTAGCGTTAACATCAAGTGCCTCACGCGCTGCCCGCCGCTCTTTCCACTACCCAAGTATTCTAGTACACTCTAGTACACTCTAGTCACGGTAAGCAAGCGGCTCGCGCTCGGCACGCGATCGTGCCACTGCTCCCGCGTTCGTCGTCGTCTTCCACAGCTGGCTGCGTTGCCGCTCATCATTTCAGCGTTGAATTTCACTTCTCTTCTGTCGTCGTAATGGGGAGGCCACGTTTACGGGGTTATGAGCCATTGCTTAAGGCAGTATGACCCCATTAGCGGTGCATCACTGCATGCTTCGCACCTACCTGCAGGTTTCACGTTATTGGAGCGGCATTTCACTCAATGGGTCATTTGACACTTACGCATAATTCTTAAGATCTTGGTGCATGATAGTTGGGACACCCTGTACATACATACGGAGAGATAGTGCGTCTGAAGGCTTGCGCGGCTTGCCCTCACCTACTTATGAACCGGTTCCTCACCTACTTATGAACCCACTGGTTCAGCTAGTTGCCTACATTGACAATCATACCAGACTGCATCCGCAGAGTATTATTTTTACAAAGGTACACTCACTGGGTGTCTGGCTTCCCAAATATGCTTGCTGTCGTGTATTCGCTCAATATGAACAGTCCTGAGATTCTCTGTAGATCACCGATCACGAACGCACCGTGAACGACAACAGGTGACGCATATGCACACTCCTGAAAAGCTTAAGGCTTTTTTTGCTCCACTGATGTAAGTGGACAACCCCAACCAGTTGAGAAAGCTTAAACCAGAGAAAAAGATGCGGATCAGTTGGGAAAGATAAAAGCGACCCAGCAATTTAGACTAATGGTTTTTTTCACCATAAAGATTGAAATGAAAGTAAAGGAAAACAGTAAATGAGTTTCGGTTTTCCATTATGGCGTACCAAGCCTCCCTCCGCTCGCAAAGTGAGTGACGTGTTCGCAATTCCAAAAAACGTGACCTAGCTAGACGACATCCATCAGTGCGGTCGTGCCTTGTTCATAACGCTGGAGACCGTAGAGCAAGCCGTAACATTCCCAATTTATCCCAACTGGGTTGTATATATTCCTCGTCACATCTTTACCTCGAAGGATACACAACCTAACTGCATGGCAAGCAAGCGTCTCCGATCAGCATGGGCTCCCAGCGCAAACGAGAACGGCGCGCTGTACAATATTGCTGGTTGGCGCGTGACGAAACAAAGTAACCTAACTACGATCCGAGCCGGGCGCATATGCTAAGGAAATTCAGCGAAATACGCGGCATGCGATTCGAACGAGCCGCGTCGAGCTCCACGTATTCGCCCACGTCCTCCGTTTTGATCAGCGAACGAGCCTCCGCGTCTTCGACAGCACAGCGATTGTTGAGATATACGGCACGTCGGACGCGTTTATATACACAAGAAGGCGGCATGCACAGGTGTTTTTCCTCATAGCGCCCGCCTATTCGCAACGTGAGCCTCGGCAAACAGTAAAATGAGGTCGAGATTGCATTCAACGCCCCCGCACGCGGGCGCTGTTCGCTTAATCCAGGCGTGTTCTCACCCGCCCACGAAATACCGCGCACTGTATGTGTGCCGGCGTGCGCGACACCGAGCTACTTTTTCCCAAGCATTCTATAAACTGCGGGAGAAGGTACACGCAGCAGGGGGGCGACGGGAAAGGAGCTTCGATGGCAAGCTTTGTTATACACACCGCCGCTTCACTGACCGAGCGCACAGTGGAGAGCACTTCCGTCACTTCGGGGCGCCTGAGAGACAAGCGCGGCTCCGCACCTTGGAGTGGTGGGCGGAAGCGCGAGAGGACCACATTGCGCGCATAACGAGATTATTACGAGCGCGGCCCCTAAGGCTTCGCGAGTATAGCTACCAATTAGAAACACCGCCATATACGGTTCGACCGCACTCGTTTATAGCCGACGCCAGGGACGCACTGTTTACCTTGAACGAGGATTTATGCGATATAGGTTTTGGAATTAACGTCGCGGTGCACGCTTCAGCACCTGCGCGACCAGCTACAGACAGTAGCGAACATCAATTCGCACGCAGCTCAGTAGCCACTACTGCGCTAGTGTCCCGTAGATTCGCCCATTCGTTTATTTCCCTGACGAATATCGGCCAAGCCGCGAGGAAGTTCGGCATTTCTTCTCCGTCTGTAAACGGACGTGCGATTCGGGAAAAGAAAGATAACTGGAATAGAGTCAAATAATTACTCCAGCCTGGATTTCTTCACCTGCAATCAGTAATGAAGAGGAGTCGCGGTCAAAGAATGCCTGTCCTATAGCTACATAATTTTCGATGTTTACACGTTAGCATATAGCTCGACATCCGTTAACACCCACGCTGAGCGAGCGGTCCATGGGAGGGTAAAAAAGCCCCTCTTCTGCTGCAGCTGCATCACAGTCGGCCTCGTGTGCGTGCCAGAACGCAGGCTGCGGGCCCGCCCGGCGGTCTCTAAATTGGCGCGGTCACATGCGCACGTTCCGAAGCAAGCGGCCGCCGCGCGCGTTGCGCCACACGAGAGCGGCTTTCGTTTGCGCAAACGGTCTTGCCCTCGAGACGCACACAACCGTGGAGATGGCGCACTTGTTTCAGCATCGTGCTTCGACAATGCTACACACAGACAGGCAGAATTGCACAAACACACCAGAGGCGGCAACCCGAGCGGCTTGCGAAAGGCGCAGCAAGCTAAGCTCTTCTGGTGCGTGTGTGTGTATAGTGTGGCCTTTGCCACACGCCCAAAGTGAGGCACGAAGCCCTCGAACTTAGCTGCAGCTGGGCGAGACCCCTGCGAACCCTCTCAGCGCGAATCCCGCGCGGCTCACACGTGACTGTGTAACCGTCAGCTCGCCATAGAGAACTAGAAGCGAAAAGTCTGCATCGCTCAAACAGCAAATGGAGCGCTCAAGTTTGCTTTGTACCGCTTTTCTTCTCCTCGATCTTAACGAAGCGAGTCACGCCACAAACGCGCTGAAGCGGTCACAATAGAAGCGGACAACGCAGCATCGTTCGACAGACAGTCCGCGCCGCGATAACGTAACGGAAAGAAGCCCTGCAGCGCCACTACAGCGCTACGCGTTAAGGGCTCCAACTAGCCGTATAAGCGTAGCGTCTACAACCTTTCAATTCTACCAAGCAGTACTCGGGAGGACATACTCCTTTGCAGGGGCGGCGCTTGTCGCGGAACGAGCCAGCGAAGGGATTCACAAGCGCAATCGCTGTCAACTTCATAATACACCGCCCACGAGGGCAACTCGCTACACGCACACACACACACACACCGCGAAATAAAAGCAACACACTCGCAACGCCGGCAGTCGACGCGCGAGAACGGGTCGCCGTATAGGCGGTGGTGCACTTGTTGCACCGCGCGCGCCGTTCGGCCGGGTCTCCGAGGAGCGGGGCCACGGGGTAATCGGAGTAATTAGGCCCGCGCGAGCGCGCGCGCCCACCCAGGCGCAGCGTGCCCCCCTCGTATACATATAGGCATACACGACCAGCGGCTACCTGTGTTCGCGTGCAGCCGCGCGCTTGCACGGTGCACGCTGCCGCCGGGATCCCCGCCCCGGCCTCGTTTCTACGCCCTTCCGTAAACACTGTCGAGTTTCGACACACCTCTGATATACGCGGCGCCGGCGAAAGGCAGCGTGTGCGGGTGGGAAGGCAGGCGAGACGTGTAAACTGCGCGCATCGAAGCTTGAGGAAACCTCCTCGCTTTCGGACAATTTCGGAACGTTGCGCGTGCGCCTACATGCACACACTAACGCCCCCCTTCGTGGTTCCATTCAATAACCCGCACCTGTCACGTACGCAGAGCGCAGTCGCGGTCCACGGGCGTCGCCAGACGCTGAGCTCCTACGTACAAGCCAAGGGGCAGTAAAAAAGCATTGAGCTTAAGCTACGACGTAAGTAGGTCAACCCTGCCGAGAGCGAAGAATGCGCACGTTAAGGAAAGCAGCATGAAAGCTCGGAAATAAGGGGCCATGCACCGCTGCCACCTTGAATTTCACGCACCAGCTCCCCTTCGCATCTTAATAGTGAGGTACTGTCAGACAATACTACAGGACCGTTTGTTAATTACAAGTAAATAAGCACGAAAACTCAACTCAGCGGGTCTTGTAAAACATTTCAGGGAAGGGACGGGGAAAGTGTCCCGAGACGACTGGGGAAGGAGAGAGGCTTAATCGCACCTAAGAAAGGGATCGCGCTGGCCCCACAGCACGACGGCGACTTTTCGCTTTTACGAAAATATTACCCAAAGACAACAAAAGCGGTGTAGTCATCGGCTTTGTCATCGATATCAGCGAGCAATAGAACCGAGTGCCGGGTCCACCAGCATTCATTGGTGTCGCCAATTATGGATGGCTTCAAAGTTACGTTATCTTCACCAAGTGGACAGGACACGGCAGTGCGTTTGACAACGCGAGGTCATATGTAGACATTCAGCGCAGATTACGAAGCGCGGCAGGAGTGCCCGCCGTTCCAGCGGTAAACAACAGAAAACACAACGCGCGAAAGTAAACGCTTCTTGTCGGTACAACCACCCATTGGTGTACGCTGCGCCCGAAATAACGAACGAACAGCTAGCGAGACCCCACGAAGCTCTGGAAAGCAAACGGGGCCAAGGATACACTACGGCGAGCGACCGTGTCCCCCCACTCCCGCGTCCGTCAACAGAGACGGAAAGCGAACAGATTGGCGACGCGCGAGGTGGAGGGCGGGGAGCGCTTCCTGGCATGGGGACCGCGAAGCGCGACCAGGCGCCCCAGACCGCTTGCCGGGACAAGAAACGTCGGCTTCGAGTGACGGCGCTATTGCGCGGGGAACAAGGAGAGGAGAAGCGGCGGCGGAGGAGGTTGGAGACCAGAAGATGGGGTGGGCGCTAGAGCAAGCCCCAAGCTGGAGCTCAGCAGTTCTGTTCGGGCGCGAAGACCGGCTACAGACATCGTATACAGCAAGCATAGCATGTGGCGTATAGGGCTATGCGGGTCAGGTCTTTGTCGAGAGCGCGAATCGCGACAGACAGCTGGCAGATCGTTCGCTGTAGGGGCTCGCAGCACTCGAAACGAGGATTCAACAGGCTTGCTATACGGCGACCAGCCAAACGCACCTCTCACCGTGGGCTAGCATGTCGATCGAAAACTCCGCGACTACGGCGCGACACTGCCGCCGTCAACGCGACTCCTGGTGTGTTCTCAAAACGGTGCGAACGCTACGTCACTCAACGGGGTGCAAAATAACGGCGTTGATGTTTGGAAAATACGTGAAGTGCACGAAACAACGGCCTCTCTCACCTGAACTCAAACAATTAAAACAAGAGAAACAACTGGAAGAGCACCGTCGTCTAATACCTACAACAACTCCAACACTATGGCGGAACCAACTAAAACGACAGAGGGCTGTCTGTTGAGCAACGCGCCTGTTGGGCCTCATCTGGCGGTCTTCCAGATTTTTCTTTTATCTCTGAAAGTGGCCAAGCGCAGTAGCAATTCGCAGAATTACGCAGAATTATGCAACATTCAAACTGCAAGCGGCAACTGTGGAGTAAGATGCAACGGCATCTCGGACCACCTCGTCACAGAAACCTCAAGAGACTGAAGTGTGTGAAACGATTCGTATAGCGTTGACCTCGCATCTAAGCAAGTTATGCTAAAGCTCTTTAGAGCAGTTCTCTATACGCAAAGGTAGAAAAAGAAGACAACGCATTATCAGCTCCCGCTGCGATCTTACCGCAGCAATGTCACATTCGCGAAAATCGTCGCGCTATACCCTCGCAATTGGTTAGCTCGCATGAGGGCAGGCTGTGCGTTGTCGTCCAACGACGCGTTCCGTAGAACGTCTAGCGTGCAGATGAGAAGGCCGACTGCGCTCCTTGCGGAATTTTCCCAGGAAGGAGACGCCGGAAGAGCCGAGCTCAAAGCGAAAGTGCGCGAAATCTCCATGCGGTGAGAGAGAGAGAGAGAGAGAGAGAGAACAGGACAGGACAGATAGAAAAATAACGGCGCCGGGCTTTCGGGAAAGCTCGTCGTTTTCCCAGCAGACTCGGATGTCGCCGGTCCCGCGCGCCGGAAGCAGCGACACATGCGCGGCAAAAGACGAGAAAAGCAGCTGCGCGCCCGTCGCTTTGCCTGCGCGCGTTCCGCAAGAAAGCGGCAGAGAATTTAAGCGTATACACGGAGCAGCAATCGCGGCGCGCCCTGTCGATACTGCGATAACCAGTGCGGTACACTTTTGTAATCGCGAACGAGAGATGAAGATATCCAAGCTCGCAGAACCACACTTTTCGTACACGCATGCGCGAGTCGAGTGTACATACTTATTTCGCTTTGTACGGACGACTATATAGTGCTAGATGTGCGTATACGCATTAAGAAAAAAAAATAAAGTTGACAGTCACTTCAACGTGCGCTAAAGAATGATGAAGGCTGTGCGCGCTCACGAGACATTCATTAAGTTACTTGACACTCTCGTTCGTTCGCATGCGTTGTCACTTCCTATTACTTGTTTTCTCCCACCAGAGGTCGTGGTTACGAGTGCCTTAACTCTATTTGAATTAATTAACTGTGGCTTAATTAATTTCGCCTCAATTAACACCGATGGTCGTAGGTTCTACTCCCAAAGGTCGTGGGTTCGAGTGACTTAATTAACTGTGTCTTAATTAATCTCGCCGATGGTCGTATTTTAGATCATATATGATGGCACGATCAATTTTGGTGCCACTGAATTTTCCGGACGGTCAAATTTTCGAAGCGTGAGTTACCTACGGCTTTCGCCTTAATAAAGGGTCGTTGTGCCCATTTGTTGTAAGAAGTGTCCGTAAGCGCGCCGCTCTGCATCTCTGCAACCTCAGCGACAGTGCGTACGGTATACGTCAACGCTACTGCAGGGAACAGGTAGATCAGTGAAACCAAACTTGCCACTATCCTTTCATTCGCGCAGATCACTTCGAAGGCGGCCTTATACGGGCGTCTCGAAAATCAACACCATTGTTTACACTACAGTTCATCACGGTCCGGAAATCGAACGCGCGATAACCGCCTGACAGGGGCTGAGGCATTCAACTCGAAGCGTTAGAAATAGGCAACGTCAGCGCGAAACACGGACACAATTATTGCTCAGGTATTCGCCCCTCGCGAGCCACATATACAAGGGCTACCGACAGAATCCCGACTCGTTCGCTGCGGTATTTTGCTCCGGTTCGCGCAAAAAGAAAAAAATAATAATAAAGGCGATCGACTCACCATTTTGAGCGTGTCTTCACGCCGTAGCATGTACAGCATAGACTGCAGGTGCGCCCTGATGTCGCCGGCCACTGCAATACACGGGGGAGGGAAAGAAAAGGAAATGACGTCACTCTCAGGAAAAACGGCTCGCTCGAGCCATCGTGGGCGAATTACTACACTACAATGAAAATAAGACCACAGCGTTACAGCGCGAACACCGGAGAGAACGAAGCGATTTTGCATCAAATTCGGGAGCTGAATTTTTGCACACGCAGATCTGCTGACGGACACGAAAAATGCATAGAACCCTAGCCATACACAGCTTCGCTGTGTAACAACAGAAGAAAAAAAACAGACTACGGTAATACCGGTCATGCGAACATGACGGGAGCGCCTGAGCCTGTCTTGCAATTTGCTACACTCTTCGACTTTGTGAATGGCAACGTATCTTCAGCTATACCCCGTGGTTGTTGGTCACAGCAAATTCCAGTACTCACCAAGCCATCACTATAAGCCCTCCTGCATAATGAGCCGTTTAAAGGCCAACTGATCGAAATTTCATTTTCGCTGAATTGCTCATAAATGAGTAGTAGTATGTACTATAGGGAAGCAACCTCGGCAAAGGTAAGGGGCTGGTAATTGTCTACTTCTTTTTATTAGCAGCCTTTAATTAGCACCTGAGCCGACGACGCGTGCATCTGGTGGTTGGTCGATATAACGTACATCTAAGCACTTCGCCTCCATTCTTCGGCGCACCGCGGGCAGCACAATATCGGAGGACATGCCGAGGAGTCGCACGATCTGAATCATACGTCACTTCCGGTGAGCAATAATGGGGCGCTCTCCCCCCCCCCCCCCTTCCCCTTCCCCTCCCAGTATTGCTATCAAAAACGCCTGCTTTGCGAACCTTTCGTGACGCACCTGCTGTATTTCAAACGTAAAATTCTGCACAGAGATAGTGTATCTACAATATCTGAATTAAGGCTTTTTACGTGACACAAAATTTCGTTACAGTTGGCCTTTAAGGAAGCCACGTAACCAGAAACGGCTTTCAAAATTCCTCTGCAAGGTGCGGTTCTATAAAGCACATCGCCTGGGCAGCTAGATCATGAACGATTATAGAAGAAAAAAATTTATGCGCACTAATGACCAGCAGTGCTCACAACATGAAAACCAGCGCACGCTCCCGACATCATCGCAATTTCATCCTGTACCCCCCCGCCCCCTTACCTTTTTCTAACTCATTTTTCTGCAATTCCCACAACAACACTGAAGCAAAGCTATTATGCGCTGCGGGGAGAGTTTCAGGATTCAAGTGAAAACTGCAAGTCAAAACCTTTAACTTTTATCGAAAGCAGTAACATAAAAGTGCCTCGGTCGCCGATAATACGGTGACGGGCGCGCATAGCGCGGTTGTGGGCGAATGTTCAGGAGTAAGGAGCCCACTATGGTTCCGGCACGCCACCGGAACTTATCTATCCCCTTCAAGCGGCAATCAATTCTGCCCTTTGAAAATTTGGTTTAGCCACATTTTCCGTCTTTACAGAATCGTGAAAAGCGTATACTGATGCAGAACATATTAAGAATTTTTTTTTTCAGTTCTTCCGTGAAATTAGTCCTGTTAAGGGATTGTAGACTTCATGCGTACACTCTCTACATGAATGTCAGATATGGAAACAAAGTATTTCATGTCTAGCTAGCATACTTTGAAAGCACCTATCCAGACGCTTGAAAATATGCCCAATGTAAAATCTCGTACAAAAATATGAAAGAAGTGAAAGCCCACTACCTCACGACATACTGACACCGAGAGCAAACAGCCAATCGTCTACACCTTATAACTCGTTTTGCTGAAACACTTTACGCATACTATCTAAACTCGCAGCGCAGGTCCAATCAGAAGTGTTTCGACATGCACGCGACAAGTATTAAATACCATTATTTCCATCAGTGGCTTTCCTTTTGATGCGCTATCTTGGCGTCCACAATTTTGCGCCACGCGCCTCGAAGGGCTATTGGGGAGAGCGAAGAAAACAAAACCACAACCACCACCTGTATACGAAAAACCGTACCGGTATACACCAAGATCGATCGTTTTCCACATACTGTAGGAATTGATTGGACTCACGGACAGCACAGATTTCCTAAACCGTCTCTTCGATGACGAGCGCGCTCACTGAAACAAAGGAACTGCAACACACCACACTGCCGTGTGTATAGGAAAATAATGGAGGCTCTTTTGCGCCCAAGGGGACAAAGACCTGAAGACGGCGTAGTGGTACGAGGTAGAAAAAAAGAACTAAAGAACAAAATTTTAAAAGAAAGCAAGCTCCAGCCATACATCCTGCCGCAAAAAGTGACGCCAACACAATCGGGTCCTGAAGCCGCCAAATTTTACTGGCACCGATTCAAGGTGAAGCTCAGCGCAGCCGCCACAAGAGTGAAAAGGGCACGCAAGGGAAGAAGACACTGTTCTCCTCGTGCTGTTTTACGCTAAGTGCCATTACGCGCTAAAGTTAATGATACAGTGCGTGAATGCAGAGTTCTATCTTTCTGTTCTAGCTTTTCTTTTTCTTCTCTGCTGGTTGAAACGTGAGTTCAACGTTCGTATACAACACGCTCGCAATATGTGACCGATATGACGCTGCAGTCGTGTATGTGCACTGAGGAAGGACTAGTCGGCTGGCATTCGATCGCACCTAATCTCCAATGCACTCTCGTAGCTGACGTATTATCCTCCAATCCTTGTGCGGTACACTGTACGCCGTCGCTTGCGGATTTCCGCATAACTGATTTGTCATATTCAGCGTCCATGTGCTTCGAGTTATCGACTAATTACCTTATGGCTCATAATGCAATTTACAAATTCTAGGCGTGGAGTTCGCAAGGCGGATCCACCTGGAACGAATTCTCAGTCGATTAGGTATTTCAATTTTCTGTGCAAGTAATGTCCGCCTCTTCGGGTAGACCAGCTCATGGACCATAGAATTCTGCTATCTGTCACAGGCAACCTTTAAACATTTTTGAAAGTGTTCGCCGAAACACCCGGTATATAGCGGGTGTTCTGGTGGCGTCCACTTACTTCAGTTGCGGGAGGTGGTTCGTTCGAAACCCGCCGCCAGAAACCCAACCAGTAAAAACGGGTACAGACCTTACCCTGACCTGGCACGTGCCAGACTTTCCTTCATGGGGTGTTTGTCTGGGAGAGAGATGGGCTTCGTAAACACCGCTTTGAGCTCGTTATAGCTCACGTTTTGGACAATTACAACTTGAAAAGGTGGTACTCGAAAAGTGATACCGTAATCCCGTGGGGGAAAAGATCCGCCATTGATAATACCGCTCTCGGTACATTGTTTTCTGCGTCTTTAGCAAAATAAATTAGCAAGGCCAGATGCCCGAACCGCAATGTGTTTATTATGTCAAAAGAATCCCCACTGTAAAACACACACACAAGTGTTTTAGTAACGCGGCAAAGGGAAATCGCATACGCGCGCAGCCACATCGAGGCGCAGCTGCGCCCGCAAAGCACGAGCAAACGAGGGCGCCTTGCAACGCAAATGTGTTTTGGACTCAAACCAAACAGCCGCCTCCTGGCTCGGCGAGCTATCGTTACGCCAGAGTGACAGGTAAACAACGTTGCTGACGTCATGTTTCTTAGCGCGACGTTAATGAGGGGGCCGTTGCGAAGGGGTTCTTGGAAAAACGCCGCCAGAACACTGACTTCCAAGTTCGCGCATGCATATACACTGTGATCTCGGCATAGCGTGAACGAAATGGAGCGCTTGACGTAGCAATCTATTCCACGTCGTTAAGAAACAGAGGAAACTCATTGTCGCTTGACTTGTCAGGGTCGTAGCGGAGCACAAACGCAACTGGTATCAGAGTTATCAACTGTCCGTAATCTTGCGGACGGATATCTCGAACTTGTGACACCATATAGTAGTCAACGAGAAGAAAGGGAACCGAGGGGCCCGATTTTTATCAATCATACCATAAGAAGCCAACAAACAATGACACCAAGGACAACTAGGGGAAATTACTTGTACTCACTAATTGAATTAAAGAAATGAAACATTAACGAAAATGAATGAAAAAACAACTGGTCGCAGGTGGGGTACGGACCTACGCCTTCGCATTACGCGTGCGATGCTCTCACCACTGAGCTTCCGCGGCGCCATTTTCCCATCCACTTTCCGGGGTATGTATGTCTTACAACCAGACCTAACCCGGGAAGTGTTAGCCTGCGCCACCACTCACAAACCTAGAGTTACCCCGGGTTATCGCGCCCTGCAGTGGCTGATCGCAGCGATAACCAGCGTCCGAGCCAATGACAGAGGTCGGAAAGCATGGAACACGGCCCATAGTGCCATATATTCTTGTTCGGTCGCTTTCGGGGGATACTTTCGCATTGGCGTGACACGCAACTGCCGTCGCGACGCTTCGCTGGAGCGACCGGCATCCCGTCCGCCAGCTTGGCCAATCAGCGTGCACAGGAATCGGTATCTCCCGAAAGTGCTCGACCGAGAATACGTATACAGCCCCTGGGGCTTGACACACGTGGGCGAGGCGCGGCGGACACGCTGCGCTGGCTGCCGCGGTATTCTCGCGAGGTCCGCGTCTGCCAGGGTGCGCCGACCAGCGCCTTATAAAGCGGCCGGGGACCCCCACCTCACGGGTCCGAGAGAGGAGGGCGGGCGCACTATTTCGGTACGCAGCGCGGATCGAGGAGGAAGGCAGCAGCGGGCGCCCTTTTCGGGGCACAGGCCGTGAACACCGGGGTTCACCGTGGGAAGAACCACCGGGCCGAAACGCGCGCGACGACCACAAGCGGCCCAAGCACACCGACGAGCACTGGGTGCGTTTAAACTATGTGGAAGAGCGTGCGCGGGTAAGCGGCGGGCCGCGGCAAAAGCGAGTCACGAGGCGGTGGTCTTTCGCAATTCGGGCGGGCTATGCGCGCGGTTTTCCACGTTTGACATTCATTGCGTCAAGGAATGCCGATGCCAGCGAGCCATGCGGTTACGTAAGCGTTACGTTTTCGAAATAACTAGCGCGAGGAAAAAGAAAAGCATTTCCTCCTTCAGCCAACCCTGCAGAATGCGAACATACATGGATGGGGGGCGAAATGCAATAACGTCCACGTACCGTGCATAGGAGGTACATTAAAGATCCCTCTGGTGGTCGAAACTAATCCGGAATCCCCAACTATATGGCGTGCCTCAATCAAATGGTGGTTTTGGCACGTAAAGACCCCAGAATTATTTCAAGATATACGCGTATAATATCGAGCTCAGTATGAGCTACAATGCGAAAGCGCTTGGCAAAGCGGTCGGGCGTTGTAGCTGCCCATACTGAGCGCGATAGTACCTCAAGTGTCGAATGCGATGTCTATGTTGATTCACACGTTAGAAAGACGCAATTGCGACATTGCAGCTTCAGGTTTTTTCTTTATTTTTAGTACGAGTACACTTGCACCAAAGTGCTATCAATAACGGGACTTGCCTAGCGAGAGTTTCGAGAATATTTAGCGCTGCACAACGGGCCAGATAGGGCGAAATGTTATGAAATCGCCGACATCACACTGACGTCGTGGCCTTCACTTTCTTCCTCGTAATCGACATCTTACCGCAAGATTAAGGAAAATTGAGATTTGACAGAATGATTTAACCGACGAAGATTTTTTTTTCTTTTTTTTTGTGTGTCTCTTTAAGGTATCCGCTGTCAGAAAAGCTCGTACGCCTCCGCTAGTTGCGCTTCTGCATGAGCAGTGGCAACGTGCGCCGCTGTTCCCCTTGGCGACGACAACGCCCCTCATCGGGGGAGCCGCGAAGGTCACCATACGAGGGTGACCCGGGCATTTCTTCACATCCCACGCACATCTGAATACGGCACCGGCGAGCGGGTGTTAGGGAGCAGACCACCGAAGATGCTGCGCCATTGCGAAAGTTATTGTAGTAAATAAATAATAATAATAAAAAAACGTGCAAATGTGTGGCTCATCAAATGGTAACTGGAGGACTGTTTCTCATCATACCAGGACAAGGAGTTTCAATGCGTTTGTGGGTCTTTCATTAAGAGCAGGTAGCTCTTAAACGCAGATGTAACATTAAAGAGAGAGGGAAAAAAAACAATACCATAATTACTGGTCGACGAAGCCCAGGGGGCTGTTTCTTTAACGTCAATAGCGACGAGTGAGCAGGCACGCGCCACGAATGATGACGATAACGATCGTTGTGACATCTTTGAATTGGAGTGGCGATAAATAGTCATTGGCCTATATGTAAGTTGCTTACGCGTTATATCATGTCGCAATATAACATTCTGCCTATATCTCCTTTATTTCGTAAAGCTACCTAAGCCTATGACAAACTCATCCCCACCTCTTAACTGCTTTTTTTCCACCGATGCTTCATTCGCCCCTTGCTGATCTCCACTACTGACCGGTTAACGCTCCCGCTAACGAACTGTTAACGTTAAGAGCCCGAAAGTCGGTGCTCTTAACGCTCCCCCGTCAGCTTTGAACTTCAGCGCTATTGGTAGCTGGTCGTTCCCGACGATCCTAGCTGGGCGAATATCTCCGAATTACATTACGCTGTGCTGAGTCGACACATCCCTCATTCCGTTGCCAATGCGGATTTGCTCCTGTATGCTTTTGTCCCCAGGCAGCCGGATCGGATCCAAAATCCATTGCCCTTTGTGTTTCGTATAAGTTTATATTTCCCTGCAGATGTCTTGCTCGCCATCTTTGTAAAACTCCAAGGACTTTTTTAGCTATCGTCCGCTGCATCTAACTTACCGTCTTTGTTTTCCCTATTGTTTCATTTTTTGTTGACTCCTGGTTGCCTGCTTGTATTACCAATTATCCTGTACTTGGCTGCCAGCTTTCTTTACTTTTTCCTCCGCTCCGTGTACACGTATTCGAACTGGAGCGCAAGGAGCGACATCTCGGGTAAATGTGTTCACGCGTATACAACTGATTCTGAACGTTCTTGCACCGCACGACTCACCTTCGCGTAAAGATGCCTATGGAAGTTTGCTTATCACGGTAACGTTTTCCTGCCAAGGCATTTTCCAGGAAATTATAAGATTACCACAGAAACTCATGGCATAAGAGCGTCATGTAAGCGTTGTTAGAAGACACCTTGGCGAGACGTCGACACCACGAGCGACGGCAAGCCTATAGCCCTTTTCATCTGGAGAGGAGGAAAGGGCGCTCCGCTAGCCGGAGCGGCGCTACTTGCATGTTCTGCCCTCGCATGCTGCAGCCGAGAAATTTACGTGATGTCAGTTTATGCAAGGTAATCGCGGGGAACCACTGTGTAGCCTTTGGATGCGCAAATAAGTACAGTAGGCGGAAAACTTTTCTTGGCTGCGCATACATCATAAGCCATGGTGTGTGTACGTGTTGTGAACTATTTTAGCTGCATATCATTTACCACTTCGCGAAGAGCAGCGGCGTCTATGTATTTCCAGTGTGGAAAATCTTTTCGCTATCTGATCGCTTGGCGTGGGAACTGAAACATCAGAAGTCTGTAAAACGTCGTGCAGTTTCTACGTAGCGTAAGCTCCTACGAAGAAAGTACTGGGCAAAGTGGGCCAGGTCCCGGAGATAGTGCAGTCTAACAGGGCGCCTCAAAGCGCCAGCCGTCACAAGGAAAGAAGACGACACAGTGGCACGGGGTGCACGCGCCCAGTGTTTCAAAGAGCTGGCTGGCTTACGGTGTGCTGTTATCACTAAACAAAACTATTTTATTCGTTGGCGGGCCGTGTCCGACAAATGAGGCAGTCGCACAAT
Source organism: Dermacentor silvarum (assembly GCF_013339745.2). Lineage (NCBI taxonomy): Eukaryota > Metazoa > Arthropoda > Arachnida > Ixodida > Ixodidae > Dermacentor > Dermacentor silvarum. The sequence goes on along the minus strand of NC_051156.1, from coordinate 107,542,157 downwards.
GTATCTACAGATAAGTTGAACGCATGTCGTAGTAAACAGCACAACTTCTTCCACATCATAACGGTACCCATGCTGTTAGGATGGTCTCGTATGCATTGCTGCTAAGTTCCACAGCTTAGAATTACAGGCAGAATGTTGCAGAAAGGCTACATGGATTCGATCCCGCGATCTCGTGCTCAGCAGCGCAACGCCTTAGCTGACTAAGCCACCGCGGCGGGTGCAGTAAGGGTACATTCGTGTAGCAAATATTTAGATACACAACCCATCTCCGAAACTGATTGTAGGCTCAAACACGCGCGCACACATCACGTTGGGTGCTCCGTCCGCTCTATCGGCAGTTGAAAAAGAGGGGAAAAAAAAAAAAAGATCGCGGTAATGCTCTCACTTGCGTACCGTGACGATCAACGCATACGTCGCATAATTTAGCATGCCGTGTTGTCTACCGTAAACGGTTGGCCGGCGGGTTATCGAGCTGCGTTCCTAATAAGCGCACTGTGCATGGCGGTGAGCGGCGCTTACGTCGTCGTCCCTGCGCGCCGGGCGCAACGGTGGCCGCGGGGTTGCCGGCCAGCGGGACGGGCGAGCGAGCGGCGCACCACCGAGCGCCGCTGCCCGGGTTCTTGCGGCGGAGCACGCACGACGACCAGGCCAGCTCGTACTGGGAGCAGGAGGGGACCGCCGCCACCAGCGGGCCACCGCCGCCATCCGACTGCTGCTGCTGCTGCTGCCGCCGGGGCGGGTCGCCGCCCGCCCGGCCCCTTCCGGGCTTCATCGCCGCTTGGAGTCGCGTCAGCGAGGCGATGACCATACCGATTGGACCAAGGCTCGGCCCCTGCTACAACCAGAGGACGCCGGACACATGGCCGCCGCGTCCGCTTGCACTTGGGCTGACACTTCGTCTTCCTTCCACAACCCGGCACCCATCTTGCGACCCAAATGTCCTCCTCTTGCATCACCAAACAAACATTTTAAAATGCGGCCGAACCCACCTCAAGACACACGTAGACTAGTTGGTCTGTCGGTTCGGAGTGTGACAGGCGTTCGAGGTAGACGTGCGCTCGGCTGTGGTGCCGCCTTGCCTGTGTGGCAATGGAACTCTGCGAGAATAAGCCTCAAACGTTTTTAATGCGTTAGCATTCTTAGGCTACATCCCGCACTTTCCGGACTTGATCTGTTTGTATCTAACCGTTTTCCCGCCTACCACGGTCACTGGGTTCACGGTCGAATGGTTGGTGCATCGGTCTGCTGTGTCTAGGCAACAGAGTTCGAAACCAACCGCCGGACCAACTTGGCCGAACCTCTCTTTAAAGTCGACATCGGTCACAGCAGATGCGCAACTGGGTATCTATACCACTACTGTTCAATGAAACTCTGACGCCGACTTGGAGCTAGCACAGGGTATCTGTGCTAGCTCTATAGGTGTGTGCCGCTCTACAATGAGGAAAAAGATACTTTAAATTTCTTCAATGCCGGGCGGAATCGAGCCCACGTCACAAGGGTTCCCTCGAGGACAGCAACCCGACGCTTTAGCAGGCTGCGCCACAAAGGCACTGCGCGCGTGTGCCGCTTTTCGATGAACGTTGTCCCCGCGAACGCTTTAGGGCGCCGCGCCACGAATGTACTGGGCACGGGGGCGCTCTTCAACTTGGGTCACGTGCTCATGAGTGTGCATCAGGCGAAGGAACAATTCTCAACATTCGCCCCAACCGGCGCGCCATGCATTTCGGAGGCCACGCGCCGGCTTCGTCACGCTTCCGCTAGACGGCGCACAGTGTTTTCTTTAGGGAAGCGCGAAAGAAGAGCCTCGCTGCAGTACACGCGTCATAAATGACTCGTTTCGACGGTGGCAATACGTTGTGTCGCTATATTCATTCAACGCTAAACGCGTTACCGTCGACAGCTATCGTGAGATGGGCTCCGCGGATATTTTTTTCCCCTACTACGCCTTGACTTGTACCTGCGAACGAACACAACAGTTGGTTGTTATTGAGTGAAATGGCGCAACCCACTTAGGGGAATCGGCCAAATACTGGGTTCTGGAAAGGGTCAGGCGAAGGGGGAGTTTCTTGAGTACTACGCGACGAAAGTAAATAACGTTAAATATAGAAATCGAAGTTACGTTATACAGATAGCAATTGAAAATTGCAACAAAAATTAACTGCAAATAAATGCGTTAAGGCAAATAAAAGTGGTTTCCTGGCAGTGCGAGAGAGGATACTCTGTGTCTGCCTGATCTCGTTCGATGACGTCAAAGAGATGCCCCGGGAGAGTGCAAACTTAAAACGAACCGTGATGATCCTTGAAAAGCGCAATTAGGATCGCACATGTCGGAAACATACTTCGGCAAAAATTTCTTATTACTTCCCAAAATCTGCGTCAACTGCGACACTCAGCAGGCGCTGTCTGCTTTCTTGTTTTGTTTCCCAGGTCACTAAGGTGGTAGATTCTGTGAAAAAAATCTTGCGCTTCGAGCGCAAGTAGTGCATGTGCAATTTTATCTGTCACCACGGGAAGAGTCGCTTACAAAGGCTTGGATACAGAGGACCACGCTTCAGACCATGTCCGGACCAACTTCGCGAAATCGCTTGAATGGAAAGGAGCAAGCTTTCAGTGCTTTAGAAGCGCTCATCAAAATAACGACAAAAGCCCGCGGCCGTGAAACTTGCCCACGTGTGAGCGATAATTTACAACGAGCACAACGAGCCACTATGACCCTGCATGTTTGAACAGAGTCTGGCAACGTCTATAGACTATATGAATAGCCCGTTATTTTCTGTTCTGGTCAATGACTTCGTCTTTGACGTCCATAAGTCCGTACGCGTACGTGCCGCAGCTGTACGTGCTGTCCTTATACGTTTAGATTCCGTAGGGCCGACGCTGCTTGTAGGCGGAAATCAAAATGCGGCAAGGCGGCAGCTAGGAAACAGCAGTTTTTCCTCAATCCACGCGTTCAGTCATTAAATAACACTAGATCTATCCTCTAGCTAAATATTATCTCTAAATTTGACAGTAGAACACATCAAGTCACCCCTCTATCCTTCGCTTATGGTCCTCAGCCTATCTTGCCAAACCCCGATTGCGAAATCCCGTCCACGGAATGTAGCCGCGCAACTCAATTAAACCGGTTATCTCAGAGTACATTCTTATCCGTGCCTTTATAGACAGTCAAACATCAGACCTCCTGAACTGCGCGGCAGTAACAGCGTGGAAGTATAGACACCGAGATAAGCCGAACTCATTGCTGCCCTCGATCGTAGGCGTTGACTGAAGTCTGTGGTGTTATGGCACACGGGCAACACAGGGCGCCAAAATTATAATATATGGAGAGAGAAGAAGGAAGAACGGGCAGAGATGTAAACTAGACTTTGTCCAGTTTGCAACATCCTACGGGGAGGGGGATACGCCTGCGAAAAACTTTGTATTTATGAATGGGTGGCTGTTAACGAAGACCTAGAGATCCATTCGTCGATAGAACTTAAATATAACTGGAAACAAAAGGAAACTTTTTTTTTTCCTAGCCTATGTCCACGCGACATTGCTGCTCGTAAATTATTGACACATACCTTCTAACCCAACGAGCTTTTTTCGTTCTGCAAGGTAACCGAAACGATTGGTTGCATTTCCTGAAACAAGTGAATTTGCTGCCGATTTTCTTTTCAATGTATCCTTGTAATTCGACCAATGCAGTATGGTGTTTGCATGAATACGCTTTTCTTATTTCCCTGCTTCTGTCATTTCTTTTTCTCTATTTTGGTGCCTCCGCGTTTCGTTGCAGGAACGCTTCCACTGTGGTGGGAAATTTCATCCTGCAATCTCGCTGTTTACTCGTTTAACTTAATCGTTTTTCTTTTGTTTCTCTCTCCCTTTCTATCGTTGGTTCTACGAGGGGGGGGGGGGGGGGGTTAAATTTTTTACTGTTTATATACACGAACATGACACTTCAGTTAACGTTTTTTTAAGTTTATTTATTTATTTCTATTCAAAAGTTTCATAGGTTCAGTTGGAATAGAATACACCTACGTTCTCTTCGCTGATAAAGGCAAGAGAAAGAGAGAAAACAATTTTATTGTGAGAAATGCCGGGTGAGCTATGTCTCTGGCCTACTACACTGGGCAAAGGAAAGCGATAAAGAAACTGGAAAGTGAGTGCGACCTCAGATTCGCCTACCCTCACGTCGCCAGAATCTTGTGAGACCGCCTACCGAGGGTAACTGCCAGTGTTCCTGAGGCCATAATCATCACCATCATCATCGAAACAACTAACAAAACTGAAAACAAAGATCCCGCTCCATCTTCCGCTGGCCGCCGTGTGCCACGCGCCTGCCCCAGTCCGTGACAGCCACGCGCATCGAGCAGCCAGCCGAGACAGAAGCAAGCCATGGGCGAGCCGAACAAGACTAGCGGTTTCGGGCCCGCTGCGCACAACCGCGGCGACGCCTGGAGCTCCCGAGTGGCCTCGCCACCGCCACCGCCGCCATCGCTGTCAATGTCGACGCAGCTGCAGCATTCGCGTAGGGACTGCCAATCCCCGTCGGAGTACTCCGTGTCGGCCGAGGAGTGCGCGTTGATCGACCGGCCGCAGGACGCCAGCGCGACCGAGGAGTACAGCGAAGGCCAATGGCTCAAGTGCGACTCGACCGAGCTGAAGCTGCGCCGGCAGATGGCCGCGCAGCAGAAGCAGCAGCAGCAGCAGCAGCCACCGCCATCCCAGCAGCCGCGGCCCGCCGACGCGGCCGAACCACTGCCGCCGGCGGCGGCAGCTATGCGGCCCGCAGTCCCCTGGTACTGCGAGCGTGGCTCCACCATCGAGTACCTCGTCTCGTCTCTCAGCAGCAGCACCGAAGAGAAGCCGAGCCTGCGGTCGGTCGACGAGTCGTCGCCAACGGCGAAGGCGCCAAAGAGCAAATTCGTTCCGGCCCCGCCGCCGCCGACGACGCTGCGATTGTCGCTGATCGCGGGCGGCAGCGCAAAGCAGGGAGGCGACAAGCCGCAGGGGAACCTGTACCGCGGCACCGAGGACTCGCACCTGCCTTACTGGACGACGAACGCCGAGTGCGCCGGTACGATACCAGAGTGCCCGCTGAAGCACGACCCGATGCCCGCGCAGCTGCAGGTTTACGACACGGAGAGCGCGCGCGAGAACAGCTCCCGCGAAAGCAGCGCGGGCATCGGCGGCGACGACCTCGAAACCGCCGCAGAAGGCAGCACCAGCAAAGGCACTGGCGACGACGGCAGCACCGACCACCACGCCGAGCCCGGAGCTGGAAAGCACGGCACCGCCAGCCGGCGGTCCCATCAGGAGGAGTTCGCGGCCGAATCTCTACGTGCAAAGCCTGCCGCTGAAGACGCCGCTGCGACACGGTCGGCAGCAGAGCCACTCGCGACGAAACCGGCTGCTCCAAAAACAACGGCAACCTCGGCCAAACCTCCCGCAACCGAACTTCCAGCAACAGAACCTTCAGCGACAAAACCTTCTCACACAAACCTTGCAGCGCCAAGGTCTCATGCCACTGTAGACGCTGTAGGCACCACACCCACCCTTACGGTCGCTCAGGCAGTCGCCGGCCCAGCCAAGGAGACCATGGAACGCCAAGCTCTGGCGGCTATAACGTCGCCGCCCTTCGACTGTCTCGTCGCCTTCCGAGAAACGTACGCAAACTACTATGAAACTGCAGAGAGCCCAGCTACCGACGAATGAGATGCCACAGGACGGTGGTATCGGCCGCGAGAAAGCAGGCGCCGCTCCGAAAACGGGAGACCAGCCGCGTTCGTGTTACGTCAACAAGCCGGAGTACCACCACTACGTGACCGCGGTACTGCAGAGGATACCGATGAGGCTGCTGCTCTTGGACCTGGCTCTCGCCTTTCTGTTCGTCATCTTTTCGCACATGAGAATCCTCAGCCTGCGAGAGACGGCGAGGTCGGCGAACACCACGCCAGAGTCCCCGGCTTTCGTTTACGAGCGGCCCGTGTGTCGAGACCCCGCAGTGCGGCTCCGCCGGGCTCAACCTCTTCTACACGCTGAACGAGTCCGCGGACGCGTGCCGCAGCATCTTCGACATGGTCTGTCACCCGTGGGTGCACGAGCCGCCGTCCAAGTACCACAGGGTGCTCGTGGGAAGCGAGCGACTCGTCACGGCCGACGTGCTCCGAGAAGTCGGCAACTTCTTGGAAAGCCAGCTGAGCCAAGCGTGGCCTTCTACCAGCCGTGGCAAACTGGCGCTGCTATATGCGAGCTGCCGAGACGACGAAAGCCGCGACAGCGCCGGGCTGGAGTACTTCCGAAGTCTCCTTCGACGCTACGAAGTTGACCGGTGGCCGTTTCTCGAAGGGCACGCAGCCTTAAGGAGGCCACAAAGAGCTCTCGAGCTCTTCACGCGCGACACGGGAGCGGAACCCTACTTTAGCCTGCGGTTACGCAAGTCGGGAGACACGTTCCTCTTTACCGTGGGCTGTCCGCTGCTCGGCCTGCCACCGCTGAGCTTTATCGAGAAAACGGCTGACGTCGGAGTGTACTTAGACTATATCGGATCCGTGCTAAAAGAAGTCGCGGGCTTCTATACGAACCGAAGCGATGTGCCGACCAATGTAGTAGCCTTCGAAACGAGCCTGGCAAGAGCGCACGTGCAGTCTTGCAATGACGAAGGCGGGGCCTATAAACGCAAGACGCTGAGGGACCTGGCCGGCAGCAAGTGGAACTGGGAGCGGTTCCTGGACGAGGTGACCCAAGGAGCTGCCAGGAAGTACCGCCACCTCCAGTCGGCGTCCTGGGAGTACGCCTCCAACGTCACGGCCATCATCGTTGGCGACAGCGTGCCGGCAGCCAACTACTTCGGTTGGAAAGTGGTGAGCCGTCTCGCTCCGTACACGACCACGTCCATGGCGAACGCGTACAAGCAATTCCTCGAGGCGACCGGCCTGGAGACGCATCAGCAGTCGAGGCACTGCCTCACGCAGGTCAACCAGGTGCTGCCGTTCGCCATGGGCCGCGTGTACGCACTCAAGAGCCCCAGGACGTCGACAAACTACGAGGCGTACCGAGTGGCCTACCACGTCGCCAGGAGCCTGGACATCTACATCGTCAAGGACCACAGGCCGCTGGCTCCAGAGATCGAGAGCGTGTACCGCAAGCTGCGCTCCACCATGGACCTGACCCTCGGCTACCCCGAGTGGGCGGCGGACGAAGCCCGCGTGGACGCGTACTACGAGCCGGTGCGGATCGGCAACTCGTACCTCGAGTCTCACGTGAGCGCCGCCTAGGGTGACCTACCACCGCAGCTTCGACCCGGCGCGCAGCATGTGGGGCCGCGAGCGGCTCATGTTTCCGGAAGACCCCGAACGCTGGACGCTCGATCCCGCCTGGCTGTCTATTTACGACATCCAGGACAACCGCTTCTACGTCCTGCCGGCCGTCCTCCAGCCGCCCTACTATGTCGAGGGTACGGCACCTTCCCTCAACTACGGAGGCTTCGGCTTCCTGCTGGCCACGGCTGTGCTCACCGAACTGTTCTCCCACAACGCGGAGCAGGCGGCCGCGACGTCTGCCGACGCCAAGTTCCTGGCACGGTCGCTGCGCACTGTGCGCGCTCGTCTCGTCGAAGCGGTGGCACGCTGGGGAGGAGGGGGAGCGCACAACGGCTCCAGGAAAGACTCCCTAGCCGCGAGGGTGGCGTACCTGTCGTACCACATGCACGCCGACTTTCGCGACGACCCAACCGTGCAAGGGCTGGAGACGGTAGCGCCGGACCAGCTCTTCTTTATCGGCGTAGCCCGCACTCTGTGCACTCTAGCCCGCAGCCGCCACTACGCGCGCGTTGTGGGTCAGCGAAGCTTGGTGGACGCGCTGACTGCGATTGACGACGCCCTGCTGCCGCTTCCAGAGTACCGGGACGCGTTCAATTGCAACGTTTCTCATATGCATCGATCAATTGCCAAATAGCATTTCTTCCTCGATAAAACTATTTGAATACATTTTTTGTTGCATTATCGCTAAAGTCCGGCCATATCCGGATCTATGCTATATGTATGCACATTCGCACGACCATCACAAGGATTGAAGCGAGCATGTTGAGTCGTCATGAACACTGCAATAATATACCCCGAGTTTTATACGTTTTTGTAATTACAATATTACGGCGAGCGTATCCAGTTAATCTAGAGTCGCGTCTTGCTCGTATCGTCTCGTACTGTCGTATCGTCATTACCTGTTCAATAAAACTCGCTTGTTGCAATCAAGATTTCGGCGACTATGAAAGTTCTGAGGTTTTGCGCGCCAAAACCACGTTCCGATTATAAGGCACTACGTTCCGCGCCAGTCGAAATTCGGCCCCAGCGGCCGGAATCGAATCGGCGAGCTCGAGCTCGGCAGCGCAAGCGCCATAGCTATAAGGCTACCGCAGCCGGTATTTCGGCGACTGACATTTTACCACAATGGCGAGCTACCCCGACCACACGCGTTTTAAACAAGCTCGGTTGCAAGGACTACTACAAAATCTAGTCTCCTGTCATCACAGTTGCCGTGTCCTGTCATCATGCAGACGCCATTATGCGGCCAATATTCTGTTGCGACAATGCAACAATGTTTAGCTCACACTCGGCTCCTTGTGTTCGCAGTTCCTCGCCTGACAAGACCAGTAAAGCCAACAGTGCTTAGTGATCCTATTGACAGCGGTGAAACGAAGGCTTCAGAGCTTCAGAAAGTACAGAGGGCAACAGACAAACCTTCAAGAGCGACCAGGCAAGAATTATCAACAAAGCCGACAGTTAGGCACACGCTGACTGCGCGCAGTTGACGTCACAGAAGGCCACGGAAATAAATACGTTTGAACAGCAGCTACAACAAAGTCAGTTCGTAATTAGTTTATTAAATGTCACTGCCAACGGTACTAGAGTAAATAATCTGGATTAGGGTAATAGTGTGAATGGTGTTATTGAAATTTAGGATGGTGAGGTTATCATATGAGGAAATTGCGAAATATTTTCGAATGTCACATATTTACATACGAGCACGCAAATGTCTTTTTGCTCTCTTTGTATTCGTCATTGGCTGAATATATAGTGACGCAAGTGGATACGGGCACAACAGAGCTCACGGCAGCGAAACTCTCTAGTCCCATCTGTCTCTCTCTCTCGAATATTGCAATTGTGCCCGTGCCCCTGTAAAGCTGTCTTTCCTGCTCGGCAACTGAGCTATGCGACGTAGCCAACGTTCGGCGAGAAATGCCGACGACAGGTCGTCGCAATGGTGACGTGATCGAGTTCCTTGAGCATCAAAATTTAATACCATCTGTATTTTCACTTTTTTTCTAGCTTATGGCCGTTCTTGGGCTCAAGAAGAGAATAGACAGTTTTAGAAATAGGGGACGCTTTTTGCCAGGACTGCAAAAGAACACAGAGTGGTACAAAGCAGTTCTGGCACTCAAAATTTACCAGCGCACAATTTTTTTCTGCGCAACCAAGACCGAGTAATGAGTCAGAAGTGGCCGCACGGTACGTCTTGGGGAAAGGAAGGGGGGAGAGGGGGGGAGGAGGCAGCCCGTGACCACCAGTGCTCTTTGGATCATCCAGTGCGGGAGCGAGAAGTTGAGAACTACACAAACAACATCCTAAGAGACAACCTTCGTTCTGATTAGAGTTACACGCGTTGGCTTATGATTCGTGAACGACAAGTTCTAGTACTGCCATTTTGTTTAGTGACGGTGACGAACCAGACAGTGACAGAACTGTGACTCACGAATCAATAGCTTTATTGGGAGAACTTGTGCCGAGAAAAACAAGAGCACAACGACAGCGTCGAGCACAGTCGCCGGTCATCGAAATCCGACCTTGCAGGTCAAGTCCGGACGTCCGCTATTTATAAATGTGTCAAAGCACATTTTCAAATAAGTGCTCGTCCACGCACACAACCGAGAACGCGCAAGAAAGTTCGCGTCAAGCGCGCAATTTCATTAGGGAAGATTCATTCGGTACAAAATTCACGAGAATATTTTAAGAATTTTTAGACGCGGTACTCGCGTCTTGAGCCGAGCGACAGATAGATAACGGTGACAATTCCGCTGAGAAATGGTCCCCATCGAAAAGCGAAAAGTTGTAGAGTGGTACTCGGCAGCTTAATTCGTTCCGTGACTCTGGTCGTGAACCGATTCAGTCGAGGACAGTGAAGCAGACATTCAAAAAGAAAAACAATGTAAATTTGGTTAATGCGTTCAGACTCTAAGGATTTAAAGGAAAACTATTCCAATGCAATATCAAAAGAAGTTTACTGTTCAGTACAACAAAGTGCAGTACAGTAAAAAGATCGTATAACGACACGTAACACACACACTCGTGGTCGGAGAAAAAGAAAGGTGGGTAGCCTATGTGGCAGGCGATCAAATAAGAACAACGTCGACGAACATAAAAAAAGTTGCAGTGGCTTAGCTCGGCTATGCCAGGATATACGTAGCGTTAGCAAAGGTTCAGCTTATTATTCTTAGCTTTCCTGGTTGTCTCCTACGCTCAACCGCTAATTGCCAGGCAACTATTTCGGGATCCGATGAGTCAAGCTTCTTCGTTCTTCTGCGCTGTTGAGCAGCATTTGCGCTCTCCTTCTCCATGGCTATACCACACTGGCAAACGCCAGTCAGAAGCGCAGCGGCTCCAGCGCAGTGTCAGACGGCGACTGCACAGCGAGCGCGCGCCGGCGCCAGTGCGTCTACCACGGCTACGACGTCACTCCTCTGGAATGCGCAGACCGGCGGCGGTGAGTCGCGCGCGGCGGCGGCGGAGTGCGCGAGAGGTGCCGGCTCCGGTGGCTCCGGTGCGCAAGCCGTGTGACATCACTGATCCTTGCGCATGCGCAGCACGGCTCTTGATGTGCCGCGCGAAACGGGCTTGGCTAGGCCAGTGTAGCTAACGCTACAAAATCTGTTCAATGTGATTTGTTTTCTTCTGCTCAGCACAACCATCCTAAAACGAAAAATCACGTTGTCGTTAATTCGGTTCAGGATCAGTTGCAGTGATGTTGGGGTGGTGGTCCTCAACGAAGACCTGGCATTCAATCAATTTTCCCAAAATAGATTTCATGGCACAACCGATAGCCTCCCAGTCGACCTCTTCATCAGTAGAAAGTTCCTCGATAAGGGCCTTCTGTTGCTCAGCGTGAATTTCAGCAAGTTGTTCTGTGGTCAGCTCTCTTATATGGTCTTCAAGAAGTTCATCCCTGTTTCTATGATCAAGGCCCAGACCCATACTTATACACATGGGCACAATCGCTTCAACTACCTAAGCCTCACATTCTTCAATGTCACGCTGAGTGACACAACTGTCACATTCGTTCTTCAAAACTTCGTAGTAATATTCTTCTTGAACTGACACATGCTCTGGGAATGTGCCGGCAACAACGGTACTGAAACCGCCGCCGTTCGCGACGCGCCCATAACGGCGGGCGTTAATAGATTAAAGGAAGCCTCGAGCTCGCTCATTCCCGCCGTTGCCCCGCCTGCTGGGGCCGCCGGGGACCTTCTCCGTCGGCGTCGCCGCCTCTGGGAGGCGGCCCTGAAAAGTTCGGATCTGGAAGACCTCAGCTCTGGGCCGTCCGGCAAGCCGAAGATATGCCGCCCGAGTCCAAGGACTTCGATCCGACACCTGAGGCCGGCACTTTACATAAAGTTTATTTCTTCTTCTTCTTCTTGAACTGATGTATCAGTTCACAACTTGTACTTCAAACCTAAATATCAACCTTAAAGCAATATTCATTATAAATAAAGTTGCTTTTATTTAACGATAAGTGGTGCCATCCGAGCGTCACAAGAGCTATATACGTCCATGAACTCTATAACGCCGTTCGTGACCGGAGGGGGAGTTCTTGAACCGAGGTAAAATTTTGCGAACGCCGCTGTTCGTGAACAGAAACGAGTTATACCGCTGTACTATGAGCCCAAATTCAAGCGCAAGAAAGTCAAATGTGACTAGAGGGCGCAGTCGCGTCTTAGCCTGCATTTGTAACAGTAGCTTTCATCAGTATCCGCAATGCGCATACGGGTCCACATAGTGCTTAAAAACTGAACGACTGCCCATAGCACTCCTTTGTGCTTAGAAGGAACAAGAGTTCCGATCAAATCTTTTCGGGTTCGCGTTTCAATTAATGCCGATGATATAAGCGCGATAACATAAAGTCACTGTTGCAATTTTTTACGCAAGGCGGGAACAGCGGCCTTTCCTGCGCATGCCGCCTGGCAACCTGTATAACTTTTGTTTGTAAATTACAACGTTAAATTAAACTAAATCCCGGGGTTTTACCGGTCAAGAAGTGATTATGAGGCACGTCGTAATGGGAGACGCCTGCTCAATTTTGGTCTTCCGGGGCACTTTAACGTGCACCTAAAGCACGTTTGTTGTGTATTTCGCCCCCACCAAAATGAAGCAGCCGCGGCCAGGTTTAAATCCACGATCTCGAACCCAAGATCGCAACGCCATAGGGACTCGGCTAACGCGACGGATAAAAAATTACAACATGCCTTACCTTACACAACGTTAATTTTATAAAGTACGGTGAATTTAACATAAGCAATCCATCGATCAGTGATCGTCACATCGATACTGACGTCCCAATTGAGGACTGATGAGCCTGTGACAAAACATGGACGGCCCCGTGTTTTCCTGAACCACGCGGTTCCCATGCACAACGAAAAAAGAGGTGGCCGCGTACTCACCGACGTTGTTGTTGGAGCAGCGGTAGACGTGCATGGACTCGTCATGGGGAAGCACCAGTGCCGTTCCCTTGACTGCAAAGTAGGTCTCGCTGATGCTGCACAAAGAAACAGAGCGCACATTAAACGAAGGACTCGAACCATCGCGATTCAAAGGCCGAGGGCTAATATGTAAAGTCATCATCAACCGTAATCAGTGTCGAAACACGCCAGTCAGCGCCAGAGCTTTGCGCACTTCCGCAGAGCTCATTCGGGTATAAATGTGCAGAAATTCTGCAAAGCATATAGCGTAAAGCCCTTTTCACGTACTGCGAACTGTTTGCGATTCCGTCCTGCGCAGCGGCCGCGGCAGAATTCACACTTTCGCAGTATGGCAGGATGGGAGCAGGGTGCCATGCACATGTGGTCGTGTCGGTAAGAACTTGCGCTCGCTGATATAGGAAGTGATAATCGCGACGGTGGCGGACGCTGGAACTCGGGAACACATGACACGAACTATTCGCCGTAGGGCTACGACGCCGTTGGTCCGCATTGTTAAAGCCAAGCTTTCTTGGCGATCCTTCCCAGAATTTCCTAACCGTGACTGGGAGCTGATGCCATGACGAATAGTTGACACGCAGGACAGCTCTACCATATTTACTACCCTCACCGATATACTTGTTTTATACGCAATTACTCGGTGATAAAAGAAATGAGACCTAAATATCCTCGCTGCAACAAATACACGTCACCAAGAGCACAATTCCTTTAATAAATCAAACCTTTTTACGCCTGTACGTTTGCGAGTTTACTGTTGTACTATCTCCGGGATTATCAGCCCGCTCTAGTCGGCACGCCCACCCTGAATACAGTGGGCCTTTCCGATTATCCGTCTCTGACAGTCCCGGACTGCATACGCAACGCTCACTGGCTGAAAGCACCGTCTCGGGCAGTCCGGCACTGTCAGGAACGCATAATCGAAGAGGCCCAGTGTGATAGCAAATGGGACCAATTCCGGAGACATTATATAACGCGCGGTCACGTGGTGAGGGTCGCCGCTATACATGCCGTATTCACTGGCAGGCAGGTAATCGCTACAGTGCAAAATATAATCAGTTGCATGGCATTTACTTTACCACATCACGAAGGCTTCTCTCCACATATTCCAAGATGTGCATTCGATGTGCATAATCTTATTGTAATTATTATTATAAAAGAAACAGGAAGTTAGACCACACGAGCTATATATATGGGCACGAACAGCACGAAGGTATAGACATCGCTGATTAGAAGAACACGAAGGAAGATCTCCATATGCCGAAAGCGGATTTGGAGGACGACTCGGCTGCGCCACACCTTTCGCGGCGTGTGCGTTGCCACACGCAAGGAGGAAGGAAGCCCCTTCTGGCATTGCGGGCCACAAGGGCACCGCTTTTTCGCGAGACGCTGGCCGTGCCGACCCGACGCGCGCCTTCCGCCGCGCCGGTGATTGCCGCGAAACACACACCGCCTGCTGCTGCATAATACATTCATGCACAACCACGCCGGGCGGCGGAAGCGATCAACTTGACTCGGCATGCAAAAATGTATACGGGGAAAGACAGAGCGAGCTTCGTTAACAAACTTGACGGCCTCCACGGCAAGAAGAAAATGGCATAACACGAAATAGGAGCGCACGAAATGTTGTGACGTCAGACGAGCGAGTGGTGCGGAAGGATAGAGGAGAAGAATCTGGCTGTGTAGGATACGATCTGAGCTGCAGGGACTGCGCGGTGCAGGAGCGCTTTGAGATTTCTGTTCACACGCCAGCCGAAATAACTATATACACGTTGGCGCTTGCATCCACGACACAGGTGACTCTCAGCTGACGGATTATTTAAAGCTGTTCGGGTTAAAAACAGCACACGATACCGAAACCCATTTTACTTGCACGCGCTGTCTCCAAGCGGCGCCTTCTCCCCATCTTCCCTTAATTGCACTCTCAAATTGGTCGAGCAAACCGGCAGTACACGTGTAGCGCGTACTCATGACATGCAAATTGCCGGTGAATGCTGAAGGTTTATGCGTGAAGGCCGCAGCAAAAAACATACCGCGTTGTCTCAGCCTCATTGTATTGTGTAAATATATATTTGTCTCGTGAGAGCTTGTTGTTGTGGTTGTCGACGTCGTCATCCTTAGTGCTGCTGTTGGTATTCCGCTGTCGTGCCATATAGTGCTTTCGCTCGTATACGTGCACCTTCGTCAAGTGGCATCGTTGCTTACTGATCTTTTAGGCGTGGCTGCTGGCATTCTGAGGCCGACAGCTGTATCGTTCGGTTACGAAACGTTACGGCCACTGTTATCGTTCTCCGCAGCCCTGAACATTCCCCCAAAACTCTTTCCCCGTACATAAAACGCGTGCGTATCGACGAATGCGCCAAATCGCGCCACCCTCAGCAAAGAGAAGTTAACGACCCCCTCACGCCTCTCTCCCGGCGACGTCTCGTCGCCACGGTGACGATGCGTGACCGCCGTCATCGCACGCATATACACAACGCGCTGCACACAAGCAAACGCGATCTACCGGTGTCGGCGGCTGCATATAAGCTGCACCGTACGCGGAACTTATGCATGGCGGAGAGCGCGCCGCGCTTTAATTCGCGCCAGGGGCGTCGCCACGGACACGGCGTGCCTCCATGGCGACACATCGGCGCCATATACCAGACGTGTCGCAGGCGAGACGCAGACGCAACGCCTCGGGCGCTATATTGTGCTCAGCTCGAGTTAGGTGGAAGGCGCCCTGAATTAAGCCGACTTTTCTGTCAGGCAGCTGAACAGAAAGGAAACTGCGTACTCTTAATTTGTTGCTGCTGTTATTTAGTATATATAATTGCTAACATCCTGGCAATGCGGACCTTCATTTATCATTATTATTATTATTATTATTATTATTATTATTATTATTATTATTATTATTATTATTATTATTATTATTAGTTGCGCACAGGTTAATATTATTTTCCTAACTTCATCACCCCACCTAGTTTTCTGCCGTCCTCGACTGCGCTTACCTTCTCTCGGTATCCATTCTGTAACTCTAATGGAGTGATGAAGTTAGGAAATTTGCAGGCGCAAGTTGGAATCAGCTAGCAGCGCAAGACAGGGGTCGCAGCTAGGGAGAGGCCTTCGTCCTGCAGTGGACCTAAATATAGGTTGATGATGATGATATATGCGCCTTATATAGCTCGCCTTTTTTTTTTCCGAACTATATGTAGTAGTTTTTCTGTATATCAGCAGAAAAGACGCGTGAGCGCTAGCAGATAGTCTGTAGGTTTATAGTCGCCTGAGCTGTGCGCATGCAGACGCGTCTGCATGCTTTTCTGCAGTACCAAAACAGGCCAATCCAGTCAACAGTGCCACCAGCAGCATGGCCTCAATTACTCGCTGCATGCAGCTGTAATATCGCGGTGGCCTACGATTTTTCGCCACAGACGTTACGCGTCAGCAGTAGAGAGGCGTCCTCGTGCGCGTTCACATCTTGAGTATATCGCGGCCAGCACACGTGTTTACTTTCGCTTTCGAAGGAACGAAAGTTGCGACGGGGCGGGCATGGCACATCGCCCCGCGCGGCTCGATTACGGAATGTCGCCACACGGGCGGCGGCCGCCGCGGCAGCCAATGCATGCGGCGAGCCTGAGCACCAGCCGAGCGTGGCGGTGCATTCGAAAACTCGCAAGTATATACGCGCGACTGCGGGCGAGCGTCCGCAAACAACAGAACCAGCGGTGGCGACGGCGTACACGAAAGCCGCGACGGTCGCGAAACGTACACGGCACACCACTTTTTTCGACAGCACGATCGGTAAAACCGATGCTGGACTCTCGCCTAGCTAGCACCTACAGTAGTCAGGTCGGCACCTAGGAGAACCGCGGCTGATTACACTAGAAGAAAACGCCGTGCCTTTAGAGCAAGCTTCCAGATTACCGGTAATCATGCATTCGACTGGTATACAGATCGAGAACATACGGAGGAAATCGCAGACACTGTAATGTCCTATTTCTTAGGAGTCGTTTCCCCGTTATTGCGAGCCATCTATAGCCAGTCAGCTAATCCTACTGAAAGAACAAGACAAAAACTTCGTCTGGACGCCTGGACGCGGAACGTGACAGTAAAAGTGTGGCGAGTGCTAAGCGAACAAAATAATGCTAACGACAAACGACATCGGGAGTCGTATAGACGATCGCGATCGACGTCGGCTCGATCACGAAAGCGTGCCGATGACACCCGATTACGATGGCTGAGGCACCCGTTTGCCAGAGAGGTCGTACGCGAAGTAATTAAAGTTCCAAACTCGCAAAAAATATAGTGCGCCTTGTATACACAGAAGCCCCTCGTACTTATACTGCGGCCACACCCGCTCTGATGCTACAGGCTGAGCGTACACGTGCACAGTAAATTACTGCGACCTCATTCAACTGCCGTCAAAAGGGCGGATGGGAGCAGAAAAAAAAAAAAGTATACAAGGGAATGCTATTAGGAGGTCCTCGCTCTATGTAGGAAATGTGTCGCTGCACCAAGCAGGCAGAACGGGAGGAAGCGAGCAATCCGATGGCGCGGCGCGCACGTACTTCCGTATCTCGTTCGCCGCCATGACGGGTGACAAAGGGACAGAGAGCAAAATGTGGAAACGGGCCGTATAAGGCGGACAAAACGAGCATATATCGCGCGCGTTTTGCAGCAAAGAGCCGTGCAGAGAGGGAAGTAAAATAAAGAAACAAACGTTCGGCCACAGGCAACCTCTGACCCACCCGCGCTCCGTCTCAGCTCAGCCTCCGGCACCGCCTTTGGCGCGGTGACGGTATTTTTGGCGGCAAGCGGGGAAAAGCGAATGCGCCACGGATGTAAGCGACCGCGCGCTATACAGGGAGGAGAAGCGCGGCCGCTTGCGTAGCTAACGCGCACAAAGGCACGAGGGAGACAGCGCGCACGCGTACACACCAGCGGGTATATGCGTTTGCACCCGACTGTACACGCGCCGGCGCACGTCCTCGCACCGCGTGTAACGAGCGACTCGTCTTCCGCGTATGTGACGGGAGACACATAGAAGGAGATATAGCGCGCTCGCTAATTCGTATGGCGGGACGGAATGTGAAGGTGGGGTGGTCACAACATAAGCCCGATATCTCGCGCGGCAGAAGTGAACCGCTCTTTTTCTGCGCCACTGCGCATTACGAAGATTTGATTTTGCATGCCCATGCTTGCCAGTGGAAGGCGCACTTTCTCCCGCAGACTTAAAGAAATAATAATAAACAGAGACGGAGAGAGAGAGAGAACGCTTCACATTCAATAACGCAGCGTATATTTTCATTCTAAACAGCGGTGAACCTCCAGGGGTGCCAATTGGGTCAGCGGATGTTCGTCGAAGGCTTTTAGTGTGACGTCACAAGATACGTTAATGGTATACAGAAAGGCAATTCGTGACATCATTGACAGTTCCACAAGCAGCCGCTAGTAGGAAGAATTCGTGTCAAGTGAAGTCATGAGAGAGTGAGTGACTTTATAGATGTGTGATAACTGTGAGCAGCAATTAATTAGGCGTGCTATCGTAGCTGTTTGTATATTCACTATGAATTATAACTGTTTAGCCCTGGGTTAATAATTTGCTTCTCTCTCTCCCTTTCAAAGAGTTTCTAGCACTGCTCTTAATTACTTCGCATTTGAGCACCCTATACTCCGTTTTAGTCAAAATTAAGGTACTTACATTTGAGCAAATACCATATGTAGCTACCGCATTAGAAGTCTTCAAAGGCATGGTAATCCCGCGAGAGAGGTCCAAACTGGCGCCTTAATTTCCCTGGGAATAACAAATGCTGCCTCAAGCTCCGTCACGAACGCACACACAGAAAGCCGGGAAACCTTGGGTGAAGATTACACCGCTTCACAAACTCCATTGACTATTACGGCATTTCAGAGTCTTTTAAATAGGACAGATGGCGCGATGGGTGCATATATAAACAAAACGAAAGCGCCCTTCCAGTAAGTATACCAGAGAGCGAGTCGACGGGCTGTCCACGTATCACTCGATACATCAGACTATATAAACAATTGGATCAGTTTACCGTGCCGTTACCAAAGTCCGCGCGCCAGTTCACGCAACCGTGTTGTCCAAACAAACGTCACCGTGTAACGAGAGACGCACTTTCGCAGACGGCTTCTACTCGTCTGTCAGCGCGAGCGGTCAATGACCGATAGCTTTCCACGCAGAATGTGGACACACGCGAGATGCTGGCGCAACTGCCGGTCACTCTGAAAACGCGAGCACGTACACGCGCAGATAACACCGATAACACCTGTCCGCAAAGCACTTAGCGTTCGTGTCCATGCGCGTGCGTGAATATGGTAAACGGTGAATGGAAATATACATTGAAAGCTTCCGCTAAGAATGCGTACACAGCGAGCTCAAAGACTGAGCACGTATATAAGGTGAAAGGGGCCGAGGTTTAAAAAAAAAAAAAAGGCCACGATAATTCGGCTTCTCTTTGCCGCAAGGACGCCCGGAACGTCCTCTCAGCTTTTCCTTCCAGCGAAAATTGTTATAGGCTGTCGACTGGCTTCAATGTCCGGCTCGTCGACGTCCGTCGCAACATGTCCGTACGGTGTCTTTAAACATACACCGCAGCTGTTACGAAAGGAATCGCGCCGAAATGCCATCTATGGCTTCGGAATCCAGAGTCATTAAGGTTGCATGATATACACGCAGCTTCTTCTCAATGCCATTTACGATGGATGCGCAAAGAAGCTGTTTTATACCCGAGTCACACGGACGTGTTTCAAAGGCTATAAGGTCGAGGGACTTTGGAAACTGCGAAACTCGAACTCAAAAAAGTTGTGTTGCTGTCACACGGCAGTTTTCAAAGGCCATCGAGAGTTTCGCCTGTTTCACTTGTCGCTGGTTTCGTTTTTGTGTTGTCAGGAGCAAAAGCTTAGTTGAAGTAAATAATTTCCTTAATTATACTTGGCTTACAATCTTTAAAGCGCTTTAGACCGCTAATGACACCATTCGCGATAAGCTGCGACCTATTTTTATGCAAAGCTGGCAACGTTGAGAGTAGTCGTCGCTCGTACTGTTTCACCGCGCTTGTCTTGCATTGTTGTCTGCATATATATATATAGCGAAGCGAGCGGAGTAACTGTGACAGGCCGTGTTCAATCGCTTGATCCGACTGAAGTTATAATGGTACATATACACATTATTTTTAACTTCACGCTGATAATTTTTAGATAATGTTTCGGCGGCAGACATTTCTTTTGCGCGTTGGTTCAAAAACGCTGCTAGGCGAGCGCGCGACCACGCCATTTCAAGGCCTTCGATAGTTCAGGTGGAATTTCATGCAACTCCGTCTACTCGATTGGTTATTGACTCGACGAACGTAGAATTCGCCCATGCAACAGGACCCACTTCGCCGTTGAGTCGAAAGACTATCGATTCGAGAGCCTTCGAAGTGCCCGCGTGAAAAAGCGTCGATAAAGACCGGAGGCGCACCCGAATAATCTATAACTCCGCGTGCCACAAAGTGTTTGTATACGCGTCTATCTGGACGAAGCTGAGACTCCCATAGTAGCTCTTTCAATGCCTGTTGCACGTGTTCCCGAAGGCGCTCAGTATCCACGCACGAGTTATCGAACGAGCATACCCGAATTTCGTCATTTAGCCCGTCCCACCAATTCGCAGGACTTAAATAAAGTTATTTCTCCTCTTCGCCCTACAAAACAGTCCGTGTCGAGACACTGGAGTTGGAGAAAATCGAAACGCCGGTAAACCAACCCAGCTATCAGAACTTGATAGCCCGAGAAGCGGCGGATGGAGGACATCAACAATGACGTCAGCATCCAGTCGTGGATGCGTCAATATAAAAAAAAAAATAATAAGAAAGACAGAAAGGAAGAAAAACGTGTTCGGAGAGCAGCGACTTTCTCTCGTAGGCACTATAATTCCAAGGAGCCAATTATAAGGAGAGCTTTTGGAGGCAGAAGCAGCTGGAGAATAAAAACACGGTGCGAAACGTTATTATAGACACGTACGCCCTACAACGCCGACATGTACCGTAACGAAACTTTGATAACCTTGAAGCCTATCCCGAAAGCAAATGTGCGAAGGCACTTTATTTGGCTATCAATGTTGGTCAATTTATCGCCACTTAAACAAAAAATTTTAAAGCAATATTAGTACGACAGCCGCCCGAAGTGGAGGATCATCCGATCGTAAACACCAAAGAAAACGTCAAACGATACCTGCTAGCAATGTGAGCGGCAGTGAAGCTGCTAACACAGTGAATTAAGGAATTAGTTTAGTAGTAGTAGTAGTAGTAGTAGTAGTAGTAGTAGTAGTAGTAGTAGTAGTAGTAGACCGCAGCCAAATGCCTGCGGTCTCCTCTTCTCGCTTTCCCTTTCCTTTGAGTGAGGGTCACGCGATACCCAAGAGCGTGCCGAAGGCGGCAGATGAAGACATCCACGCGCGACATGTCGCTGACGAGCACCGCCGCGCGACGACAAAGGGGTCGCCTTATCGCGGCCGCGGCATTTTGAAAGGAAAAGCCCCCCCGGCCATTGTCACCACTCCTGGAGCGTGCGCGCCTTTTCAGAGCAGTTCAACGGCCGCCCTGCCAGCGCACCCCCGACACCGTGTTTTCCTAATAGCCCCACTGGGCCGTTCTGCCCCCGGGCGCCGTCGTCCTCGCGATTGCCCAGATGGCTGCAGGCACAGGCGACGCGTGGAAAGGAGTGGCTTCCTGCCAGAAAAAAAAGAGTTTCTCCCTCGCCTCGCTTCCCAGGGTCTGCTTGAAGATTCGAGCATGCTCGGGCCCCTTTCTGAGGGCGGTTGATTTACCGACTCCCCACCAATGAGTGACCGGACGGAACTCGGTGTCACCCATCGCCTGCTAAATAAAGTGCGCTTGAAAATTACTAATCGGACTGAAACAGGGGTGGGAAGTGCCGGAGGGGGTGATGAAAAATATGGTAACCCTTTTTAACAGAAAAATTGCTTTATTATAAATATCGCTTTACTCCAAATTTTTCGTGGTCCCGATCGCAGTGAATGCATTTTAGACAATTACTTTAAATACAGCGGTGCCGGGCTCCGCTTATTACGACGTGCGAAGCTGGAAATCCGAAGGAGACTGCCATGGACACTGCTCGGTGCACCGAACACGATGGCCCTTTGCGTTTCTTCACAGTAACCTGGAGGTGCAGAGAGCGCTGCGAAGGTCACTCTGCCACGTGGCAGCTCATTGAAGCTATACACTCTTAAAAATAAAGTTGGTAAATAGTAAATGCAGGCGCTTACTAGATTGCTACGTATTTTACTACCTTCTTACTAATTGTGTACAAGCCAGGGGCTAGTAAAGCAACTAAGTGCTGATTTTACTAACCAGAAAGACTTCTTAGTAGCTTTTACTAAGTAACAACTAAGGCTACTACCTCGTCTGGCCGTGGTGTATTATGATGTGATTGTGCCAGTCTTGTGCAAAATTTAGATAAACTGTAGTACTCTTCAGAATTATGTTGGACTAACCGTTATGTATGACGTCGTAGCACACACATATAAGACAGTAGGCTACAGAAATTTGGGTACAAACCTTTGACTATTTATCCAAATGCACAGGTGCTCCCCCAAATTATAGGGCTATAAATATTCTTCAGGTCACTCTTAGAGTGCGTGTCGCGTAGCACCTTTGTCGTTGTTCTGTATGCGTGTTCTTGCTTATCGTTGCTTTATAGAGTTATGTATAGCACACTGTTACCCGGACTCATTGTGCCGTAATGTCCCTGGTAAGCATTACGTATACCAATAAATTGATGCTCAATATTGTGGGGACGCTCGACTCTCACGCGTCCCCTGATGTTGTTTTCCCCGCATGGCTCTCGCATCTCCTGTAATCCGGCTCGTCCGCGTCGCCGGGCGCTTGATTGATTAAATGGCCCGTGGCCTAAGATGGGGGTAAGGGCACCGCCGGCGGTCGGTGTAGTTGCAGATTAGTACAAGAGACGGCGCGAGTGTTGCGCTTCTAGCGCCACCTAACGGCGGGGTTACTCGGGCGCAAGAGGGTGTAGCCTTGGTAGGAGCCACAATGAGCAGGCCCACTTGATACTGGAAGCTTATTACATAAAAAAAGAGGGGGGAAGGTTGCATCAGTGAACCTTCTTTAAGTCTCTACGCAAAAGAGTTTGGATACCTCGATGCGCATGTAAATTAGTAAGGCATTTCTTATACATTGTCCTTATCATGTTCTTTTTTATTATTATGGTGTTTTTTTTTTCATTTTCGTTAACGTTTCTGCGCATGTGCCTTTTTCATATATATGTCATGACGACGTTGTGGAATAAACAGTTGAAAGTAGCGCCTGTCCTGTGTCTGACCCTCCTTTTGTGCCTTGTCTCTTGTTTGCGCTTTAAAAAGTTTGTCATGTAGCCTGTAGGATCCTCTTTAGCTTGGGGTCGGCCAGCGCTGCGTAGACGTTTCGCGCGCTCGCCGGCCGTTCGCGGAACCGTCCGGCGAAAGGCTTTAGAGCGGGACACTGGAATGGACTAGCACGATCGTTCGAACGCGCCACCGTTCGCGTGACCGTACAAGCTTAACGGTTAGGCGTTCGGGTTCAGCATCGGAGCTAACGTATTCGCTCTCTATCCGGTCGCGGTGAGTCGGACTTCCTCGATTTGTCGCACGCCCATCGGCATGTTCTGTCGGTGCTAATTCGGCTGGCTAGATTGGTGCATAAAAGGTGAAATAAATGCCATTGTGATTGTCTGCACTACTTTGTTGTCGTTCCTTTGTCCAAAGAGCACGTTTGAGACCCCACAATATATAGCGAAAGGACGCGGTTCTCATTTCTTTTTTTTAATATTATTTTACCTTCTTATGCCTTTACAATACCATCGACTTAATATGACAATGCAAGCAGCACTCGTAAATCGAATGGACCCCATTGTCTGTTGGGGATCATATTTCAGTTGCGTTAGTAGCTGCACTATTGAGGTAGTTCATAGTACTAAGTTAGTGCTATTTACTAGCTTGAGCAGGTACTGAAAAGTACTATCATTTTACTACACTCACTAAGGTAGGGCTTTTCGTGACAAGTAACGTGTTAATATTTAGTGAGTGAATATGACGACCTCTCTTTTAAAAGTGTAGCTGTACGAAGTGAAGGTAACCGTCAAACAAGGCACAATTTCGCCATTTTCACGTTGTTGCTATTGAGTACGGCTTTGCTCCAATATACGTTTTACCCCGCGCTGTTGGGAGTACGCGAGCGGCGTTAGTAGGGCTCTTTTATAACCTATTCGTTTTTAGCGAAATGCCACTTATAACAATATCCATGCCCTGTCCGATAAAAAAAA
Organism: Dermacentor silvarum; assembly: GCF_013339745.2. Classification (NCBI taxonomy): domain Eukaryota; kingdom Metazoa; phylum Arthropoda; class Arachnida; order Ixodida; family Ixodidae; genus Dermacentor; species Dermacentor silvarum. The sequence continues at coordinate 107,518,114 of NC_051156.1, read as the reverse complement.
AGTTATGGGGTTTTTACGTGCCAAAACCACGATCTGATTATGAGGCACGCCGTAGTGGGGGACTCCGGAATAATTTGGACTCACCTGGGGTTCTTTAACGTGAACCTAAATCTAAGTACACGGGTGTTCTCGCATTTCGCCGCCATAGAAATGCGGCCGCCGAGGACGGGATTTGCTCCCGCGACCTCGTGCTTAGCAGCCCAACACCATGGCCGCTAAGCAACCACGGCCAATGATGTTGTTATATCAAGGGTTCGCTGTATTTATTGTTCCTTCGGCCTTGCTTATACGGTGCGTGCATATATCTTAGTTTGCTGCTGCGCTCAAAAAGTGATGTTTTCTGTTGTGCATATGTGATGCAACAGACACCATGATGCAACATCACGGTGTAACCTACAATTCACATAATTTCCCCGACAATACAAACCAAGGAAAAGCAAACCGAAGAAAAGAAAGAGGTTATATAGCAGGCGCCAACAGTTGGGCGAATATTCAATGGCCACCGTCAAAGCACAGGTTCCGCGGAGTCAGACCACACGCGTTCTCGATCGTCGCAGTGACGAGCGTCTTCGTCGACGGCCATTCCGGCATCCGACGTCTCAAACCGCCCGGCAGCGGATCGATCTCGTTTATCTCCGGGACAGCTAAGTCCAAACGCAGCGGCGAGAAGGAAGGAACGGGTGTAAGCGAAGAAAGAAAGGCAAGCGCTACACAAATGAAAGACAGAGGGAGAGAAGACGGGGTTTGGAAGAGGTGCGGGAAACAATGGCCACGCCGGTGCCGGCCAACCCGCGCTGCGGCAGACACGCGGTACCACGCACCGGGCGGATCCGCGCGCTCGCGCGCACCCACCGCGGAAGCGATCATCGGGCCACGGAGCTGCGCAACGAGCCGGCCGACAGGCCCGGGCCACTTAGGCGTCATTACGAGCGCGCCGCCAGCGCGGGCTCTCTCCACAGCACTATACCCATTCCCTCTTGTTTTCCTTTTAGCGTGGCCAGCGAGCGAGATTTCCAGTGTGCGGCTACACAGTACACACGGGCGCGGAACGAGGTTACAGGGCGATCCGCACACCTCTTCGCTCGGCTGTACACGCGCCTCGGCGACCCCCCCTGCGCCTTGTCTAGCCTCGCGCGCTTCCGTCGCCCTGATTTGCATAGAATCCGCGCACGATTGCTTGCCGAGGAGTTGCGTGCAGCTCGCGACCGACGGAACTGACTATCGGACCGGTTTGTGCGCGATTCGGCGGCGGGCCGACCAGCCTTTTGACGGGTCAGTCGATCAGGAGATAGATGAACGAAGAAATTTCCCGCACAAAGCGCCATTAAACCTAGCTACGCAATCTCGTAATGTCGCTAGGCCATCATATCGGTGAGGACGGAGACAACAAGGAGGGGGGGAAACGCAATGCGGTAATATCCGCCCCGATCATGCAAGGCCCAAGTGTCATGCAGTGAAGCCAAGGAGGGCACAGAGGAAATGAACTTCGAAATAAAAATTCAACGAACTATTAAATTTTCGAGTAGTATATATGCAAGAATTTAAGTGACTAAGAATTGTGGAAACCTGCGCGAAACTTGGGTTTACTTCATATCCGCAACAAAGAAAATGGAAGTAAACGTAAACAATCTGCCAATTACAGAGAACCGCCACCGTATACCTCAATGACGCAGAACCGTCCAGAGGCTGTGGGTCTGGCTTTTACCAGAAGCGGCCCAAATTGTTTTTTTTATTTCCTTCAATTTCAGCGCCACGCTCTTAGGACTATGAAAGTACACAGCACAAATAGCCGAGTCGTACAAAATAAGTTGGGCACCTTAAGCGAATAAAAACTTATTTTTCTATACGGCGACTTTCTCTAAATTCGGGCTAGTTGGTCGGTCATACTGGGAACCTCAATAGCGCTAAAGAGACAGGGACAGACATAAAAAATTACAACACACCGCGCTAACTTGCAACTGCTTACTTCAGAAGAGGCACACGTATTTTTTATTTGTTTTACTCCCTGCGCGTATGTCAACAAACGCATGACTTCATGTAAAGGACGGCACGCATACAGTACCTCTTGCATATAAGCCAGTTTCTTATGAGCACCGCATCATTGTCCATATATCTCATAAGAAACGGGCTAATGTAAAAGGTCAAGTACGCGTGTCACCCTTTACATAACGTCACAGTTTTCTTGACATATTCGCAAGAAGTCCCTAAAAAAGACCTCGGCCTTTTCCAAAATAAACAGTTCGAAGTTAGCGCCGAGTGTTGCCCTTTCTATGTTTGTCACTGTCTTTTCAGCGCTATTGATGTTCCCAGTATTTCCCCTTATGCTTCGCTTAGAGGCTTCCCTTGTCGGTTGGCTTTAATTGTGTAAGTACGTGAGCCAAATTATTTATTTTCAAGTGAAGTCGTCAACACGAGCATTCATGTAGGCGCGCGCCAGCGGACGCGAATCGCGCCAATTATCAGCGCGCGCGCGGGGATGATGCAACAACTTTTGCGCGGAACTGGGCGCCGCGGCAGCCGCCGCGTAAGATATGCGGCCGAGGCGGCGACGCCGAACACAACGGCGCCGCAAGTTCGTTCCAAGGCGCCCGGATTAGGTCAATTAATTACATTCGCGCAGCGAAACGCGCACAGCGCCAAAGAAGAGCGCGCAGCATGACCGCGAGAGTTCCACGGCCAACGCCTCTCTGTATAACAGCGGCTGCCGCGCAGCGAGGTGGCCATGAATACCAAACGAAATCGAGCCGAAAAAGAAACGACGAGAGGCGCAAAACCAGCTATATATCGCCGGTAACTGCCCGCGCCTACACTTTTACGCCCGCCACTTTCCTGAATTTCTAATCACTTGATACGATTTCCTCTTTCTCCGTTACGCAAAGCATTTCGCCCCTTTAGCCTCTCAGCCTCTTTCGGAAACGAGAGAGAGAAACAAACATTTATTCGAGGAATCACCGCGCGGCGAAGCCAGTATGAGTGCATATACCCCGATCAGCCACGCCGTTGCAAGAGCCTCGCTCATGCGCACGTGCATTCGGCGAAAAAAAAAAAAAAAAGAACATGACAATGCCACATTCATGACTTGCTCTTTTCCTGGCAATGAGGCAGCAGTCGGCAATCGTCTTCCTTCCTTCTTTGCCTTATGTTTTGTTTCCCGCCACTTTCCCACAGCGCATCAATACCAACTCACCCAGCTCACCCACGGTGTTCTCAACTCAGCCGAAGACAGGGTCTGAGAGAGTACATTTAAATGGGAATCGCATCGATAACGGAAGAGTGCGTCAGACCAGGGGCTCGCTTGATGCGTTTCCTATAGAGCGAACTCTACGACCCAAGGCAGGTATCTATACCTACCTGCCTTAGGTAAAGGTGCGTAAAGGTAAAGAATGCTAGAGCCAGCCGCCAGAGAGCGCCACAGCTGACGACACTTCGTTGACTGTCTGTTTCCATTGCCGGGCGTCATTCCTCGAACCGAACGAAGCGCCACGCAGTCTGCTCACCGCGCAATGCAGACATACGCGTATATGTAACACGGCGCGCTGCGCGCCTCAGCCTGCGAGAGGCGCTCGCCAGAGCCCGGCAACAGACGAACGCCGTGTGGAAGGCACAGCTGCGCCAGTCAACGACAACAAAGGCATCGGCAACAACAGGAAAGGGGGAACCGTGCAATCCCCGTGCATGCGTACAAGCCCTCCGCTTACGCCTACCGGCCATGCAGGCTCGAACGCGTGGGAGACGTGGGCGGCAACGCGACGCGTCGTCGACGCACCACGAGCGCGATAACGCGGCCTCTGACGGCGAACAACGCGCGAAACGTAACGTAACCCGCGCATAACCGCGACGCCTGCGCACCGCTCGGGTGGCCCGCATCGCGCGCGGCAGCCGTGGGATATGGAGACTGCCAACGCGAGCGCGTTGTCTGAATACAGAACGCGCGCTTTACTGTATTTCACGCTCGCTCGGCGAATGGCGCGCTGTTTTCCTTGTTGCCGTGACCTTGCAAACAAGGTCTGACAAACTTGCCTAAACCATGGCGAATGTTGGGGAATGCCTCACTTTGTCTGTGAACAGGAGTAGTGGAAAAAGGAATGTCGCTTTAAGCCAACGTTTCGACAAGGGGACTTGTCACTGTCTGGTAACTTGCCTTCAGCCCTGACAAGGACGAGCCGCCTAGTCGAAACGTTGGCTTGAAGCGACATTCCTTGTTCCACTATACTCCTCATCATTTCAAGTTTCCATTTTCCTTTGAACGTGTCTTGTTTTGATAACTTTGTCCGCAGCGCTTGTAGACGAAGCAAAATGTTGCGGACTGCCTTTGTATTCCCATAATTCACTCATTTTGTGCGCTATGTCAAACTGGAGTTTCCAGCTCAATAGCGAACAGTATCATTTTTTCGGGACACTGAAGGAATGAATTCCGTTGTCTTATTCTCGCGACTCCGAAATTCAGCTTAAGCACTGTCTAGTTACTACAAGCGAGCTCTTGAAGCAATATCGTTCCTCTTGGCCTGGCGTTCTCATCAAATGCAGCTCCTAAATAAGAAAATCACGAAGGGGGGGAGAAAAACGGAACCCGGCACAAGCAAGCACAGTTATTCGAGCAGATGTCCGGACAGTGTCCCTGCCACTAAGAGCGTACGTAAAATTCCAAATTATACAAATTTCACAGAAACGGGAACCCCGAAAAATGTTCGTAATATCCTGAATTCGTGTAACTCAAAGACAACAAGATAACAATAATAGATTCAGGTATTTATGAAAAATCTAATGTCACAATGTCGACTGACTTGCAGTGCATGCAACGCCAGAAAATGACTCGAACGCGAGCTTGTTACAGATATATAGGTCGCCCATAATAAAGCCCCAACCTCCCAACCCCGCCCGCTGAAGCCACGGGCGAAATCACACTACGCGATAACGACGCTCATGTCACTATGTGCGAGAGCGCCATCGTGTTACACAGTGTAAAATAATTTACATCCTTAAAATGAGAAAGGGTGTAAATGTGTCGATAACTCACCCTCTTAACCCAAAAATGGTGTTAGGGTGTCAGTTATAGATACATTTACACGCTTTTCCAGTGTTAAGAGTGTAAATTATTTTACAGTGCAGGGTCTGCATCCCACGCGCAAAGAACAGCACGCCTCCTTCCCCACGCGCCCCTCCATCCCATCGCCCCCACCAACTCACGCATACAAATGCATACAGGACCACACTCTAAATACGCAAGACTGACGCCCGTCTCGCCGGCGCGAGGTCCGTTTTCGGCGATGTAATGGCTGCCCTTCCCTGCACGCCAAGGCACTGCGGCGATCCAGCAGCCTTTCCGAAGACTGCGCCAAAGCATCGCTCGCACCGTTGACCCCGTGGCCGCCGCAGGGAGACGCGCGTACACTTCGAGAGCCCCCCACGACCTTGAGGGCCGCGGCGCGGACGCTTGCCGCACGCAGCGGTAATTCCGATTGCCCGAGCGGCGGCGCGAGCACGATTGTGTTCCGACGACGACCACACACGAGCGGGGCGGCTCTCTCAGCAAAAAAAGGAGTTCAGGGCTGCGCCAGAAGGCAGGCACGCGAGGCTCGCCGCGCTCTCGGTGTGCGTCCTCGGCGCCCAAGCAAGCGGATGCGTTTCTGCATGGCCGAATCGTGCTAAGGCGCAGCAGAGCGGGCGCCGTTATGTCACGGAGAGAGAGCGCGCGCGGAGCGGACGGGTGCGGACGCTCTGTATACAGCTAATGCGCGGGACGCGCGCATGCAGAGAACAACGCCAGCGTGCACGCGCTGCCTCGCTCATGAGCGGACGGTAAAGAAATCGGTAAAGCGAAACGGCACTCCGAGGTACTGCGGTCATTTACGAAATGACACACAGGCAGAAAGAATGAGCGCATATGCATCGGAGAGTGCAATGGTCAGCGCAATTACGAAGCGCCAGTGGAATCCGTCGAGACAATTCGATCGATCTCAGCACGCACCCCTGCACGGGGAGCGAAACTGGGTCAATGAGTCTCTTCGCTTCGACAGAGCGTCCCGAGTCCAAAGACATGAAGAACTATACTATATATTGGAATTTAGATGAGGACCGCTGATTACGCAGCCAACCCTCTAGAGCATGCCAGAAAAGAAACAAATGGCGAAAAATGCCGCACTGGTCGGTCGTTCGGAGGCCGCAGCTTCAATCATGAAACGCTTCCCCGCAGCACGGTAAGTGATTTCGGAGGGTAAATTCATAAACTAAAGAGTTATCCAAGGAAAGCTATTAGGGATCGAAGAGAGAGAGAGAGATATGCAGGGAGGCGCTTTAATGAATCTTGGAAAGGTTTGCCTGGCTTCATTAAAGGGTCAATTCTATGTACGGTGTGGAAATCCAAACAAGTGAACCGTTCACGAAATGACAGCGTAGAATTAAAAAATGGAGGACGCTTAAGGTTCGCCTTTAAGAGTAGAACGCGAAAGCGTTATCGGGACCCGTTCGCATCGCATCATTCGCATACGGCTAGTAGGCTTCATTCACAGCAACATTGAACGTGGGAAAGCCAGCTTACAAAGACCAAGCTTACACCGATACCCTCTTAAAGTCGGCTTCACTTTTAAACAGAAATGCATTGCTGAAAAGACGTTCTTCCAGGGGCAATATAAAGTGGTCTTATATTAAAATGAGAAAACCCTAGTACCTTTCTTATTATTTTATTAATTGTTTGCTATTGCCCCAACACGCGCAGGTCTGGTAGAAATGCTGGAAAAGGGGTTTCTGTTTGAGTTTCCTCGTAGCAGAATTAGGTTTTCTCGTACATTCAAATTACAATCCAACGGCGAATCCGACGCCGAATGGTAAAGTCGTTCTTCACCAATTTTCTGACGGATTCATTGTGAGAAATTCAATTTTTGTTCACCAAAACCTTGCACCACGTGGAGGGCCTGCGGTTGGAGTGGTAGGGGATGATTTTCTCCGCCACCCGCATCGCACGCCGACGCCGGATTTTCTGCGACACGGGGGGCCCTTAACGCTCGCGCGTTAGAACTTCGTTATCTGCAGGCGGCGATGCGTTCGAACTGGTATCGAATCGAAACCGCAGCGGCTGCAAGGGTAAAATCCGCCATCTTGTCAGCTCTGATTGGTTAATATGGAAGCTGCGCCCTCTCCGATTGGCTCAAGACGCCAGCATGGTGGAGTTTGACAAAGTCCAGCCACGGCCGCTGAATGAAAAATAAAGCGCCAGTGATTCTGCATAGCACTCTTAACATTTATACCTGCATCAGCCCTTTACGCTAACTGCCGGCCTATCGCGCAAGTGCTTGCAGCGACGCCTCGTGTGTCGTATCCATGGAGCGTATACGCGTCGGAGCCTTGTTCGGACAACTTCGTCGAGCCAGTGGAATACGGTAACCGCTTGGGAGGCCAACAATATGCTGTGTCCTATGTTCTTCGAAATTTCTCCGTTACAACCTCCGCCGCGACTCTACAGAAAGCCTATAAGGGCAGCGACGCGCACCTGGGCAGAAGTGGTTAGTTCGCTTGAACAACGCTCCTCGGCGGAAGAGCGTTGTTCGATTATATATACGTATATAATGATGAGCAGTCGCCCCTATATACTCCGACGCCTTCGAGTGGACGCTGAAAGTGCCTCGTGACGAAACTATCATCACTCAGGAGCGACTAAGAGAGGCGGCGACTATCCTGATCAGTCGAAGCGCGGCGCCGCACTCCATTTTCTAGAGCCGAGCAGGAGGTTCTGCGCAGTCGCTTTTTCTCCGCTTCTTCATTACGCACAGCGCACATTCTACGGGGAACAGTACGATGGCAACGGCGCCTGTGCCTGCGTAAACTTATACCTCCTCATCATTAAGCTGTTATCACTCTCCCCACCCTCCTTCCCTTCGCATCCTGTCTCTGTTATTCCCACAAATTCCTTCCCCAGCGTGCAGTACCAGGCTAGAGGCACTTAAATCAGGCAACCTTCCTGCTATTAAAAATTATCTCTCTCTCTCTCTCTCTTATCACTATATTAAGAATAAGAGTAATGAGCTTTCACGAGCACGTGCATCATTGCCAGAACTGTACGCCGTCGTTAGGATATATACTACGCCTGGCTAATTGATCGGTTCCTCACAATGGGTTCGTGCAGTTTTTTTTTTTTTTTTTTTTGGCGATCATGATCACCATTATTAAAGACGTTGCTGTAGGCTGCGAACTGTCGGGGCAATGACAACGGTCCGAATACGAGTGTGAGCAGCCCGTTACATGTTTATACCATATACCTAGCTAAGTTGGGTCAAAAGCCAAGCAGCTTGCAGTACGAGCGAATCCTCTAAATTGATTGATCAGCTGAAACTAGATGCATTACTGTACCACGCATCAATTTCACAGCGCAATTAGCTAAACAATAAGTATCAGCAAATAGTAAGGCAGTACGTAAGTATAAGAACAGTGATGGGACACATTTTCCGTGAGCGTGCGAAGTCGCAGCATATTCAGTGAACACACGACGACGCTGTCAACCTGTCGGTATAGACCGACGGAAGCTATAACCTTTAGCGGGACGCGTGTGGCGCCTGATGTCTACCACAAACATTACATCCCGACGTCTGGCCGACCGAATTATACGACCACCGTTATGTAGAATCAGGCGTGCACGGAATAAAACGTGTGCTTTTTATGACGAATAAACAAAAGACGCGTTTCGCGCATCTTCCTAGTACGGAAACAGGCCGGCAATTTTTTGACAATGAAAGAGAGGGGCAGTGCGATGCCTTTCAATTGGGCACGCGTACATATAGTACGGAATTTCAGCATATAGGGAACCCCGTACCACAGTGTACGATGTCTGTCACAGTCGGAACTAAAATGCGAGACGCGTTTTGTTGTTTCATTAAGGACGGCAATTCCCGCAAGAGCATGCAGCAGATTCTTGCCGCCTGTGCGACTGCCACGACCAAATGATCCTGGCCAGCTGTATATTCCTCTGGTTATATGCCAATTTGTTCCGCGCGGCGATTTTAGATGGCGATGAGCCACCTGTAATACTTGGAAAGGCACTCGGGCGAAGCAACTGCCGTTACTGTTTTGCATATTCGCAGTGATCGGTCCTGCAGCAGCTAGCAAAAGTTCTCTTCTCCTCCTGCTACTGCGTCAGTCACTTTCATCCAAATGCGCTCACCGAACCTCAAGAAGATGGCGAGAGTCCAGCACAGCACCTCTCCAAACCTGCACGCCGCATTAGTACAGCCATGTACGTGGAGATCGGCAATGCAAAACGTTGGAGCTAACGCGAAGCGCATCTGCACGCTGGAGACGATGAAATGACCCGAGGAGCGCACAAAGTCTTGTTGCTAGGCAATAATTGAAACTCGACAATGCAAAACGTTGGAGCTAACGCGAAGCGCATCTGCACGCTGGAGACGATGAAATGACCCGAGGAGCGCACAAAGTCTTGTTGCTATGACCTAAAAGCGGGACAATTCTGCAAAACAATCCGACACCGACGACAAATTCCAAATCGCCACCGCGGCCGCATTTCGATGAGGGCGAAATGCGAAAACCCCCGTGTACTTAGATTTAGGTGCACGTTAAAGAACGCCAGGTGGTCCAAATTATTCTGGAGTCCCCCACTTACGGCAGTGCCTCATAATCAGATCGTGGTATTGGCTCGTAAAATCCTATAATCTACTTAACTATAATATTAAATTCCGAATGAGTCCCATTCAAAATACCGCTCCTCTGCACGTCTTCGTTGATAAAACACAGAAGAAAAGAGAAGAAAAGAGAAGAAAAAGACAACGTCGACGCCACCCACGCAGAAAAGAAACGCGAAATGCGCGCCGCTATAGTTCACCCCGCGACTCGTGTGAAACCGCGAACTGAGCAAGCCAGCGATGCATGCGCGCCAGAACAAGCGCTCTCGCGGATACCGCACGACATAGCACAAGGAACTAGCCAGGCTCCTCCGTAGCCGGCACCGCATCCTTTCTCCCCGCCGAAGCTAGCACGCACGAGCTAACACCGCGCGCGCAGGGCGCCCCAGTTCCGAGCGAGGACTTCGCGTCGGCGAGCGCGATTCGAGTCTGGCGAGCGAAAGGGTTGCGAGAATACAAAAGGGAATCCGCGCGAAAGCAGCCACCACGTGCGCCCCCTCGGCCCAGCAGACCGCCCAGGGAGGTGGGGGAGGTCAACACCGGTGGACGGGGAGAGAGAGAGAGAGAACACGGCCGACTTTTTCTTCGAGCGCGCGGAAACGGATGGGACGGACGAGGCGATTAGTCTTGTTGCAGAGCGCTCACTGTCATTTATGTATACGTATACATACACTTATACACTGTACACGCACGCCCGAGTGGTGGTGTGTAACCGGGGGGCACTATAAATCACGGCTTGCTGCGGCGCTAAAACGAGCCGCGACCCCTTTTTATACGGGTGCACGAGATAGAGACGAGACGGGACCCCCGCAGATTCGAGTGCGCACCATGGCCGGGTTCAAGGTGCCGTACCACGTCCAGTGGTGGTGCACACAAAGCCACTGCTGCATCGGGGACTGGTTTCGTTTATCCCCGCGCGCCCTTTATACGAGATTTAGAACGCAGCATGCGCCTCGCTTCGCAGCTGCCTCCAGACACACATACCCTTAGCGCCATTCCCGGAGCTATATAACTACACCGCTGTGCAAGCATGCTCGCGCGATTTCAAAGGTTCGGTCCGTGTATACGAATTGGACGCGCTGTACGGCGCTACATAGAACAGACTCTACGAACAAAAACAAAACTAGAAAGACAACGGAGCAGGCCCGCCGCGAAGGGTTACAAGCCCGCATTTCACGACAGCCGGCGATAAAGAACGAGTGAGTTATCAGCGAAGATAAACGGCTCACGAACTCACAGGCGCGCACACACGCCGCGCAAGCTTCACGCTGTGTAATGTGTGTGTGTGTGTGTGTGTGTGTGTGTGTGTGTGTGTGTGTGTGTGTGTGTGCGCGCGCGCCTTAGAGGGTCGAAGCACGGGAGCCCCGAGACAGCGCTAGAAGTCAAGCTCACCGAACGACTCGGTGAAGACGCGGGTTATTACCCTCCACTCGATACGTCATCGCGGCTCCGGCCGTGCGAAGTCTCTCGCGTGTTTTGATTGTGCGCGAGAATGATGGGCACTCACTCATGGCGTTCGCTACACACTAAACAATTTCTCACCCTTAAGGGTGTAAAATAGGGTGCTCCCTAAATTTACACCCCACTGCACACCCTTCGAGCACCCTATTTGGGCCGGAGCACCCTACGAGCAAGACGCGAAGGGTGCATTTACCGGAAGGGTGTAAACGAGGGGGCAAGAAGGGTGCTATAACAAATGGGTGCTTAAGTGCTCATAAGGGTGTACAGTATGGGACAAAATTTGTGGACCACGTGATCAGAAAACGAAGCGGATAGCTTTTAGCGGTCGCCTGGCTAGCCACCGCGGCCTCACTAGGAGCCTTGCTAAAGTAGTGATCGGCTGAGCACCGGCAGCATCCCGCCGAGGGGAAGGTCCAGTTTTTTCCTGGCGTTCGTGCAGCCTCAACCTCTGCGGCTTGCGACCGGCGCTGACCAAGCATGACGCGCAAGCTCATTACCGTCGGTTGTGTACGGCACTTGGGGAGCTGAAATAACAGGATTTTGACTTTCACCGCAAGTGCGGCCTCCAGCCAGCGGTTAATAAATCTATCGGCTTCGCTTGCAGAACACGTGGCCTACAAACTTTGTCTACGACTGTACATGTAGTGTAGTATATTTGTACACAGGTTACAAAGAAAGATTAAACCAACAGGACAACGGCAACACAATATGGCTTTTGTGCAGGATAAATACTTATTTGTCTTGCAAAATACGAGCTTGTTATGTCATCCTTCGAAAATGCATTGTAATTCCATATGCATATTGCTCGTGGAAATATATAGCAGCGGCAAATACAAGTGATAAATTTTCTTGCAGTGAATGGTGCAACTTCTGTTTCCACATAGATTTCGGAGATTCACAAAATATAAAAGCCGACATCTCAGTCATACCCAGTGAACCACGAACCTCTCTTAGTACAGCCATGTACGTGGGATCGGCAATGCAAAACGTTGGAGCTAACGCGAAGCGCATCTGCACGCTGGAGACGATGAAAATGACCCGGGAGGCACAAAGTCTTGTTGCTAGGCAATATTGAAACTCGACAATGCAAAAACGTTGGAGCTAACGCGAAGCGCATCTGCACGCTGGAGACGATGAACATGACCCGAGGAGCGCACAAAGTCTTGTTGCTATGACCTAAAAGCGGGACATTCTGCAAAACAATCCGACACCGACGACAAATTCCAAATCGCCACCGCGGCCGCATTTCGATGAGGGCGAAATGCGAAAACCCCCGTGTACTTAGATTTAGGTGCACGTTAAAGAACGCCAGGTGGTCCAAATTATTCTGGAGTCCCCCACTTACGGCATGCCTCATAATCAGATCGTGGTATTGGCTCGTAAAATCCTATAATCTACTTAACTATAATATTAAATTCCGAATGAGTCCCATTCAAAATACCGCTCCTCTGCACGTCTTCGTTGATAAACACAGAAGAAAAGAGAAGAAAGAGAAGAAAAAGACAACGTCGACGCCACCCACGCAGAAAAGAAACGCGAAATGCGCGCCGCTAGTTCACCCCGCGACTCGTGTGAAACCGCGAACTGAGCAAGCCAGCGATGCATGCGCGCCAGAACAAGCGCTCTCGCGGATACCGCACGACATAGCACAAGGAACTAGCCAGGCTCCTCCGTAGCCGGCACCGCATCCTTTCTCCCCGCCGAAGCTAGCACGCACGAGCTAACACCGCGCGCGCAGGGCGCCCCAGTTCCGAGCGAGGACTTCGCGTCGGCAAGCGCGATTCGAGTCTGGCGAGCGAAAGGGTTGCGAGAATACAAAAGGGAATCCGCGCGAAAGCAGCCACCACGTGCGCCCCCTCGGCCCAGCAGACCGCCCAGGGAGGTGGGGGAGGTCAACAACGGTGGACGGGGAGAGAGAGAGATAGAACACGGCCGACTTTTTCTTCGAGCGCGCGGAAACGGATGGGACGGACGAGGCGATTAGTCTTGTTGCAGAGCGCTCACTGTCATTTATGTATACGTATACATACACTTATACACTGTACACGCACGCCCGAGTGGTGGTGTGTAACCGGGGGGCACTATAAATCACGGCTTGCTGCGGCGCTAAAACGAGCCGCGACCCCTTTTTATACGGGTGCACGAGATAGAGACGAGACGGGACCCCCGCAGATTCGAGTGCGCACCATGGCCGGGTTCACAAGGTGCCGTACCACGTCCAGTGGTGGTGCACACAAAGCCACTGCTGCATCGGGGACTGGTTTCGTTTATCCCCGCGCGCCCTTTATACGAGATTTAGAACGCAGCATGCGCCTCGCTTCGCAGCTGCCTCCAGACACACATACCCTCAGCGCCATTCCCGGAGCTATATAACTACACCGCTGTGCAAGCATGCTCGCGCGATTTCAAAGGTTCGGTCCGTGTATACGAATTGGACGCGCTGTACGGAGCTACATAGAACAGACTCTACGAACAAAAACAAAACTAGAAAGACAACGGAGCAGGCCCGCCGCGAAGGGTTACAAGCCCACATTTCGCGACAGCCGGCGATAAAGAACGAGTGAGATATCAGCGAAGATAAACGGCTCACGTACTCACAGGCGCGCACATACGCCGAGCAAGCTTCACGCTGTGTAATGTGTGTGTGTGTGTGTGTGTGCGCGCGCGCGCGCCTAGAGGGTCAAAGCACGGGAGCCCCGAGACAGCGCTAGAAGTCAAGCTCACCGAGCGACTCGGTGAAGACGCGGGTTATTACCCTACACTCGATACGTCATCGCGGCTCCGGCCGTGCGAAGTCTCTCGCGTGTTTTGATTGTGCGCGAGAATGATGGGCACTCACTCATGGCGTTCGCTAGCGCCTAATCGAGGCCAGCGGCTTCGCGCGGATGACTTCATCCGCAGGCGCGAAACGAGGACGTGCCAAGCATGCACGGCTACTTCAGCGGCCCGTGATGTATGCGCCACATTTATGCGGCACATTTAACCAGTATGTATATAAATACATCCAGGGCAGCAGTAAGCTTTCGTTTCAACCTCTGACGTTGTGAATTACTTCCAAGACCATAAAATCCATCATTGATTTTTTTTTATCATAGTCCGACAAAAGAAAAGAAAACGCTGCTGAAGTTTAATTGCGACGGTGTCCAAGCTGAGCGAACTAGTGCACCATGCAGGTAAGTAATTGTAAAAAGACTATTTACGCTTATAAAGGTTTAAACAGAAAATTGAGCAAACGCTAGACAAATACAGTATCACTGAATCGATTGAATAACCGCTTCAGTCTAATATACGTGAACATGGAATTATGGGAACCTTGAACTTTCACCGCAAAATTATTTCATTGCAAAATGCTAAGAAAACACGTCTAAACTTTTACGTACATAGGTGAACAGTAATATTCAATGGGATCATTTGGATACGTTTTTTTTTTTCTTTACCTGGATGCACGATATGAAATGTTCGAATCATACAGAAGCATCACAGCCGACTTGAAAAGAAAGAAAGAAAGAAATGAAACGACGTTGTGCAGATTTAAAATGTTCATATTCATGCGATAGCAGTAGCGAGTAGCAATCCTAGATGACTTTCACCAGAAGCGATTTTAGAGAAGCAGCGTGCGCAGCAAATACAGATTTCGAACTGGCATTTTGTCAGTCGAGCTTTCGAAGCGTGAACGTTTACTTCTAAATCATCGCAGGCAATCTGACCTGAACTACTGCCCTTTATGCCGGCATTACTATATACTGCATGTGCACATCATGGATGTAAGAGCTCCTATGAAAAACCTCAGCGCAGTCTCACAGAAACCGTTTCTATCTCTCTTTCTTCTCTCTCTCTCTCTCTCTCTCTCTCACACACACACACACACACACACACACACACACACACACACACACACACACACACACACACACACACACACACGCACGCACGCACGCACACACACACACGCACACACCTTTATTTGCACCCGCAAACCAACTGAGAAAATAATCACAGACTGCTACATTACCAATGTGTTAAGACATCAATTCCACAGCCCCACTTTTTCATGCACGCATTCCTCCTGTGGGAAATTATTCTCTTGCAGGAAACCCGATCGATTCGTATCGCCGCTCCGCAAACATGGAGGATCAAACCACCAATAAGACCTCGGCCTATAGGATGATGCGATTAATTAGACGGATAACGCGAGAGGTTTTCACAGGGAACCATGCAGCGTCACAGCATCACGGCACGTACCGCACGATGCGGTTGAAAAACTCGGGAAGACGGAGAACATGCCGCCGGCACAACTAATGAAGGGTCCCCGTTCAATGAGCGCCGATGCGCGAGCCTCGACGCAGACGGCAGCGCACCTTGCGGTCGTTCAGCCGGAACCAGGTGACACCGATCGGCCGAGCCCGTCACGCATGCCCCTCCCTGCTGTTACTCGTCCGCGCAGCTGCGCAGTTCGGCACAGTGGCCAAGAGGCCAAGTTTCGCGCGCTGTTTGTCTCCTACCATTTTGCTCATACCGCGGCTCCAGTCCAAACTAACGTCTCCGCGAAGAGCCGCCGTCGAAGTGACAGCTAGTTCGAAACTGAAACTACACACCATGCCATCGGCTATACAATACATACGAAACTCTGCAAGCAGCCTCCTCCACAGAATGGTGGATTTAACTAACGCTGGAGGGACGCTAGCGCACGCTTTGGAGGCGGGTTTCAAGTTCTCCGAGGAAGCCAGCTACCACATTTTCGCCATTGCAACAATGAAAACCACCAAGCGCGCACGGGAGGAAAGTTCGCAGCCCAGGTAATGCACCCAAAACAGCGCGCTCCCTGCCGTAATGGGCTACCGAAGTCTTTCATACGCCAGTTGTGCGTCCATTCGCGTGAGCTATCCTTCAGCACAACCTCATTTGTCGCATCGCCAACACGCAAACTAAAAGCTCAAGTCCCCATCAGTGTGTTATGCATCTGGCGTGCTATTAACTGCGTTATGAACTTATGATGCATACAAAATATATATTTACAGATGGCTAACATCTCACGGTGCAGCGGCTCCTGGGCGCCGGTCTCTTAAATTACATGGAATTACGAGATCAATCACGACTGTACTTATCTATAACGATACCATGACAACCCTCCCTGTTATACGCACGCATGCATAAACAAGCGCACTAACGAATATTTCCAATGCGTAGAATATCAGATGCAAAGCGTTAAAACTACAGCGGGCTTCTCCCCAAGAGTACTCTTATTGTGGAGAAGCCAACTTTAACGAACACACACATGGGAGTAGGTCTCGCGCGTGTAAAGGCGTCGCGTGCGCCATATGAGCCATTCTAATTTTTTTTAATGAAAATCCCTGTTACGTAGCTAGCGAATCATTGTTTGGCTAGAAATGGGTGGAACAGCCTGCTTCCTGCGGTTGTCTTTCTGTGCGCAGCTGCTCGCCAAAAGCTTGTCTACACGTGGTAGGCACCGCATCTCTACAGCGTCAAAGTATATTATATGGTATAGCTCTATACACAGGTGATCGCCTGAAAACCAGAGCACGAGGGAAAAAAGAAAGACTCAGAACGACAGAATTTGGGTTCCTAATGTCACAGTGCCATGGCAACCGGCTAAGATGGTGTCGCCATTCCAAGCAGTGACAAAACGCATGAATGATCGAAGCAAGAGGTCCAGTCTTTACTAAGATTGGCCATCAGCAAACATTCGCGAACTTTCAGCCTCGACCCTCACAAATCGCATTTATTTTGTTGCGTACATTGTTGCGTACACTATTCTTCACACAGTTACTAGAATTTTCCGCACGTCAAGATTCGTGTGGATGCCGCCTCGTACAGGCGCTACCATTCTACTAAGACGCCACCATAAAATCATAGTGGCCATTTGTTCGCTTCTGCGGAACATCTTCAGACTCATGGGACTAGTCACTGGATCAAGGATTTCAGTGTATTGCACATTGTACAAACAGAACGGGAAAAATAAAATATTATTTGCGTGGTCAAGACAGGCCTCCATTCCAGCAATTTGACGGCTTCTCAAGCCACACCTGTTCAAAACGCCTCTCAAAACGAAATCAGCCCGCCCTTTCACACAATTCGCACACGCATTCACATTCGTTCTTGAAATGCGGGCCAATGCGAAACTCAACCTAAAGAACCACGAATAATTCGACACACACGCAGTTTCAGGAGAAAGGCCGCGAGAAGCCTATAGCGACTAGTGCGCGAAGAAGGCGATCCATTTCGCTTTCGATGCATTTCCTCCCCTCTCGTCCTTCGGTGTCGTTATTATGTCGAACGGGACCCATTTCCAGCCGACGTCAGGTTTGCGCTGAATAATGATGGATCGCGGAACTCCCCGCGCTCCGGCGCGCACAATGGCAGCCGTGTATTTAAAGTGACTCACGTTCCTCTTCCTTGGACAAGACATCACGAGCGCGCGTGGACGGCCGAAATTCTGAAGAGAAGAAACGCACGCCGCCTGGGCTTCTGGAACAGCCTTTGAATGCAGACCGATCGAAATGAAGGCACGTATACGCTAGGAAATGACCACGAATCAAGTCAAGGCTATACAGTATATGCACCGCGTGTGTGTGACACCTGTCGGACGTGCGCGTGGCCTACTTTCTGTGCCGGTGCGATCAGCGGGAGAAGCAAGAAGGTCTGGCGCGTTTCCGCGTCCTGTGTGCAGAAGCGTTTGGCTGCGTGATTGCGAAAAATGCTTAACTTAAATGCTGGAGTTACTCTAGACGTATTGAGCAGTGTCGACACTGTGAAAGAAATTGCGTGTAAGTGCTCAAGCCACGTGTTTGTTGCGGATGAGAGAAGGAAATCACAGGAAAGGATACAACGATCGAATATGGATAAACCTGTTGTAGCAATAGCACTACTTCGTTGACACTGGTAACAGTTGTGTTAAGCTATAGTAAAACGGAGTTCACCGCTGAGTTTAATGCGATACTGCATGCAGTGGAGAGAGCACGCAATGCATTGTTCCGGCGTTCGACCCTGGGCCTGAGTATTCAGCAAAACGATTCTCTGACGCAGAGGGACACGCGGCGATAGGCGTGTGCGTTCGCGTGATAATGCGCCTTATTGGCCGAAGCTAGCTTCATTGTTACACTATTGCGAAAATATGTACAGCGGACGTTGCGTCAGGGCCAGCGCCACTAAGCAGTAGTGCACGCGATGCCCGCAGCTGGGCGGGGGAAGAGAACATCCGACTATTATGCCACTGTCGTTAATTCGATCAGCAAGGGCAAATACGTAGAAGCGCACTGAAACGACTGGACGACTGTTCACTGTCCATGTAGACCATCTCCAACGCTCGTCGGCCCAGAAGGCAGCAAATGCACTATTGTGCCTTTTGAGAGCGACTGGCCTGCGCGAACGACGTTAACTGCATAGCGCTGTCGGCGCGCGTGCACGACAAATTCACTGCGTCTTCCATTGCTTTCCCTCTCATCCATCTATTTGCCTAGCTATTCCACTCCTCCAGCGCGTGGCACAACCAACGCAGCAGCTTCTCTGGTTAACATACCTGCCTTCTCCATCTCTGTCTCTCAGAGATGGAGAAGGAGACGAGCACAATAATCCCACCTACAGACTTCTCTCATCGTCGAAGAGCGAAAGTCGTGCGCAAACCACCGGTCAAAAGCTTCCAAGCGCCCGCCCCAGTGAGACTAAAAGCACCCTCCGGCCATTTAACGACGTAAACTCGCACATCTCCAACAAAAGCCCAACCCGCCCTCATAGTGGACCCATATACGTGTGCTACTTTCTACACTCGTCCATCACCATCTCGAGCCTCTTCCTCGATGCTCAGGCCACATTTGCATCAAACTCGACCACGCCGCTCGTCGTCCCTCATCACAACGGCAACATCTGTGTACAGGAAGAGTGCGCAAAAATAAAAATAAAAAAACACACACAAACACACAGCCCGCCGCCACAATCAAGCGACGCGGAACGTGCCCGCGGGGAACAAATCCGGCGCTCGCGTGCAGCGAAAAGCGCGCACGCACGCCGCGTTGCCTGTTTGAGCCGTTCCACGCGTGCCCAAAAAAACGTAGCCAAGGGGGTGTGTGTGATGCAGGGACGACGACGACAAAGACAGCCGGGTGAAGGGAGGGGCGACGTGAAGTGGAAGGGCGCGGAGGGGTCTAATTCTCCCGCAAGGGAGGCGATGCATACAGGCGTGCGCGCGCGCGCGCGCTGGTGAAGGCGGGGTCCCAGCCGTGAGAACGGGGCCAAGACACGCCGCGCCAGTTGTTCCCCGCACCACGACGCCCGCCGCAGGGCATGCACATGCAGCGGGCAGGCAGGCGCACGCAAACCCCGACCGCGCGCCGATTCTATGGGCCCAAAGTCGCGACCACGGCAGCCTCTGCGTGGCGATCAGCGCCGATTCCTGTTACTCGCACGAAGAGCTTTGGCGATCGTACGAACGAGGTCGCCCACAGTGCGCGAGGCCAAAGAAAGCCACGACACTCTGAGGGGAGAAAAGAAAGAAAGTCTTGCAGTTGGAGCAACGCTGCGCATGACGCGTGTAAGGTTTCGCGCACAGAACGAGGCAGCACAATGCGCATGTTCTCTCAGCCGCGAACCACGTCGCCTTCGATCTGATCACAATGTGATCAGCGTTGCGCGCGGACACGGTCCGCGCGAAGAAAGAGTCTTCATGGAAGTTAGGACAAAAGGAGGGGACTCACGCTTTCCTTAACCATTGATGGCTACATTTTGTTTTATGCTATATAACAGATGTCACTTTGAGGACAATTAATACGAAACAGCAGGTAATCAGAATAGCTGCAGTACAGCATGCAGCAGCTACATCGAAGCTCCAGTAAGGCGCATTGTACCCTAGTAACACGGACATTTTACACTGGGCTGGAATCAAAGCAGATCGAACTTAGTGTACACTGATCGCTGCTACTAGCCATTTTAAAGACGATAGTCTTTCTTGGGGAACTTAAGCGCTGAAAATTTGGTCGGTCTGTCGGTCTGTCTGTCGTCTGTCTGTCGGTCTGTCTGTCGGTCTGTCTGTCGGTCTGTTTGTCGGTCTGTCTGTCTGTCTGTCTGTCTGTCTGTCTGTCTGTCTGTCGGTCTGTCTGTCTGTCGGTCGGTCTGTCTGTCTGTCGGTCTGTCTGTCTGTCTGTCGGTCTGTCCTGTCTGTCTGTCTGTCGTCTGTCTGTCTTCTGTCTGTCTGTCTGTCTGTCTGTCTGTCTGTCTGTCTGTCCTGTCTGTCTGTCGTCTGTCTGTCTGTCTGTCTGTCTGTCTCCTGTCTGTCTGTCTGTCTGCTGTCTGTCTGTCTGCTGTCTGTCTGTCTGTCGGTCTGTCTGTCTGTCTGTCTGGTCTGTCTGTCTGTCTGTCTGTCTGTCTGTCTGGCTGTCTGTCTGTCTGTCTGTCCTGTCTCGGTCTGTCTGTCTGTCTGTCTGTCTGTCTGTCTGTCTGTCTGTCTGTCATGTCTGTCTGTCTGTCGTCTGTCTGTCTGTCTGTCTGTCTGTCTGTCTGTCTGTCTGTCTGTCTGTCTGTCTGTCTGTCTGTCTGTCTGTCTGTCTGTCTGTCTGTCTGTCTGTCTGTCTTCTTGTCGTCTGTCTGTCTGTCTGTCTGTCTGTCTGTCTGTCGGTCTGTCTGTCTGTCTGTCTGTCCTGTCTGTCCTGTCTGTCTGTCTGTCTGTCTGTCTGTCTGTCTGTCTGTCTGTCTGTCTGTCTGTCTGTCTGTCTGTCTGTCTGTCTGTCTGTCTGTCTGTCTGTCTGTCTGTCTGTCTGTCTGTCTGTCTGTCTGTCTGTCTGTCTGTCTGTCTGTCTGTCTGTCTGTCTGTCTGGTCTGTCTGTCTGTCTGTCTGTCTGTCTGTCTGTCTGTCTGTCCTGTCTGTCTGTCTGTCTGTCTGTCTGTCTTGTTTGTTGTTTGTCTGTCTGTCTGTCTGTCTGTCTGTCCTGTCTGTCTGTCTGTCTGTCTGTCTGTCTGTCTGTCTGTCTGTCTGTCGGTCTGTCTGTCACCCGATTCAGCCACCCGGCCAAAGTTGGACCACTTGCTTACCGCCCACACTACTTAAACTGGTACGGCTGTTCATACTTGTGAACGCTATCGATCACAAAGTAAATATTACGCATATCTGAGGCGCAACATCACTAGGTAAGTAGTAGGAGGTGTGTTCCTTTAATAGAAAATACATAGATACGTAACTCTAAAGACCCTAGTTCATTAAGCTGCGCTGAAAATGCCATGCTATGCGCGCCGACGAACGACGTTCCCCGACTGCGCGCCGACGAGCGCCCTCTGCCATGGAGGAAGGAAACCCTCTGCACAAGCTCATGTTTCCCGATGTATTGCCAGATGGCGTCCATGTCTCACGCAGCGCCTCCTCAATTTTATCAATGCCAGCCAGATGCGGCCGATTCAACATAAAGGAAGCGCTGTCTGAGGCAGGGCAAAACATAAATGGCCGCTTGATGAAATAATGCGGTAAAATGAAATCTGTTCAAACAAACCTTCATGCCAGGACGGAAATGGTACGAGAACAGCATCACAGGGTGGCCGCGGATCAGACCAGCACTCATGTAGTACGGCCGGCAGAAGACTATCGTCTTTCGACGACATTTGCAGCGAAGCACGCAGATACGCGGCAATTTTTTTATGTACGCTTTCGATCTCGATTATGTCACAATAAACCACGCCTCGATGGCGATTGAAAGTTATCCGCATATTGAGGTCAATGAGGAAGGTGCCCGTTTTGAAGGTGTACGCTTGCTTTATGGACGAGTTCATCAGCCAGGTCCCTCGGCAGTTGACTTCCGAACCACCGGAAACTCAGCGAGAAAAAGTCGACAAGTGAGTGGAGCGAGATTAGCCCGCAAGAATCGATAGCACTATAGAGAAAGGACACTATAATTATGACGGCCCCCGCCCTTTCATTTCCGTATAGCCGACTTCCGTCCTGTGGCCAGGCACTTCGTCACCACAGTACATGCCCTGGCGCGATCCATATATCATAAACCGAAGCGCCAACCATGGGACAAAACGCGTGCGCGTTCCACATCTCAAAACGCACGACTGTATAGGCGTCAAGCAGAGAGCGCACGACGTCGTCGCCACACCTACACCGAGTGCGCGGATACGGCACGAATCTCTTCTCTCGATCAGCGGCGCCCAAACGGAAGCCGGTATGCCCTGGCACAAGAGGTGCGCAACAGCCGGTGCGCTTGGGTAAAATGCACGCTTGATCGCCTTTGCTTTCATATACGAGCAAAGGCGAGACGTTCACCCTCCTGCACGGCCAATAAATCAGAAATGAGACAGTTCTGCAGCCATGGAAATATCGAGGAGTGGGGTCCGTACACGAACAACACTCTCGCGTACAGCTGTCGAAAAAGACGAAGGCAGACCCGGCGATCAAATCGCGCGAAACAGAACAAAAAGGCAGACACAAATACGGAGCGCGTGGCAGCAAGCTTTGTACAGCAAACTAGCATGATGCGGGCATTGTTGGGCGGTGTTGTGCGATGTTGTGACCCATGAGGGTCTAAAGAGGCTCCGGCCCCGGTGCACGGAACAAACTGGCCAAAGCTGCTTCGAACCGCATCCTTATTTGCGCCGACCTCGGCGACACGGGTGAGGGCTACACACAGCAGCCGGGGAGGGCCGAGTAGCGAGGGGGTGCTCACCTGGCCGGGAAAGAGAGGGGAGAGGCCCAATCACCGTAATCCAGCCGCAGATGACAGAGACGTCGACGACGAGCGGCGGGTGGGCGGAACGGGGCCGTCGACGACGGCGCGCTCTCCCTTGACGGACATCGACGTTTCTGGGTTAATTGGGGAGGACTCGCAGTAATGACGACGACGACCGCGTCCGGCCGGCCGGCCGAAAAGTTCGCGGTCTCGTGACGTCGACGGACGTTCTACCCTCGCGGCGTATATGCAGGATGTGCCAGCCAACGCCTATGCGGCAGCTGTCAAGAAGCCGTCGCCGCTGGGATCGGCAGCGTATTATGACGGAGCGGCGCATGCACGCGCACTTGCAGCGCTTCCAGAACGTCGCAGCTGCGCTGAGGGCACACGCACACAACGAAGCGTGAAGCACTGGGGGAGCCTATAGGCGGGGAACGCCTCCGGCTGCAGTAGTTACGGAATTCGTCACACCGGCACCTTGCAGAACGAGAGAGAGACAGATGAGATGGTTGCGACCTCACTGTGCTCAATGTGGTGGTTGCGATAAACTATGAAGCGCGAGCCTATATCGCAACCCACGGTCGGAAAACGCGCAGAAGGCGCGGCCAACTATCGCAAGCGGATGCAGGAACTCCCAGCTTCGCGTGCACGTGTGGAACGTGCGAGAAATATACGGCGCGCGATAACTGCGTCTCGGCCACAGTGCAAGGACGACGCTACAAAGCAGCAACGAATGTCGGTCACAAGTTTAAGGAAAGAGTTGTTTACAATGCCTGCGGCAATACGGCTTATACAGAGTGATGGAAACGAGAGAAGGATACATGCGCGGTCGATCGCTTCTTCCGTTCGAGAAGGTGGTCACTTTCGCTTACGGTACAGATGACAAAGGGGGTACCGTCTCGTCACAGAAGTCCATGCAGATACTGAGTGCCAAATGTTTAGTACGGCGCCGGTATGTCTGTGCAGTTTCCTCGCAAATTTTCCCACAGTCGACTCGATGGCAGCGCCGCTGCACCTTCATGATGTCACCCTCTTGCAAGTTGCCTATTTCTGGGTCTTCTGTAAACGGCCACTGTTGCTCTTCTACCTGGCGGGACCAAGCGCCCCTTTGGAGACTGCTTTCTCCTTTATTCTTGATACATTACATTGCTGGAATGCGTATCGAATGAAACTGGTGCTGCTTAGCGGTTAGCCCGTTGTGGCACACTAATGCCAGCGAACATTCTTCGCAGTCACTTGCTATAACTGTTTGAACTAAAGGAGGAAAGAATTAACAGTATAGAATATTATGTGTTAGTCACACGTCCATTGCTTTCCTGTCCTACGCATTTCGTATCCCGTTTACCCATGCCCAGCATCGGGTGGCCGACCGGAGAACCCTTTGGCTAACCACAGCCGTCTTTCAATAACATTTATCTCCCTCTCTCAACTAAAGCTTTTTCGAACACAGGGCGCGCACTTTCAACGGGCGCCGGCGAAGAACAACACGAATTCAGTGGCAATCGGGGCGAGTGAAAAAAAAAATAATAATAAAGAGAAAGAGACACCAGAAAAAAAAAAAAAAAGGGGGGGGGGGGGGGGTAGGCAAGAACTTTCGAATCAAGTTTACGGACACAGTCTATAACATCATCTCGTACCTTCCGATACTTGAGAAGAGCCGCACTATGCGACAGTCTACTTATAGAATAACGAAAAACAACGTTAAAGACCCACTAATCAGCATTAGCACTTCATATGTATAAACTATTCCTTCCAAACTCTAGTTCTGTTAATTTTAAGGAGATTGCTTACTAGCATGAAAACTAAGCGACGCACTTATTTCTTTCTAATTAAACAACAGCGCAGGATACGTCAGCGTAACATCTTGCATTTCGAAGTATATAGCTTCTCGTATTTGGGCCATCATGGCGCCAGTAAATGTTCTCGGAACTTTAGGTTCAGTCAATGGCTCCCTTGGTATACAATGCAGTCGATATTTACTACTATAAGTTAATTAGGGCCGAGTAGACACGTACCGTCAAAATCCATGACGTCATGGCATGCTTGGAGGGAACTTCCAAGGCGTCGTCGCAACCCTTCTTCCCCGTCAGAGTCTTTTATGGCACATATCTAAGCCTTCTATCACGGTAAGCGTGGCTTTCTACGTATACTGTGGAAGCGTAACCTACTAATACAGCTAAACTTGCTCTCTCTTCAGTGTCCCTTTAAACATGCGCAGTAATAGCGACTGTGAGGCGGTATGCGCCCCGTTCATTGCGCAGTGCCAATAGTCACGCGAAAGCTGCAGGAGATGCGAAACGAGAATATATAGCGTATGCGCGCCGCAAGGGGACCGTTCGAAACACGACGACCGGTCCCGCGTACATTATTACACCAAGAATACGAAGCGCTTTCGAGAGATGAAAAACGAGCAGCTAGGTGGGCTTCTTCGTCTCTCGGTGCGCATGACAATCGAACGAAAGACACTGCAGGAACCACCGACGACCGGCACGCGTCCTATAGCGATCCACCGAACAATGGTAGGAAAAGAGGCCCAACTCCATTACACCCGCGTCGAACAAAAATACAGAAGAGAGAATAGAGCAAGTACATACAAGCAAATGCATTTCGCGATGACACCGCTATGTACGATGGACGCAGCCCGAGACGAGCGCAGTTCGGCGTAACCGAATATCGTCATCATGTTACGGGCGGACGCAACCGATCGGCGACGATGCCTCTTCGAGAAAATGGGGGAGAAAGGGGGGGACCATTCGACCGAGTAGCGCAGTCGTTCGGGCCGCGAGCAAGGAAACGTACAACGCAGAATCGTCGCTCACACAATACCGGGCGGATCGAAAAGGAACCAAACGACGACGACTACACAGCGAAGGCCCAATAACAACGCATGCGATGATCGAATCCAAAGCGACGGTCATCGTCGCCGAAGGCTGATGAGAAGCCTCGTAACTATACCGCGTGCTGTATTTCTTTTTCTTCTCTCTTTCTCTCTGCTTTTCCCTTCAGTGACAACAATGGACAATCAGGCGCAGCAGTTTAGCTGTCAAGCGGCGGCGGGGAAGAAAAGAACCGTCGGCTGATGGAGTCCAGCGGTCGTTCGGTCGGCCGCCGATGTAGGTTGGACTAGGTCGCAGAGAGCCCTTCGACCATTCGAGGGTCGAGGAGAACGCCTTCCGAGACAGCGAGACGACTTAAGCGGAGCGAAGTCCCGATTCGAATGCATCGGCGAGCGTGCAACAACACCACGGGAGGTCAAAATGAAACGGCTGCAACCTGCAACTGACAGCTTTCCAGTTATATAAGCGAAGCATCACTCGCTGACAACCTTTGGCCCTTGACACCGCGCCAAGGGTCGCGCGGTGACGTGTACCCTTGTTTAGCATCCCTGAGCGCTATTGGAAGGATCAATGGGTTTATGTCGCCGGCACTTTCACCTTACGGTGTTGCCTGCCGGGCGGTTTAGGAACAGACATATGCTGCGTCGCCCTTTGATTGGGGTGGGTTTTTTTGCACATCGACGTCTAGTTCTCACTTGCCGACCATCAGTCAGTCATTTGATGGTCGGGAGTTCTAAAGTTACCAGGCTACGGAAGTACCAGATGTGGAGCGAAATGACAATCGAGCATCTCACCAACAGCTCTAGCTACTGATGATCAAATGGCTCCATCATCCTCAATGGGCCTTTCAGGGAGCACTCTCGAGGAACATTCCTGCTTTTTCTATACCCACCAGGAAGCTAAATAGGGCTTCCAGAGAGACCCTTTCCAGCACTTCGCGATACCTCACGGTCAAAAAAATAACAGTCATTTGGATGTAAGGGATGGTGACACAACGGGCCATGTCATACTGAATATTCCGGCTCTCAACAGATGCGCTAAATTCGCAGGTGCCTTTCTCCGCACATCTAGTTTAACTCTACCCGACATGCAATATAACTGGACATGTATCAGGATAAGCAAGATATGAACGACACGACATAAATGACATGGAATGACAAGAATGACGGAATATGACATGCATGACACGAACAGCATGCGTGACGTGATGTCGTCGTCTTGCTTCCGCCGTCACACGGAAGCTCGC
Source organism: Dermacentor silvarum (assembly GCF_013339745.2). Classification (NCBI taxonomy): domain Eukaryota; kingdom Metazoa; phylum Arthropoda; class Arachnida; order Ixodida; family Ixodidae; genus Dermacentor; species Dermacentor silvarum. The sequence continues at coordinate 107,491,278 of NC_051156.1, read as the reverse complement.
GTAACGCACATAATGGCTTGTTTACACAAACAGGTTCGCCCATCTTCTGTGTGGTAACTCTTTTTGAAGAGCCCCGAACGATGCTGGACAGCCAGCTGCCTACAAAATGCTTCGCATAACATCCATTCCCACAGTACGTGTGGATCTGCATAATTCTTTTTTTTTTTTTCCTTCTCCCCAGCGCGCAAGCGAAGCGTGCTTTCTGGATAACAGCACAGTGATGCAGTGAAGCCTAACCACGAGATCTACCAAAATGTCACGATGAGTGAGCGAATTTGGAATAGTTGGTATTGTAGGCTTATGAACTGGGAAACAGCGAGACAGGACGAGAACTGACAGAAAGTAATAAAAAGAAAAGAGAGAGAAAAAAATCCCGATGGCGCGCGCACGCACGAAGAAAGAGAGAGAGAGAGAGAGAGAGAGAGAGAGGTCTAGAAAAGGTCTCCATCTGTATGTTTACGTGCTTCCTCCTCAATCAGTGTCTAGGACGTGCTAATGTAATGTGGGTATAATTCTTCCTCAGCTACAGTAACTTCAGGCATTCCTCAAGGTTCCATTTTAGGACCTCTACTTTTTTTCTTATACACAACGACCTCAGTAGTACGAAAATAACATCCTCTATCATATTTTCACTACCGACTGCGTAATTTATCGCGTTATTACTAATGATTATGACCACATTTCCCTACAGTCCAGTTCAAGCACATTTTCCTCTTGGTGCTGTCGATGGCTTATGACGCTACGCAATGACAAGTTTAAATGCATGCTGGTTTTACGCCTTGCTACCAATGCTGCTTTCGTTTCGTATAACCTTAATATTAGGCCACTGTAGTTTGTTCCCTCGTATACAAGTATCTCCGCGTTGACATTCCTGACAAGCTGCAATGAAGCATGCATATCAACTACGTCACCAACAATGCCAATCGCATGCTTGGTTTTCTGCGCCCTAACTTCTCTTCTGTGACACCGTACCCGTCAAACTGCAACTTTATAAATCTTTAGTGGGACCTAAACTTGAATATGCATGTGCGATAAGGCACCCGGCTCATGCATGCAGTCAACACTAACACAGACTATATAGAGTCAGTGCAAAATCGACACGGCCGCTTTGTTCTGTCTAAACTTTTCTCGTTGCTCTAGCATGCCATTAATGAAGCGAAACCTGCACTTGCAAGACCTAGCTCCACGCCGCAAAATTCACCGGCTCTGTCTGTTCCACTTAGTATATTGCTTGAACCCCAATCTCAGAGACCAATCGCTACAGCGCTCATCTTATATGTCATCTCGTACACATCATTAATTCAAAGTCGTATGTCGCAGCATGCCCTACAAATGCTTATTTCAACTCCTCCGTCCCAAGAGCTAGTGGAACCCCCTTTCTGCCTACGCTGTTGCCATATCTGACGCCACACAATGAAAAAAAAAAAAAAAAAAAAAAGAAAAAAAAATTGACCAAATAATCCCGCTCCTTCTCCATAATGCATTCGAGCTCTGAGAATATGAAACTAATAAATAAATAAATAAATAAATAAATAAATAAATAAATAAATAAATAAATAAATAAATAAATAAATAAATAAATAAATAAATAAATAAATAAATATGTACAAAACCGGGAGCTCCAACTGGGCGAGGTGCAACTGGTTGTATCGGCCATGTATATATGCCGCTTACTTCATTCGCCGGTGACCAGAAAGAGCACTCAACCGAACAAAGGCGAGGGCTCTGTGCCAATATTCTTCCTTTTAACAGACAAGAGATAGCGCGCCAACTAAGTTACACTATAGCAGTAGATTCAAAGATGGGAGCTAGGTACCCCCCAGCTCGTTTCCGTGAGTGCTGCTTTTTTTCCCCCTTTCGCGAGTAAAACCCTCGAACGTATCCTTTATGGCTACACTGCAATAACAACACTTAGTGACGTCACAGGGATGAGAGAGCCGCCCCCTTCCCCTTTACTGAGGAAGAGGCTGAGCCCTGCGACGAAGACGCATATGCTGAGCCCGGTCGAGAGCCTATAGTACGACAGACCGACCAACAGCTAGACACGCGGATGATCGCGCGCACTTTCTTCCACGATCATCGCGATCAGCGTGCGCAGTTGCGAAGCGGGCTGCCGTCGCACGATTCGACCCGGAGTCTCAGTTGACCGTCCGTTTCTGGTGTTCCCCCACCACACAAGCAAGACAGCCAAAGTAAGCGAACGCTATCGGAGATGCCAGATCGAGTCACACGACGTCGGCGTGCCCAAGCCCAGCGCGTCCGGAACGCGGGTCAACCAGTCAAGCGAGCCGTCGTCACGAGGCCGCCACGGCAGCGACCATCGGGGTCGCCTCGGATTACGACGCCGCATTGCGTTCCCCTTCAATCTCTTCTCAGAGGCGACCGAGAGAGTGGTGCGCACTGGCGCGTGCAGGCGGCGAAGGGATCGGTATCGGCTTGCGCAACGAAAGCGGGGCACGGCAACAGGCGTTGGGACGGGCCCGCAGGCAACGGCCGCGGCGCCTTCTCCACGAACGGCGCAGATATCACCTGCAGCGCCGAGTTTCAAATGACCGCGGGAATGCGCACGCGGTGAGCACAGAGAAGAAGTCCATCTCTCTCTCTCTCTCGAGTAAGCTAGAGATTATAACGTCACGTGTGCATCCAAAGTCATTTCGCCAACTCTCTCTCTCTCCTGTTGCCGGGAGCCCGAGCTTTGTGTCGTACAGGAGGATGAACACGCGTGTTCCGAGATCCATCTTTAAAAAAAAGCAACTTAATGAAGTGGCGCGCACGCGTAAACCAGAACCCACGTGGAACAAGAGGCACGCGCTTTCGCTAATTTACTCGCTTAATCGTCCCCTCATTACAACGATTAATCAATGTGTATGTATACTTTCGAGTCTCAATGCCATTGCTGCACTAACTGGAGACCAAAGCACCCCCAGACATCAAAGTAAGGACGAGAGAGGGAGAAAAAAATGCAGATTTCAGCAATTACTTTTGGTTCTATAAACTCATTTACTGCTGCAGCAGCACACTTGCTTGCTCTCAAAAAAAAAAAAAAAAAGAGTAGAATGGCGCTCACGTGCTACGGAGAATCGCCCAACAAATCCGGAAGTTAGCGGAGGGAAGGGGAGGTAAAATCTTCAACGAGAAAGCAAGAAATAATGAAAAAGCCTTAACTCTACCAAGGCTCTCCAACTCTTCAAGAACGTCACGTCCTCGTCGACTACGGATATTGCCTGCTGCGGCCTCCGAAATACATTCAAGGACGCGCGACCACTCTCAGAGCCTGCGTGGCACGGAACACTGCGCACAAATTGCCAAAGCGCGAATATCCAGCGCTAGCTCAGTATAGCTCGCGCGTTCAACAGGCTCCCCCCGATTTCGCATCGCCTCAGGAAAGTGACTTGGATGACCAGAGCACGGGCGGGCAAAGCTTTATTTTTCTACGACACAGGGTGAGAACGAAGCTGAGGACCAAGAGGTGAGCTCACGACGACGACGACACGATAACGACGGCGTAACGTAGCGTAACCTAACGGGCGGGCGTATAAAACCCAGTTCCGAGATCGTGCCATGCCATCGCAGCAAACGCAGAGAAGGTACTGCGTGCGCTTGACTATCGTGCCCTGTGTGCGTCATATATACCTGGCGCTCGAGGAGCTGCAGTCGGAAGAGAACGTACGATGACCCGGGTGAAACGCTCACTTTCATGTCCAGTCGTCATTAGCGACGCGCGAAGCGAGCTACCTCCTCGCCCGGCGGCGGGGAAGCAATCCAGCACGACGTGCGTGAGCGCCATTATGTATACCGACGGCATGCCTCGTCACTCCATCTGCGCGGGACCTACCGCCCCGCCCAAACGACACGTCTCGACCAGAGCACTCGAAAGTGCGCCCGTGAGTCATTCAATCTCAATTGGCTCCGCCAGGCTGCCCCCGCGGAACGACGGGCACCAGGAATCCTGGTCACGATCTCTACAGCTTGGGTCGCAAGCGCGCGCGAATGAAAAGAAACGGATCCGACAATTTGTAGCGGGCAACATCCGCAGCGTATCACGACGCCCGTCACAACCGCAGCACGCCTGCTATAGAGCGATAGCTCTGGTATACCTGTCGGTTATCGCCTTTCGCGGCGCAATGAGATAATACGAAAAGCATGAGCACACATATCTTACTAGCAGGAGGTACTGGCTTTGAAGAACAACCCGGGGGACGTCTCGTTCGGGCTTGGTCAAACACGAGCAGGACAACGGATTGTTTAATGCGTTATGATTAGGAGCGTCAAAGTGGAAAACGAAACATCTGCAGCGAAGAGTTAAAATATTGCAATGTCGCACCCTTTCTTAACGGCACACGGTAACGGTAGGAAAATGTCAGATCCCTGCAATACCCGAACGAAGAAAACGGAGCGCATGCTAACGCCAGAGGTAGCCCGTGAAGCGCTAAACATCGAAGCCACGTTAGAGCGGATCCGTGGCAGCCGTGCCACCTTAAGGTTAGCGAGATGTGACCTCGAGCGCCGTAAACCCTACCTTTCTAAAGTTATAGCGTTGGAAGTGAACGCGCTGTAACCTTAACAATTCCGCGGTGCCGTACAGGCAGGCGATTGCCGCGTTCGGGCCGACAGTTCTAACGGGACGCGTGCACCTACCGCGCGAGCCGAACAGCTGCTCTTCTTTCGAAACGGGGCGCGGACCGAACAAGAAAGCGAGTAGAATCAAAAAGTAAAACGAACCGGGAAAGGAAAACAAATCGGACACGCGCTCCTCGGCCACGAACCCGGCTTTCACCCCCTCCCCGTGCACACTCCACGGCCGTGCGTGCGCTCGTCGACCTCGCAGCAGGCAAAGGTCCGCAGGTCACCGCACACGCCCCGCTAAAGAGGCGCAAGAGCACCGCGCCGCAACTGGCACACATATAGGATTCGGGCGCGATCGCGCACGTCCCGAGAAGCGCGCGCTTTTAAGCCACCGATGCGGCAGAGGCGGCGGCGTGGGCGTGCGTCTGCCATGCACGCGAGCACACAACCATATCGTGTGCGCGGACGACGGGACAGGTCGCTGCAGCGCGCACATGCGGGGCGCGACTCTGTGCCCTCCGCACAATGGTCGAAATAAAAAAGGAGCTTGAAGCGGCAATGGGCGGGTGGAAAGAAAACGAGGCAAGAAAAAAAAAGGAGGGAAGTTTCGAAATGGCAGTCATGCCGTTTCGAAAATAAGAAGCGATGGGCGTGCGTGCGGTCCCGAAATAGCTCACTCGTTCGCGGATGCAGAATAGCACGTGCACAGTACACGCGTATATCAACAGGGGGGCGGGGTAGAGAAAGCTTAGCGCGGCGCGCGCTTGACGCGAAAGACAGACAGGCCGGCCCGACAGCCCGCGGTCGCGCATAGATATACGTATAATGCGGCAGGCAACCGCTTCAGAAAAGCGTGCGCTCGTGCACGCGTTCCTATAATATACATGCACGCACGAAGCGAGTGCCGGCGTGAGCGCGGCTTTTGGAGCGTTCACTCTCCGTGAGGTTGAATGGTGCAGCTCGCGCGCGCTTCCCCAGCTGGCGGCCCCGCCCGTTGAATGAGAGCGGGAAGCGCGCAGTATGTATATAATAGAGAAGGGCCAGGGCGCCGCGCCGGACTGACAGCCGTCGTATAGCGTCGACGCGCTTCGCAGCCGCTATATGCGTATACGTGCGCGAGTAAGAGCGGCGACAACCTGTCAGGAGAACTGTACGGCTGGCTGCGCTCTCCGTGTCGTGACAATGCGGGGAAACAAACGAGCGTCACCGCGCACAACACTGAAAAGTGCGTACATATATACAAAAAGAGCGTGAGAGAGTCGGCAACGCCGAATAGCGCATCCAGGGACGCATGGAACAGATTGCTGGTCTCTATATGTAGAGAAGCTAGAGAAACAATGCTCGCAGCAATAGTTATTCCAGCACCCGTTTCAGACTCGAGGGCAGCTAAACAAGCCAACGAGGAACGCTGCGGCCTCATATTCCTGAACGCGAGAGCTTGAGTTAGGAAAGCGCGATAGCGATCGTGACATACAGCACACGCCACGGGCAAGCGTATACAATCTGAGGACTGACGGCATGCACGCATAAATAACGGGTCCTCAGGATATGTCCACGAAAGGGAAGTATAGTCAGGAGCCTTGACGATGCACAGATGCAAGACCCTCTGCCCCACCAACATTTGTGCCTATAGGTTGCCGAAATGTGTTCGAAAGAAAGAGGGGAGAAATTATTACTATACGCGGAGTCATCGAGGCTCAGCAGATTAAGACGGATGGGACAACGCGAAGTCGCGAGATAAATCTGTGGATGGCGCTGATTTCGGAGTTGGAGACGAAATGCAGCAACGCCAGCCGGTCGCGTGGAAATATAGCGAGCTGGCAAAGAAAGTCGCAGTTTAGCGGCGGAAGGGCGTTTGATGGCTGAAAGAAATATACCTTCGCGAGCGTTTATGGCAACCAGCAGTTCACGCAGAGCCAATTAGCATAAGCACTTTCAGCAGCCCGATACTAGATGCAGATACAGTTTCGTTCCACTTGACTGTTCCTAACTATATACTTCCGTCACTTATACATTTTGCGGCCGTGTATGCTCACGCCGTGACAACGCGCCCTCGCCCGTCAATTCAATTTTCAGCGCGCGCCAGAATCTAAACTAGAATAAGACATATCGGTGCACACGAAGAATAACTGTCGTGTTCAAGGCACGACAGACATCCCATCGATTTCACCAAGAATCTCACCACACAACCGATACGCGTTCTCTGGTGGTCGAGATTTGAATGGCGGACTATGGCTACCGCGGATATGTTCGTCGGCGTAGCGTATATACCGTTCTGCTTCTTGTCCTGCTGTGCTGGCTAACGCGCTGTTTTTCCTGCACAAAGCGAAATCAACCGTAACACAGTAACTACACGGCTGGAAGCGCTTCATTATTGTAGAGTGATGAATTGCGATGCTCGACGTCAATTTCGCGAGCGCCGATTCGCGACGTTACGATCCTCCCAGCATAAACTGGATTAGAATTTTATGGCATCTATAAACGCCGAAGAGATACAGAGATAAGAGAGAAACTAACCTCAAGAAACGTGCAACAGCACACGTGAAACGAACGCTATCAAAAAACTGCTCATGAAATCCGCAATACGCCTAATTCCATGGCAGAAGGCAAGGCCACGGCGTATATAGGCGAGCACCACAGCTGTGGCGCCTTGTTGTTGGGAGAAACCATGCGCGCGCATTCGTGAGCATGGTGAAATCATCACGCGATGGCCGCGCGCGAACACACTGGCGGGGGCTGCCCAGCCGCCCATCCCACACCCATCCGTCAACGTCGCCCAGGGAGGCCCGGGCCACTCATTAACGCCACGCAAACGAAGCGGGCCGATGCGCTCAAGTGCGCACGCGCGCTGCTCGCGGAGGTCGCGCACGTCCCATGCGGCCCCGAACCGCCGCGCAGCGGCTGAACAATGGGCTGCAGTTGCTCGCGCTTTAACGAAGACCAACAGGCATCACTCGACAAGGACGACTCTCAATTAGCGATCACTAACAAGAATCCTGCGCAGAGGACAGTGAATTTCGGCGGGCAATGTCAATGTATAGACATACTTGTTTAACTGAGGAACTGCGTATATTACATGCACCTGCCTCTTCGCGCAATCCCGATTCTCCTTGTCCTGGCTGAGGGTCTCTCCTCCCTTCTATCTCGGGTTCGCTCCGGCACCGTTGCCAAACTTCTCGTGTGCGCATGCTCGGCCGTGCCCTCAGATCCCGGAGGCAGGCTATATCACTGGCAGCGAACCGCTATGTGACGCTATTCACGCAGACGCACAAGGTTATGGGACTAACGTGCTTAAGAGGGAGAAAGAAAGAAAGAAAGAAAGAAAGAAAGAAAGAAAGAAAGAAAGAAAGAAAGAAAGAAAGAAAGAAAGAAAGAAAGAAAGAAAGAAAGAAAGAAAAAAAAGAAAAGGAAAGGCAGGGAGGTTAACGAGGTGGCATGTGGTTTGCTACCCGTGGTACTACTGGAGGATGGGGACGCGGGCAAAAAAGGTATTGCAGCAGCAATAACATGCATAACATGTGATCACCTAGCAGCAGTTCGCCCAAGCAACGCGAGCCACAAGCGATTCGAGCCCGACTCCGCCGACGGCTTGTGTCAAGAAAGATGTCCACCGACGCAATTTAACGTCGTTCCCTTATCAACCAGGCTGTACGCGAAACGCAAAGCAACGAACAAAGGAAGAAAACAGGGAAACGTACATATCGTATAGTACCAAAAGTTGGCGTTCATTCGTGGCACGCTCTTCACATTCCCCGCCGTACAAACCCAACTTCCATAACAGAAACATTGATGCACGACCCAATTCCGCGCACACCGCCACATACACTACGCAGTTTTTTCGCCTTGCATACGCGCCAGCGCATTTATTGCGCGCCCGCCTCGACGGCTCCCCCGCAATAAGCGATAGTGCCTCCCGACAATTACACGGCGCTCATGACATTCCTCGCGCTGCATATAGCTGCGTGCCTGCGCTTTCTCAAAGGCGAATGTTTTATCACAATGCTTGCGGCCGACGAGGCTCTTCAGCAATGAAATATCGAGAGGGGGTACGCGCTGACGAAATTACAAATGCCTCACGTCCACAGGACGTTAATTCCGCTCGTACACACCGCGAAACGAACGGCGTTCTTTCAGTCAGCAGGCGTTATAGCGAAAAGTGCGGACCAAAGGATCGCGTAAAGTACGCATCGTTATTTCTCCCTTTCTTAAGCCAGCTTCCCAGCAACTGGTTGTTTCCGCATTGGCGGCAAAGAAGGTTATCTAAAGCAAACTATCTAAAACAACTCGGTTCACTATAAGGATTGGAAGATGTAAGGTTTGTACCTGTGACGACGTCGCGTGATACTTTAGCCCTAGAAAGCGCGTTAGACGCTTCGAATGACTATAATGAATTTGGGCGCGACAACATCACTGTGGTAATGCGAGCTTTAGGGTTACAAAAATGATCGCTCAAAGAAAATGCAACGTGAGAAAGATATATCAGTCTTGCCTCCAAGTTCCAGGCGTTTTTCGAATGATCCCGTGCTGGGGGCACTTCTTTCATAACGGGCGCAAGTCCTGACGAGATCGTCCGCCACCAGAAACTGACGCCGCGCGTATATACTTAATGCTGTCGCATGCGCTCTGCTGCTCATGAAAATGCCGGAAGCATATAAGTGCTTCCTCCAAGCTACATCTTTTGTGACTCTGTGCTTCGATCCACTTTCTAGCCTCCAGAAAAAAAAAAAAAAATGTTTCCTACTCGCTCGGCACAATTCGCCGAACTGCACGGCGGAGCTATACAACAACGGTTTCCCGGGCAAGGGACAAGCCGAAGCACGCAAGCCGCAAGGAGGAAGGAAAGAAGAAAGAAAAAAGAGAAGGAACGGCATCGAAGAACAAAAGACCAGAACACGGGCCAGCGGTTTCGCCAAAGGGGACATCGCCGCGGAACGCGACGGCGCGCGCGCTTCTCTGTCCGAACCGCGGGTCGACGGCTCCGCGCACAGTCGCGCACGAGAGAGCACGCGCCGACGGCCGCGCTCAAAGCAAACACTGTCGCTTGCATGCAGGGGCGACAATGTTTGCTTCACTGCGTTCCCGTGGCGCCACGCACTGCGACACGCACAGACCACGGTTCCATCGAGGAAACAATGAAACCGCGGGGGCTAAAAAAAAAAAGTGGGGACGGGGTCTTCCCTAGCCTGCTTCGCCGCAGCGTCGCGCGACGACGTGGCCACCACAGAAGTGGACGACGCGAGCTCGTTGGAGCGCGCCGAGGAAAAGAAAGACCGCGCCACGCGGAACCGCCGCGGTTTCTCTCAGTTTCCGCGCGGACATTCGGAGACAGCGTGGCCAGTCTGTAGCCGCATGAGAAGCCAAGCCGAGCGAGCCCAACGCGGGTTCCGGTTCCAGAGTCGCACCGCGCCTTTGTATCACAAACGGCTCCTCCAATGCGGGGGTGGGGTACATGTAGACAGCGCGACCGCCACACTGCAATACGGCGACGGACGCCACCTGTGGCGGAGAGCGTGTGGTGTGCCGATTGTGGCCGCGCAGCACGGCGGTGTGGGCGCCACGAGGAAAAGGAAACGGCGAGAGAGGAAGAAAAAGGGCGCCCAGAGAAAGCGAGCAAGCGGCCTATGGAGCGGAGACAAGACCGCAGAGCACCAGGAAGGCACGGTTGAAAGCGATCGCTAAAGACGGGGACAAAAACTGGGATTCCAGGTTAAGTGACACACCCCGCCACCACGAGCACTATAGCTACCATTCGTACCCTCCCCCCCTCCCCCCAACACGGGGAGCGGTGCACGCACAAGTGCTCCGAGTAAAGACATTCGCGCACGCACGGCACGCCTCGTGACGAATGCACGAAACGTCAGAAATACAATCAAAATATACAAAAGTACATATGCAGATGACGAGGGAGAAAAGTGATTACGTGCGTTAAATGAAATTTTGTTGAGCGGTAAATTTCGCATCGTAAGAGAATCGGATTGCGAACCGTCGTGCTTATAATTATAGATTACGGTGCTTAACTTTAATTTGAAGTTACAAAGTGCGTCGTTGTGGTGGGCTCCAGAATTGTTTTGATTGCCCGAGGCTGTTTGACGTGCACTCAAAGGACAGTAGACAGGCGTTTTAGGATTCCACCCCCGTCTAAATGCTGCCGCCGCGAGCGGGAATCGAACATCCGACCTAGCAACGCGCTATAGCCCAGCCACTGAGCCACCGTGGCGAGTGTTGCGTAAAATTAATAATCAAGTTCCCCAAGGTAAAATTTCTCGGGATTTTTTTTTTTTTTCAACGTGCGTTCAAACACGTGGGAAAACGAACCCTCGGAAATCCACGCAGGCTTAAGAGTAGCGGAATACGGTACATCCATGCGGCTACACGTTATAATATATACTCTGCTGTACAATGCAAACCAGCTTGCGTAAGCGAAGATAAGGCAAGAGAATCCGAGGCAGCAAGAAACGATTTAAAAGAACAATCGCAGTAAGAGAAAAATACACATATGTACACAGGAAACAAGGAAGCCACCAGGGAAAAAACACCTTCCGCGTCCACTCCTACCGCGGCCATTAGTTCACGCTGACGCGGATAACGCAATCGGGTGCACATCAGGGGCGCGGGATGGCGACGGCCGCTCGTTAAGGGATGAACCGGAATGGCGAACCGATTGTCTTAGCAGAGAAGCAGCGCCCTCGCAGATGACCCAGATGTCTGCCCAGCAAGGGCGCGAGGGATGCTGATCGGGCGGCGCTAAGAAATTACCTTCCTATTCGTCGTTAAACCTGGCGAGATAAATGGACGCGCTCGCGCGAAAGGAACAGAGCACTCGCCTCTCCGTCGCTTACGCTGTTATGCACGCAATCTTAACTGAATCGAAGTGACCCCGATCCGAGTTGTTTTGTTTCGTAATCGTCTCCGGATTCGACGGTCACATTGCGGTACGATGCGCCAGGTTCGCCATGATAAGTCGGACGATCCACACGACGCGCAGGCCAGGAAACCAGAAACGTCGAATCAATAAGAATATTTCGAGAAAAAAAGTTACTTGCAATACTGAACGGACCCCCCAACATTACTTTTACCTCATTCGAGTTAGTACAGTCGCAAGGAGCGAAAGAAAGAAAAAAATGACACCTAAACCTGGTTAAGCACCGAAACAAAATACAGTTCCTGCAATGCACGCGCGCTCTCACGCTATTACGAAGGTAATAATAGCACGAACCAAACACCGACTTCGAGTTCCGGTGAAGTGCCGAGTCCGTAATTTATTCGAGGAAAGGGAATCCCAAGCAGCCGCATGGAAACACGTCGGAAGCTCCGCTGCGCGTGTTGAGCCTAAAGGAGCCACGCATGCAACGGAGGCGGCGTTAAACAAATAAGCCCGCGATATTAATGCCACCGCGAGGCTTCTTCCCAGACTGGCCCCAAAACCAAGTATACGCCCTCTTCCTTCCAGAATACACGTATACACCGGATAATACGAACAAACCAGTCCCAGAAGAACGCCGGTCGCTGCGTTGCTCCCGCGATCGAGTGTGCCTCGGCTGCCGGCCGATGCCAGGCTCAGCGGGCCACTATACTGTATACGCAAGGTAGCCCGAGGAGCAGCGCCAGCGCACTCTGCGCTCGTTATCATTATACGCGGCGCACACACACACTCCGGGCAGCGCGGTTACGGAGCCAGCGCGCGCGCGCGCACGCAATCGGACCGTGCGAATCTGCCCGCGCCACAGAGATAGCCGTGGCCGCGAACGCAGGAAGAGCGTCGCGGGGCGAGGCAAATTAGCCGGGCGCACTGCATCGGGCCGTGCCGCCAACCCCAGGCAGGCCACTTCCGCGTCGGAAGTGGCCCCGACGATTGAGCGATGGCGAGGCGTATATAGAAGCCGTGCTTCGGGCGCTCTTCTTTCCCGCCACCGGTAAATAACCACATCTTCCCAACGCAGAGATGACAGCGCGAGGCCCGAAAGCTCGCGCTGAATCGTGACATAATGCTGGTGGCTAGCAATGCTATAAGTTATAACCCGCCGTTGTGGCTTAGCGGATATGGCGTTGCGCTGCTATACATGGAGTTGCGGGTTCAATTCCAGGCCGCGGTATTTCGATGGGGGCGAAATGCAAAAGTGCTCATGTACGTTGCACTGGGTGCACGGTAGAGAAACCCCAAGTGGTCAAAATTATTCCGGATTCCTATACGGCGTGCCTCATAGTCAGAACGTGGTTGTGACAGCTCCAGATAAACGAGCAAAGACTTCTTACCGCGTTCAGTGGAGCGGAAACGTCGGTCCACTGGCTGTCGCTGCTCGAAGCTTTCAGAACTGGTCGACTCGCGATCGAGAACGAAACGAGAAACGGGTCCCCTCGCGAATAAAGGAACAGCGCACAGCGTAATATAAGCGGTGGTTGTAATATAAGCACGAAGTCGGGCGTGATCCCGGGGCTTAGCCGGCGAGGAGCTAGGACAATGAATGCGCCTCCCAACAAAGGTTTAGTCAACAACTTAACTGCGCATATTGTAAAACATCACAGAGTTTGCACGGCGCGTGGTTTATAGATCACCGTCGAACCGCAAATCATACGATTATGCCGATGCACGCTGGCGGATTGTCTCTTGCGACAGAGGTCGGTTGTCGAAACTGTTGAGCACGGCAGTAAGTGAGCGTCTCTGAGTACAATACTGCGGACACTGGCACAAAACGTGGCTGATGGTTTCCTCTTCACCGCAGTGGTCACACGCTGCGGTTGCAGAGTGTGCCGAGAAGCTTAGAAAATAAAAATTTCGCGTATGCTTTCAGTTAAGCTATAGCTGACCAAATCATGTGGCACAAAACAAAAGCGCACGGGTTCGTTATAACAAACTTTCTTGTGGGAAGTTCCGCTGGCGCGATACGATATCATGGACAGTTCGTGAACGAACGTCCGGCGTGCGTCCAGTGACCGATGGCACGCATCATCCGGCCCTATAGATGCATCCCTGCTGTTGCGAGTAAATGAATTAAACCTTAATTTAAGTCAGCCTATCAGCACGGCTCCCTTCGAAACTTCGTGGCACGGTGCATATAGAGTCAGAATCCAGTCTTACCCAGTGTACGTAACGTATATAATGAACACGCGCTCGCCAAATGCGCAATGTCACGTACGTAAGTAAATCAGATTAAGCGGGCGTCAAGATTTCCAGATCACCATTGATGACAGAACAGAGACTTGTGACATACCTCCCCACCTCTGTTATGCCCCTCCCCCACCACAAACTGCAATACGTCGCATGACTGCTCAGTCATTTTCGCACATGTGCGGATGCCTCGGACCATAGGTTGCGCACGCGGGAGCGGTACAAGTTCACACGAGCGCATCCTTTATTGTATGACAGTCCGTAGGCGACAGATTCTCATCATGTGCGCGCGCTGAACTTTACCGCTCGCAAGGAACGCGACGGGATGGAGAATAGAAATTGGAGCAAAAAGTAGATGAGGCAGTAAATGGTTACATGAACAGCGATACAAGGAACACGCCTTCACACACCGTGGCAGTCTCCAACAAATCAAAAGCAGAAATATGAGCATTTTCGGCATGGGGCATCTCGAGCAATTAGTTACGTCGGCTTTCTCGTCTAAGGATCCGAGATGTCGTGTAGGCGCGTTTCTTGATTAGAAGAAATAGTGACATCACAGATTAACCCGACAAACTTGTACATCTACGTTGTGAACGTCAACTGGCTCATAACTAACTTATTATTGGCAACTGCGCGAGAAAGTGGGATGGAAATAGACACAACTAAGAACGGCACCAACAAGTCAGTAAATAATGGACTGACTGGATTGATTACCTGGTCGATTGATCGATCGATTGATTGATCGATCGATCAATTTAAATGTTGCCAGCTTCTTGTTGCCGGCATTGACCATTACACGAGCAGATAGCAGCGACATAATATACAGAAAGTTCATTTTAAAGAAAGAAAAGGATGCACATGGCCCTGCGACTGTTGCTCTAACGCCGCGATTTCATGCCGCGGGACATCTTAGTTCCCTTCAGTGACGCACTTGGTCCCTACACATCTGCAACATCGGCCAAGAAGAAAACACTGCGAAACTACGACGACAGGCGCCTCGGCGGCGCGTCCTCGCGAAGGCATCAGGCGAAGTCCTCGACCCAATCGACGGACCTCAAGAAGACGCAGCTGCTATACAGTCCCTCCGTCCCGAATTAACGTCAATGCAGCTCGTTTGGATGAAATGGCTTCGAATGCTTTCGGCCAAGTCAGCCGCGCGAGTCGTCGGCCCAGTCAAGATGCCACTATATGCCTTGAGACGGCCGTATGTGGGTCACCGCCAGTTGCGACTTCTCCTAACAGATTTGTATAGGGACGCGGCGAAAAGAGCCGGAAGCTGTCACCGTTCCTGGAAGGCGGGCCTGCGGCTCATAGCGGATGTTGGTCGGGCAACGCGTGGCTAGATATCGCACACAAGGACGATGAAGTCTCGATCCTCTGGTTCAGCCGGTGCTTCGCAAGCGACTTCGCTAGGGATAACTTCGGAATTCTGCACAGCGCCAGCTACAAAACCGCACTGCCCCTGTCTTCTCTGTCCCCGCGCTCCAAAACATATAGTTCACACGAGACGCCGATATTGGAACAAGTTCACCTCTGCCGTGGCGGCGCATGGAAATGAGCTACCGTATAATTGGCTGTCGCGTCCGTACGAATTCTCTAGGTTAATTGGACATCGGTGTATTTGCCACCGCATGCCTAAGGTTGCCACCGACTATAGGTGCTTTCCAAGGCTTTGACAAACATACGTTTACACTTTTGGGGAATCAGTGTTCTGCGTCGGTGTGTATTTAAGACCTCTCTATAGGATGACTTCCCTCAATAGGAAGTGCTGTAATTATCAATCTAATACATGCGCTCTGTTTGTGGTTGTAAGTGCAAGCGTACACATACGAGCCTTGGATGAGCAGAAAAAAAAAAAAAAAAACCCAGAGTGCACCTGGCCAAGCGCCAAAAACACGCTCAATTTCTTTTTCCTTCTCTCTCTCTCTCTCTTTTTTTTTTAACTGCATGTCGCAGACCGCACAAAAGCGCGCATTCGTGCAAGCTCCTGCCGAAAATCATCCGAACAGCGAACGCTGTTAACAAGATTGCACCGTTCGTCTGAAGTCCGAGCTCTAATTACGTCCGCGCGCTTACAAGCACGAAACCTGCGAAGCTGTGCGTTCTGCACCTCATGCAGAATCCACCCGAACACACGGGATCTGCCGGCGCAATATATATACGCGTGTCGATCGGCCTTCGCCCGCGGAAACAAACCGCACTGCTTTCGGTCCCGCACGAGCGAAACGGCGACCGAAGGATCGGCCCCGCTCCCCTCCAGCAGCCTCGCAGCACAATGTTCTATCGCACGGTCGTATACGTATACATCTGATACGCAACGGAAAAGACACGCTGCATGCCGCCGGTGGCAGATCGACTCGGACGGATGGTCCTCGCTTTCCAGGCCCTTATCGGCCCGCTGTTTGTCCGCCCTCCCGTCGGCTTCGCAGAGAAAGAGTCTCCGAAAGACGATCTCGGCGGGCGGCATTCCCTCCGCGGGCCATAAGCCCGGGCACCTTTGTGTATACAGACGTCTGCGCAATACGGTGTGTGCGTGCGTGTATATACCCGAAGAAAGCGGCATCGCCGCTGCCATGTGGGCCGCGGTCGTTAAGCGCATACGAGTGCAGTCAGGCAGCGTCCGTGAAAGAAGCCTTAAGATCCCTATCATTGTTGCCGTTACTGCGCTTGTTGCGGCTCCTGTGCTCTCGCCCTCGTCGTTATCGGGTTTCTATTCAGAAAAGCTAAAGATTACTTTGTCGTAAATCCGCTCGCATGTTCTCGCGAATATCTCCGCTCACCAGCTGGATGCGTTGGGCTATATAAAAAAGGGCCGATATATGCTTCGCGAGGCAGCGCAGTCGCTTCGTGCATTCGTGACGGATCTGTTACATAGATATGTGGCCTGTATATAGGACTAAACGTGTTATATGCTGCCGGTGGGCTGTGTCGGCGAGCAATCCGCGTGCTTCCGTTCCATGCGGCAAGAGATATTTGGGAACAAACGAAGCATGCGTCTGCAAACGCGACCTTCCATCGTGCCACGTGTAGGCGTTAGATTTCAGAGCAGACAACGAAGTTGAACTCGTTTCATTGTAAGCGCTCATGGTGGTCCAACAATAGAAAGAAAGAAACGAAAAGAAATGCCTCACGGCGGCCAGAGCGCGAATGACAGGGAGAATTGATATAGTGATTTGCATTGACGCCATCGCGACCGCCATCTTGGCGTACTATATATAGCCCGCCGATAAGCTGCGTAAACAAGAAACGTGCCAGCACGACAGGTGCGAGAAATCGACAACAGTGATAATGTGGTATAGAAAACGGTGGGCGACAAAGAACAAAACGATGTCCTGGTGATATAATATGGTGCACTGACGTCATCGAGGCCGTCACGTTCGGGTACAAACTAGTAGACAAATTAAAAGGAAACGCCGAGCAGTCGCCCTCTGCGCTGTGGGAGGGGAAATGGCATGATGATGATGATAGAGAATATGCAAGGAGGAAGCTGGGGAGCATAACAGGATTGTGGCCTCCGTTTCACTGCCCTATACACGAGGAACGGGGAACAAAACAATAGGCAGGTGAGAGAGAGAGAGAAAGTGGGGTGATAAGCTTGCATGCTGCGCACAATGACATTTTACGTGGTCAAAGGCGATCGCAAACAGGCAAGTGGTATAGATGCTTAAACATGCAATAGCGCCTTTATAGTCCGGCGCGCCAATGAACGGCGAGGTGTGTGTTCCGGTATCATGTCTGTAGACAAAGGCCGGTCGTCAATTTGTGCTAATGCACAATTGCGGAATAAAGATGGTGAAATATTGCTGGTCTAGCCAGCAAATCGAGGTAAAATGGTTTTGAAATCCCGATTACGAGAGGTACAGCAGTTCTGAAGCCGTGGAGCCATTGTCCAGAAAAAAAAAAAGAAAAAAGAAAAGAAACGTTTACTGCATAGCGCACCATACCCTGCAAAGGACAGTTAATGACGGCGCATCGACATCCTACTTATATGTCAGGAGAGACCAAACAGAGTGCAGCGACAGTATAGGCCCCGGAGAATGGCGCTAAAATGCATTAAGCTTTTGCTCGCAGGAATATGACAGCTTGTAGAGCTGACTTAACTGCCGCGACTCAACTATGTTAGCTGAGTCGTGTTAATCGATTGTTATATATGCCAAAGGCACGTCCGTACATATACGAAGCAATGAATGTTACAAACTTTTTTTAGAAAAAAAAACTAGAAATAAAAACAATGTATCTAGTTTGCGTGTGTTCTCTCCGCTTTAAAGAAGAAAAGGAAGCCGAGTTTCGTACACAATAAGCAGAGAAAGCTCGTTTAAAGCTTGTTTGCTGCAATGGGACCCGTATTCGGCTCTGTCGCAGCAAGTATGCAAATGACTCTATATCCGGATCTCGCAGGCCACCATCACCCTTGATCGCCAGCATGATAATATGGAAACTTTCTAGCCTTAAGCTGGAACGCACGAGATATATATGCCGTCAACTCCAAAGCAGCAATGCAGTCTTGTAGATATTTCTGAGTGCGCCGAACATGTGGCTAAACTGGCGTGCCACGTAGGGCAATGGATTTGCGCATCGGCAGATCAATGAAAAAATATATATGTACTTACCGAGCTAGTCAATACTAGAAATTTGATCATTCCTGTCCTCTATTTCTATTGAAATCGACTGCGCACGCAGAGCCTTTGTTAAATGGAACAACGCGAGCGCCTGCAGCCTGCGATCCGCAGCGGCAGCTTATCGTGCCGCTGTCGCTTTAAGCTTAAATTTCTGCACTCGACTGTAGCCGTGGCCTGGTGGTCACAGTTCTTCCGGGCGCCGCGTGCGGACACCTAGTAGCTGTTAAGCCTTTAACTCCTACAGTCGCATGCTGGCGGCGCCATACTCAGCCGACGCAGCCCACGCGCTTGCGTTTCCGTTCACAAATGCTTTGTGCGTATGCACATGCAATGTGGCTCAGCCACGCTTGCAGAACGATTATCACGGCGGTGAGAAAAAAAGGGGAGGCGGAAAATTACACAAGAGCGCTGCAAGAAAGCGCGTTCGTGAAAACGTATAAGTTAGTATAGTTACTGCAATTATTAGAAATGTACTTTGACCCTCAGCTACTGGCGCACGGTAATTAAGCGACAGGGTTGTCGGCCTCATTTGCGTTCCAGCATTTGCGTACCCATAACCACGCTGACCTCGAGCTGGACGCTCATGAATTTGCATACGCAAAGGTCGCTACAATAGCCAGCCCGTAAGAGGAAGGCACTGACGTCTGCGCAATATCAATCGAAATCCGAGGCGGACCTAGAGAGAAAAGAAAACAAACATTTTTAAAAAGATAACTCCGGTAAGAAACGCTCACGGTCTCTTTGATAACCGCGAGACATCACGTCTCGTCAGAAAATGCAAAACAGAAAAGTAGTTTATATCACAAACGATCGAGCCTCTCGTATAAGAAGTACGCCTCGAAAGAAAAGAGAGGGGGGGAGAAGAAAATCTCGGGCGCCTCCGTCCAAGGTCCCCACCGCCGTTTTGTGCCAGAGAAAGACATCTTCACGTGACACCCAGCAGCAGGCCGGCAACAATACAAAACACTCGCCCCCTCGAGGGGCACAAAACGCCGGGGAACGGCGGCAAAGCGAGCGAGAGCGCGCCCGGCTGCCTCGGGCAAGGTCGGCCGGCCGTCGCGTCTCGAGAGCGGCGACGACGACGACCGTTATATGCACGCTCCGCCGCTCGTCGCAGCGGGACGCCGCTATTCGAACGCACCTAACCCTCGCCACCCCTCCTCGTCGTCTCAAGAGGACGAGGGTCTGGCTGGGGAGAAGCGGTTCCGCCGGGACAGCGGCCAAGCTTGGACGGGTGCCAGGAGGAAGCCCCACAATAAAAAACTCGCACCTCCTCGCGCCCTCTTGGAAAGACAAGCGGGGTCCCGCTGCGGAAGCAAGGGTGCCGCCGCCACACAGCTGATGCGCCGCCGGAGAGCGGCCGACGGCAACACACACTGAGACAAAGAGGAACGAGGGGCCGCGCGCGCTCGTGCGGCCATTAATTTCGCGCGGGCGGCAGATCCGCACACTCTGCTGCGCATCCGCAACCGAGGAGTCGCGTGCGCGCTGTTACCAACGGAGCCACCACCTCCACAGCTGCCTATATATATATATATATATATATATATATATATATATATATATATATATATACACGCTCGCTGCGCAGCCGACAAGGCAGACAGGCAAAAGAGAGAGAGCGTTCAGAAATTTGGAGAGTGAGAGAGTCGCGCGCGCCGCATGATTGATGCAGCTGGTTCTTCTCTGACAAGTGGGCCACTTCCGCGTCGTCGGACGAAACGCTTCGCTGGAGACGAAGCGGGACGGCCGACCAGACAAGCCGTTTGTTAATCGCCGCGCGGAGGGGAAAAGTGGAGCGGCGCAAGCAGTATAGTACGCTATAAGTCATGCGCGCCGCCAAGAATGCATATGCGCACTTGTGTAGCCAAGGTGAGAAGCGAGGGTTCGCAGAGTGTGTTTGTTCCCTCCGGGCTCGCGGATGTCTCGCCCACGCGTCGTATTTTTCTACGCCGCGCAAGAGAAAGCAATCGCGCGCAGCACCGTTCGCTATCACCTAAGCCGTAGTTCACTGTACACCCGGCGACAAAATAAGCCGGGACATGAAGTCTGAGAAAAAGCTGAATATCTTCGTAGCCTGTAGCAGTAGCAAGTAAAACTGTATACGACAATATTGTTAGCATATTCTAGTCGAAGCCCAAAATGCAAATACCAGGCTACATTGTGAGGCTGCGGATATATTCAGCTTTTTCTCAGACTTCATGTCCCGGCTTATTTTGTCGCCGGGTGTACATCTGTATACACAAGGGGGCAGCTCCGTGACCGTATTTAGCAACGATCGCACTCAATTCCCGGTATTTTCGCCATTCGTCACTGGCTCGGACACCGTCGCTCCACCGTTATCGCCGGTATATCGGCCGCTCGGCACGATCGCTGGTAAGAAATATCGCCTGTTTTGCGTAATATGCACGACTGTTGGTGACAGCATCCAGTACGTTCGCGTGCACTAACTTTACAGCAGAGCAAAAGAGGCGCGGTGTTACCAGCGTTGTATATAACAGGGAAACAGCAGGAGAACGACCCCGCTTTGTGCCTATAACGAATACACCGTGGGCGAATACAGGCGCGGCATATTCTTACGTGGCGCGGGCGGAAAACGATGCCACCGTCTCGTATATACAGCTACGAACAGCCTTCATCTGTCGCAACGTGACAAATGACATGCTTCTCAAGTTCATTCTGACGAAGCACGAACACATACCGTCGTGTAATAATCATCCACTTAGAACGAGGCGCAGCCATGCGCAGCGCAACATTTTTTTTTTTTTTTTCCTGTTTTTCTTCGCCCTTGGAGGGAAGCCAATACGCACACGAGGGCGTCGAAGCCGAGGCAGCGTGCTGTCGGCTGGTCGAGATTGCCCGCATGGTGACGTCCCATGTTCGACGACAAGCTACCGTATAAACCGGTATATTATAGGCCGGTCCGGAATGTAGGTCCACCCTGACCTTGACTTGGCCAGACGACGACTCACAATCTGCTCAATAGGAACCGCTAAATAGGACGAGGGACGGCTTTAGCTGTTTCTTTTCTTTTCTGTAAAAAAAAAAAAAAAGAAAAGAATTCTCGACCTACATTACGGTTTATATGGCATACTATAAGGTAAAATACTAGGCCGCGGGCACCAACAGTGCCTTGATTACCGCATGAGTCGGGACTCTCACACCTGCTATCGGGCAGTGAGCTTCTTACAAGGTGCACTAGAGGAAAATTTGGCGCTAGCTGTCTACGAGAGCTGCCCAGCAGGGCGCAGCTCAGCACTGGAGTGATGGTTAGTACATGGATTTAATTGCCTAAACTTCGTCCTCCTAGGTTCAGTCGGTTTTACGAATTCACGAACTGATCATTCAAGACAAAATGTTGCGTCATAAATGCGAGAATTCGCAATGACTATGCATGCACGTGCGCAGAGACGCGTTGTCCGGCATGTGCTTAGAAAACTAGCTTAAAGATGTAGAAAGATAAAGCGTAATAAATAATGTCACGCGAACGTCCGAAGCCACAAGCACGGAGATTAGTAGACAAATCCACGTACTAACAATTTATTCTGGTAGCTGAACGACAGCAGCGCTATAGAGTTCCGTCTAGTAAGTTTTGTAGGAAACTCTATGGCACAGTCATATAGCCTCCCAGATCGGGCTGCGCGCGCTACCCAACCTCGAAGGCAATGATACGGGGCAACCCAGCAGCCAGTTTGTATAAGAAGGCGGAAGCAGCGCGTGCGGCAATCCTCTGACCGCTCAATCCCGACCAATTTAAGAGCTCTCGCCACACCCATCTAGGCGTTGCTTTCCATACGCTCTAAACGTGGCACTTGAAGAGGCCCCGAGACATGGGCTGTAACGTTGCTGAAATGCTGCAGCTCGCGGGCAATTCAAGACGCGCGTTACGTGGGTTGGGCCGCGTCGGATTCCTTGCCCGACAGGCGGTGTTTACGCTTAATCTCGTAGAGCCCTTCACATATAATTTCAACACGGCGACCGAGGCTTTTTTTTTTTTTCGATAATGATCTACGAACCAAAATCAAAGGCTGCAAATAAGTATTAGACGATTGGGCTTCAATGCAGAAGCTTTGTTGTTCACAATGCACAAACTGCCCGAAACGCCGAGCTTATATAAGTAGGTTTTAGTACCCGGCCGACCTAGGCATACTGCGTACTATGAAGGCGGAAGACTGTCATCATTGCGATTCAGCGTTTTTATATAGTCTGCATAGCCAGGGATTCCAGATACTGCCGTGAAATCCAGTTTCTACCGTCTGCAATTATGGAAAGGAAACCCGAAATGCCGAATACTTATTAACGCCACCCCCTTTCTTTTATTTATAAATTTAATTTTATGCTTTTTCTGAGCGAAAGGGGGCACACATCCTTCTCTTTCCCGTGACACGAATTTACCATTCGACGAGACGGGATGTCGCCAAACAATCGATTTTAATATGTATCAATAGTGAGGAGCTCCACATTTTGATCCATCCAGATCACGAAAACGTGCACCGAATGCACCGGTAACACGAGCGGCTTTTTGTATCCCAGACCCCATCGTACACAACCGCAGATAATCCAATCCGTGACCTCGTGCTAAGCAGTATGGAGTACACCATAACCACTGAAACACACACACACACACAAGAAGGCAGAACAGCGAAATGACAAAATTGCGGCGGCGGCGACCATTCCCAGACGCGCTCGACGTGCGGGGATTCTGGGAACGGATCATCCGTCTGTCAACTCGGCAACCGCGGCACGGCTCACGTCGCCGCCGGCCACGGATGGCCGAACGTGCTGGGATGAGCGAAGAGAGGAAGCGAAACGCGTTCAGAATCACGACGAAGCCAGCAGCACTGTCAGGAATAAATATGTGCGACGAGAACTGGGTCTCTCGGGCATGAAATATGGATGCCCCCCCCCCCTTTTTTTTCCCCCATTGTTCGTCGTTGCACAGTCACGCGTCGCGTATTGCCCGAGACTCGTTATCGAAATTAGGCGAAGATGACAGTGGCCGTATCAGCGTGAATGAAATAAAAAGCGCGGCCCAGCGATTTCGCAACGACACTGCGGCGCAACGCTGACAAAGAAGCAGGAAGGCGTACATATTGTTCCGACCACGGTGGCTCCTCTTCGGCCGCCCACAACAAGCTGCTCGGTGCAGAATGCATTATCGTTTCGAAGCGACATGCGCGGCGAGTATAGGCATGCCGGAGCGTTTTCGATGTTGGTCGATTTTATCGTTTCTTCCTGCGCAAGTGTGCACTGTCATTTTACAGGTGGGACTAGCAATGCTAGCCGAGCCCGACTGGGTGTTGACGCTCGTACGTACCGCGTTCCCTTTTTATTTGTCATTGTTTGTGCACGCACGTGCCGTCACTTGCTGCATCTAGCGTTCTGTCCGTAAACGCACACGCTTGACAAACCTCCAAGGTAAACCCGTCCGCACACGTGACGACTCAAAGTTGGCAGCGGAAGAACGCCCAAGGGCTGAGACGGTTCGGATTACGCGTGCGTGCGGCAGCTTGGCGAAACGCTCCACGGCTCTTGGCACCTTCGATCGCGCACATAATCTATACACGAGGGCGCGACCGCAAATGCCGTCCGGTCCAAGGGTGCCACTCGACCCGTACGGTCCAAGTGTCGATAGCTCTGCCAGCAGCGACCGCTTGAAGTCGCAGACCCGATCCGATCAAGGTCGTTCGGACGGTTCCGCAGCCGCGCTTCACCTTCCTCAAAGACTCGCGTGCGCGCTCAGACGGTACCCGAGTGGTTATACCGACGACGTGCATCAAACGAACAAAATGCTTGCGCGTTAGCAACAGCTATAGGATAGTCGAGGAAGTCGAAAAACGAGATTACATACTGCTCGCCTCGTACGAAACAAACAAAACGTAAATGACCTAGTGATAGCCCACCATGGAGAAAGAACAAAGCAGACCATGAAGCGAGATTTTCTTTTATCCAGCTATAGTAACGGCGTAACCTTGTTCGGCTCGAAAATAAATAACTAACTAAAATAAATAATATCATTAAAAGTGCTGATACCATATAAGCTGACACCCTTGATACTTCCCAGGTTTTATACATCATAAAAATAGTGCCGTGACATTCGCTGTGCCCACCATGCGAATACCCCGTGCAATGTATACGAAGCATTCTTCAGTTGGCGTCTGCAGGGAATGCGGATCCTGCTGCTTCCCACGTATATACAAACATGGTATTTCGGTCTTATCAATTTGGCACGCGAACCGACTGACCGATCGCGATCGACGACCATGCGTGCGCATTGATCGAAACAAGCAAGTTTGCGAGGCCTCTCGCGCGTTGTTATCAGCAGACTGTTTCGTCCCTTTTACCCGCACAAGATCCTCGCTCGATTGGCTCCGTGGCTGGCGAGTGCATGCATGTATACACGACAAGAGGAGTATACAGAGGCCTCAGGAGGAAACAGTTCGGATACGGGCATTCCCAGGCCGCCCGCTAATAACACGCCTTGGCGCTTATTGCAAGCACGTGCCGCGCACGCCAAGAACAGCGCGCCGAGCGAAACGCGAAAGCGCGCGCTAATTAGCCGCATGCGTACAGCGCGGGCTTCCGCCGGCGCCGTATGACGAAACCACATACAGGGGCGCTTGCGCGCACGGCACACGGGAGACAATCGAATCGCCGCCGGACGAAAGCACTTGGCGCCCGCAGAGAAAAACGCGCGCGCGATTGCGGGGAAAAGGACAAGGCCGCGCAGCAGCGCGGTGTAAACAGCGCAGCGCAAGACCAGCGAGGACGCCGGAGACGGCCACGGTGTATATACATGCACACAATGCACGACGAGCACGGATGACTTGCGCACAGCAGATCGCACAGGTTTCCCGGCGTTTGTTTTCCGCGGTGCATGTGCGGCCTTTGCACTCACGGTATAGGCGCGTTGCT
Organism: Dermacentor silvarum; assembly: GCF_013339745.2. Classification (NCBI taxonomy): domain Eukaryota; kingdom Metazoa; phylum Arthropoda; class Arachnida; order Ixodida; family Ixodidae; genus Dermacentor; species Dermacentor silvarum. The sequence goes on along the minus strand of NC_051156.1, from coordinate 107,466,072 downwards.
GCGCGGAAAACGACGGCAAGCTTGGCAGCAACTGCGCACGTGTGCGTGTTTGCATGGACCGTGCCGTGCGCTCTCGTTGCGATATGTGCGCCTGTTCTCTATAGCGACGCGCGCGTGTACCAAACGGGCGTCGACACGCATAATTACTAGCGAAAGCGAGTTGGTCGCTATAGCCGTGACGGGAATAGATCGAGAAAATCGTGTACAACAGCGCGACGCATATAGATGACATGAAAGCGATCGAATCTGCGACCACTGGCAGTTTATCAGCTCGGCTAAGAAGGAGGGTGTGTTCCCAATGGTAGGGCAAACTTATCGTCGAATTCCCAAAACTCGAGGTTCGAAAAATGCTTAGGTTCAAGTCTGGCAATGACTATATTAAGCTTCGAATGCGGTCGCTATAGTAACCGCAGCAATAACTCACCTTCGCTGTGTTTTCCGGTGGATTTCTTCCTCTTCGCCCTGTTCGCCGGAGCCATCTGTCTCGTCCTGCACAAACCGAAAAGGGCAACAGACTCGAGTCAGCACTCGGTACAAATAGGCATATGCAGACAAGACGTGCGCGCGCTATGAACATCTATAGGTATAAAGGAAGGAAGGAAGGAAGGAAAACAAGAGATGAAAGGCAGAGAGGTTGACCAGGTTACGTGTCCGGTGTACTCTGAACAGGGGGATGGTGTAAGGGCGCAAAAGATAAGACAAAACAATCGTTTCACGTCATTGCATTATATCTGATTAGCGGGGCAAATCGTGATTGGAATAGACCCGCTCATGAGCACATCATATTAAATGACGCACATACAAGTAGCACGCGCTCGCGCAACGAGATGCTGACTTTGATGAAACTTGGACACGTTGCCCGGATCTCTATACGCGCAAAACTGATTCCCCACTCGATTATATTCACCGCAGCCCTTTAAAGGCAGGAAAGTGAATAAAGACGCTTTAACATTTCACATTTAAGATAAGATAAAGACGAGGCAACATACCGCACACTGTGCTATTTATAAAACTCGGTCCAGTGCTGCTAATATGAAAGAAGCTCCTCTAGCTTGCGCGCTTGTCCACCGACCACGAATATTCCCTCGCTTGAACGGGCACCGAGCGACTTGCGCGGTGGTGCAAAACTTCACCGGTGAACCTACAATTTCATTACGAACTCACGGTAAACGAATTCACACTCTGAAGTGTGACTCTTCCGTTGACCGCGCTAACGATGACGTAACTTTCCCATGGCCGTCCAATCACACTTTCTGCGTGACATTTCACGCGCCACGGGTCATCATGCCTCAATGTTTCAAGCCAATTGCACTGTGCGCCCAACAAGGCCGGACGCCAGGCGCACAAACGGCGCGACCTCGATAACAGCAGTCGGCGACGCCAGGTCAACACCGGTGACGCGCAGGGCTAAGCGTCCGACGTTTTGGGAGGATTATGCGTCGCAGTAAGTCAAATTGACCGTATTAAATGTCGCAACAACCGGCCATCTGCCGGACAGGAGAACCCCGACAAAGTGCCGCGATTTTGATTACGGCGCAGAATTACAGGAAGCGCTAAACGGCGTCATTACGGCCTCAACGAGGCGAATCGGAATGCAGCCACGCGGGAGTCACAAAACAATTCGCAATGGTAGACAAAGTGGCGACGCAACTGAAAAATATATATACATTATGATAACAATAAGGCAAGGCGGCGAGAAGTCGCAATGAAAAGAGGGCAGCGACCGCTGCCGGGTCTCCTCCAAAGCTGTTGCTTCGTCGCGATCCAGCCTGCAAAATGATGTGGCGCGACAGCAAGCGGATCGCGTTACCCTGTATCCGCGACTCGAAAACAGGCAGCGGGTCCTTTGATTCCGAATGTGCACCCGCCCCGATGAAATCGTGCTGCAGGAACCAAAAACAAGAGGCCTGAACGGAGCGGACGTACGCCAAACCGTAGCTGCACACATTTCACTGGAAACGCGTCCGAAACTCTGCAGCAGCGTGCAACCCCTGGGTGTATAAACTTCCTTCACCTCGCGGATTTCACCTGCTATGTATAGTGTTCAATGTCGTTTGCTACTGCAGTGCATGCTTCAAGTCGCTCGTGGTAAGTGGCGTTTGCCATGACGCAATCTGGTAGTCCGCAACTAGTTAGAACTTGTATTCGCTGCCGCGGTTATTCAGCGGCTAAGATGACAAGGTGCTAAGCACGAGGGCGAGGGATCGAATCGAGGCAGCTGCATCCGTATTTCAATGCGGGCGGTATTTAAAAATGATAGTACACTTGGATTATTGGGCACGTTAGAGAAGCCCACATGGTCAAAACCTCATCCGGAGCCCGCCATCCGAAGTATGGAGTGCCGCCGTTAAGACGTTAAAGCTTAACACAAGAAAAACCTGAAAATTCAGAGCCCTTAGTTCTCTTTAGTAGTAGTAGTAGTAGTAGTAGTAGTAGTAGTAGTAGTAGTAGTAGTAGTAGTAGTAGTATTACGAGCGCGACGTCTTCAGTTCTTATAACTTACACGTAACACCCTTCGCGTCCATCAATTAATTAGCTTATTGCGTCAGGTAGCCGAAACAAATACACGGTCTTCTATCACAGCGCGTACAACAGCCCACGCGCAACTTTGGGACTTGCCCCATATTTAATTTCACTTTAATAAACAAACGTCCAGTCACAGCGCGCAACTACATATACTACAGCTACGACGAGCCGTCCACTCCAGTCAAGTCGGACAGAGACACCTCCTCCCGCTCCGAGGGCCGCGCCAGCGGTACCAGCGCGCCGCCGTCTTAAGAGCACGCGCGCTCGCGCGCAAATGGCCGCTGAAGCGTTTATAAAGCGAGCGAGCGTCCAAGAACAATGACCGGAAACCCAGAGCGTCCGGCCTGCGGCCACGCGAGGAGGCGTGCCACCACCACGGCCGGCGCAGCACAGAAGCATCGCGATACACAAGCCGTCGTCGTTCTCTTTCTCTCTCTCTCGGGCGAACCGGTCCGCGGGACAGCGAGCCCGCATCGCGCAACACTCGGAAGCCGCCTTCGCCCAGCAGTGTCCACAGTTCGGGTCGTCGTTCTGTCACCCTGCGCTGGTCGCGGCTGTTGTGCGTCTCTCGAGGCGGTGTCTTGTTCTTTTTTTCTATTGCAGCTTAAATGTCGTCGGCGTTTGTGTTGGCTTCCGTTTCGACGGGAGACCGGCTTCCTCGGTGACGCAAGATCACCGAGGCTGACAGCTGGTCGGACGTCCCGCGGGAGCGGGGAGCGCGCCAAGGGCGCGATATATAGCGGCCTTCTGCGCGCTGTACGAGTGCGTGCGTATACATAAACGCCAACGACGAATAAGCGAGAGAGAGAAGAGGAAGTGAATGCACAGGCTAGAGAGAGGTGGGCACAGAGGGAGCTCCAGTATTCGCAGAGACCGTATAGACAGGGGCCGTAAGGATTCTTCTGATGTTACGTTCTTTTTTGGCGCTTCGTTATTGGCTGGCGTGACGCCATGGTCTTCGCTATAGCGAGTATCGGCAACTAGCTGCGACGGGTGACCAGATATGTAAAGAATTGAAACAAAATTAACCTTAAAAGCTGACTCCAATTATTTAGACTTCTCGCTTAATTCGAACGCAATAGAATGTCGCGGCGAGAAACCATACACTGCTATAGAAAGAAAACTCGTTTAGTTCGAACGCGAAAGTATGCAGTTTCGGCTAATTCGACCCCCACCGGAGCTCCATTATGCGCGTAAAAGTCACTAAAGGCTTCAAAATACAAAGTAGTTAGCAGATGGCGTGGCTGTTTCCCTAGAAGACGACGGTGAAGGCAGCAACCTGTCTTGCAGTAACGATGCATAATGACGATTTACGGTGTGCCACGGGCGTTGTCTTTTTGATGATTTTATTTTTCAGCGCCGACGACAGTGTTGAGGTCTGTGAGTCACTGAACGGCGATTACACGTAAAGTTATTGTAATACTGCACTGACGGAGTCTGTCAATGACGACACACTACTACAAACAATAAAAAAGGTTTTCACTCGCTCCCTTTGCCGCCATTGGATAATTCGACCGAAATGTGGTGGTCCCGCAAGGGTCTCGTTACCAGGAGTCGACTGTATAACACTGCCCCTGAATAATGTATATACGAAGAAAGACATCGTTCGTAAGACTCCTTAGAGGTGCTATTCTGGAAACTGTCAAATTCCGCCACGTTGCCGTTTTTGAGCCAATCAGAGAGGCCGCAGCAGCTTCTGTGGGCCCAATCAGAGCTGACAAGATGGCGAGTTCGACGGTATGCCGGAATCTGACAATGTCCAGAACAGCGCTCCTCGTTGGTGCTGGACGTCATTCGCCTAACAATATGTGCTGCGTGGGTTCCTACGGAGAACGCCGTCATTCCGCCAGCGTACAAGTTAGTGGCTACACATCTAGACAACCCCGCTGTAGTTCGCGTTAACATTAATGTCCCGTTACTCCAAAAAGAGGCGCAGTATTACGCGTCGCATCTCGACGTTGCGTCGCACGCAACGAGTAATGTTTGGGCAGTTACATAACTTCACAACGCATCACAACCAAGTCGCGTCACTCGCGCGTCCGACAACGGCCAAGGCGCATGCATGCGCGCAGATGTGCCTCGCCGTGTACCGTGGTCACTGCGTACAAAGCGGCGAGCTCCAGGCACACGCAACACAGGAAGCGTGGGCACGCCACACACGGCGCGCGTACCCGCGTGTGTCGCCCACAGGCACGCGGAGCCGACCACGGCGGTCGGCAACGCAAGCCGTTCTCGGGGTCTCCTTGGCGCACTGGTTGAGGCTGCTCGCCAAGGAACACTAATATACGCGCCGAGCTGCTCGTCCAAGACCACGCGGGCTGGCCGAGACGCCTCCGTACGCATGCACACACGCACGCGGGCACATAGCTGGCCTGCGACGAGGTCGGCTCCGCCCCGAGGCACCAAAACGGGAGACTGCGCTGGCTCGCGGCATTCGAGCGTGCTTCGCTCGCTTCCGCAAAGCCCCTGCGTGCTCGCGTTTCGCTGGCACGTTATTAAAGGGTTTGGCGAGCCTTGTCAGTTGCGAACGAACAGTCAAGAAGCTGTGAAGGACCATGCACAGCGGTCGGCGATCCGCCAGGGGATGTAAGTATAGAATAAAGGTGACGCAGCAACGGTAACGCGGCACACCACTAAAGAGAAATAGTTAGGCTGTATTGGTATATCGCGCTTCTGGAATGCCAAAACGTTCTCAAGCGGATCCTCGGAAATCTGAGAGAGGCAGAGAAACTTAAGGCTTGATGAATCAGTTGCCCGTGAGACCATGGATTCTGAGCATCTGCCTAAGGGTTGCGGGAGTTTATCAGTAAACCAGGGTTACGTTAAAGGAACAGAAGACTCAATCGACAGTTTCAATAGCTTGAAACAAACAAACAGAATTTAAAGAGGTCAGAATTACGTCAGACGGACGTACTGGCGGTGCCACCTATGTATGCGCGAAATTTGAGCAAGGAAAATTTCAAATTCTCCGCGGAACTCACCAACCTCCTTCCGCTAAATAAGAGCGTATTAAGCCTTGAAAGAGTATACCTTGAGAATAAGCAAATTTACCGGTGTTCTTTATTGCCAACTGAAGCACGTTCAACGATGATTTGCAGGTTCGGTTTACTATATAGCTACGCCGCTACTATTTCGCACAAAATATTACGAAAAGGACAAAGACAAGGAAGTATACCAACAAGACCCAGTTTGAAATCTTTGAATCTGTTCATGGCCGATCCCCCAAATTGGGTTGCGCCATTTCACCGAGGAGCGCCATGCGAACAGCGAATCAACCAACTTCACTGATTAGACAACTTCGCCACACAGCGGCAGGCGGCATAATACGAAGTTCAAAAGTGACCCCGAATCGGGCGGCGCCTACAATGGAGTGCAATTTTTTTTTTATATGGCGTTACGGTTTTTACGCTGTCACTCAAACTATACCAAGCCGGAAGCACCGACCATTCTTAATCCCGGTTTAAGGTAGAAATTGACCCGCGTGTTTCGAGAAAGAAGGCAATTTTAGTCAATGGGAAAGGAGAGGGGCCAAGCTTTGAATTCTGGGTTCATGTTGCGCGGCCAAAGAACGAAATGCGGCTACACCGACAACAGAGGCCCGCTTCGAAATCTACGTTAAAAACGATGGCGTGTCGTTTCCGAGCACTGCTATGTCTATGAATACATTTATCATACGGCCCTATTATTGCACAAAAGCAAAATCATGCTCAGTGTTTGAACCGCTCATCACAAGCTACGCTAATTGAACAACGAAGAACTGAAATCGCGCCAAGCGACCCGCCTTTCATATGGCTCATCGGAGAACGAACGTGATGACAGGGCGACGGGGGAGACAGCACGCAACAATGCTTCGGAAGGTAAGATTGGGCGCATCCCTGGGAAGGGTAACAAGAGTTAATTGAGAGAGGTATGCTAATTTTAATGAAACACATGAAGATGTTTGCCGAGCTAACTGTCTGGCATACTCTAAGTGGTAGTTGAGAAATGTGAGATATACACACTGATCACACAAACACGTCAACGGACCCGCAGACGGACACCAAAACGCACTATTTCAGAAGGACTCGTTAGGAGAAACGCACATCATCAATCAGCATGCGCTGACAATAGGTATACCCTCGAGTCAGGTGATCCGTTTCGCGGCGCGGGAGCGCTACGACGAAAGGTTGCAAAATTGGGTCGTTAAAAACTTCGCCAACGAAGATTTGGAGGAAAGCAAGCTTTTTTTCCTTTCTTTTTTTTTTTTCCAAGGACAGGGATTTTCAAGGAGACGGGGAGAAAAAAAGAGTTTCGCGTATACCAACGTTTTTACAGTGCGAGTCATTTCCGCGCGAGAATCGAGATCGCCGGGCCTGACTCACCGTTATACTCGCTGACGAAAACCTTGCGCAACGGGAGCTGTTATCCGCGCAGAAGTGCGGCGGTCGCGCACCGCGAAACCGGAAAGGCACGCAGCAGGAAAGGCGCGCACGCACAGCTAGCGCTTCGCGAGTGAACCCGCAAGAGCACGGCGTGAGTGAATAGTCACGCCCGGCAGTAATTACGCGAATCAAGAGAGTATATACGGGCACGCAAGCACGCGCGCCCGCTCACCGGACATCAAGGACGAAGGCTCGAGCGGTGTACACGAATAGTCAAGACGGGGAGAGCAGGGTTCCGACTCTCCCGGCGAATTAGGCCTGACCGAGCCAACATTATCATACAGCCCCTATTCGAGCCGAGGCAAGTGCAGCGCGAGGAGTTGCGGAATACGCTTCCGCGTATTATACCGCACGCGACAGACCGGAAAGACTGGGCACGTGAGCTATATTATATATATACGAGCGCGACTCCCTCGATGTGCGTCTCTGGTAAATGGCGGCGCGCCACGCACACACGTGCACGGTCGGTCGAGGGAAACTGCACGTGTGTGCGGCTGACCGAGTGCACGTCAGTGAAATGCGCCGATTAAGCGACAGTCTATTGATAGAGAGAAGTCATATAAGGGAAAGGCAGGGAGGTTAACCAGGCTGAGCCTGCTAGGGTATACCCTGCACTGGGGAAGGGGATTGAAAGAGGAGAAGGAAGAGAGAAGTTCACACCCTGCACAGTTACGCAGTCAAGCGTTCATCGCTGAACTATAGTCGCAGGCGGTCATGCAGGCTGGTGCAATTACATCGTACACCGGTGCTAAATACAAACAACTTGATGCGAAAAAGTTATACATCAAACTTGGTTTACTTGTAGTCGATGCGAGCGGGTCGAATCAGAAGTCGATCTGACCCAGCCATATATATATATATATATATATATATATATATATATATATAGCCGACCACGTGCCAAGCGGATTGGGCGAGTCCACTATTCGCCGCTGGCAGGCGTGTTGACAGCACTCATCTCGACGGTCACTCGAACTGACCCGCTCGCACTTACGTGAATTTGACGACTAAATTTCGGCCCGATCGACAGGCCTCCACGTAAACGTATAGCTAAAGAAGGCACAGCGGCGCGAAACTCGCGAACCAAAGAAAAGCTTCCAAGCCGAAGCCAATAGAATGACACGACACTTCTGTTGATCGAGCCTTTCGGCACTGCAAGTAAATGAGCACAGCCAATTAGTTCCGTCTTTCAGGATGCACGTATGAAAGACTGCAGATATTCCGATTACGGCGGCATGCATATACGGGGCTTTCCCGCCGAAGATTTCACAAGTATACGCGTCCCACCCAGCGGCCGGCTTCACTACCTTCCCGCACAACCATCTCTAACACGCAGGGCGCGCTCGTTAAGTAACCACGTTAAGTTGGTTAAGTGCCCTCGCCCCATCAACACGCTCGGTCGGCCACAACACGAGCGAAACCTCTCCGCGTAATCACGCGAACGCATACATCACAATTTATAACGTCGGGTGGCGGTGCACGGCTCACGCATCGCATCACGGGAGAGAATGTTCCGGTTACAAAGGAAACCGACAATCGCGCTCGCCCGTAGTGGTCAGTCTCCCGAATTCTCGAAGAAAGAAAGAAAGATAGGAGACAACGGTCGCCCTTAACAACTTGGGGAGCATCCACCTCGCAGGTGCACGCGCAAGAGCGACCGAGCAAAAACTGAACGCGGACACTGGCTGGGTTTCGAAGCGCAACACAGCCACAACACGAACGCCAACGAAACCAAGCGTGGATGCTTCCTTGTTCCTTGAAGATGGAGAGGGGGAAAGGGATGGAGAGAAAGAGTTTGTAACACGTGTGCAAGACGAGGCTAAGGAAATGAGAGATCCACATCAATGGGAATACGCGGCACTATAGACTTGCGATTACGAGACAAAGGGAAATTACGAGTGATCCCTTCTGGCGCACACACGCCGCGCGGTCCTCACGCGAGGGGAACACGTCATTTACGCCTGTTACACGCCACCTGTTGAGCGTTATCTATGTTCTGAGTAAGTGCAATCTATTTAAACGGCGCTTTCCTTCGAGATACGTATTGATGACTGCTAGTAAACGCGATGTTGTGTGATGTACACCGACGCAGAACTGCCCAAAGGGCAGGGGCCGCTGTCAGGCTCCGCGCCTTTAAGATAAATTGAATTCTTAGGTTTCACGTGCCAAAGCCACGATATGATTACGAGGCACGCCGTTCGGGATTATTTTCGGCCACATGAAGTTCTTTAATCTGCACCAAATGCACGGTACACCGACGTCTTTCTTTTTTTTTTTTTTTTTTTTTTTGCATTTCGACATAATCCAAATGTCGCGCCGGGTTTCAATCCGGCGCCCTCGGGCTTTGAAGCGAAATGCCAAAGCGGCTATACACCGTCACCATGGCGGGAACGTGCCCACTTTTTGTCTCTGCGTCCTCTATCGATTGTGTGAGGAATCGATAAATGAAATTCCCCCCACCTCCTCGACTATATTTACTATCCCACCGCAAAAAGAGCGATGCATGGAGCGAAACATATTAGGGTTAACGTTATGAGACAAGAAGAGAGCGGTGTGGATCAGAGAACAAACGGGGATACGCGATATTCTAGTTGACATCAAGAGGGAAAAAAATGGAGCTGGGCAGGCCATATAATGTATAGGATGGATAACCGGTGGCCATTAGAGTTACAGAATGGATACCAAGAGAAGGGAAGCGCAGTCGAGGACGGCAGAAAACTAGGTGGGCTGATGAAATTAGGAAATTTGCAGGCGCAAGTTGGAATCGGCTAGCGTAAGACAGGGGTAATTGGAAATCACAGGGAGAGGCCTTCGTCCTGCAGTGGACATCAATACAGGCTGATGATGATGATGATGATGATACATCGTCTTGACCGTTCTCTGATGCGTCTTGTTGTGACGCGTATCTTTATCCAAATTACTGATAAGTTATAGCTTATTTCATCGTGTTGGATATAACACACGCCCAAACTAATACCAACGCGGCACGTCAGAAGCTCCGCGGTGGCCTGCTTGCTCTTGCTTTCAACGTTGGAATGAACTAATGCGTCCAAACAATGTATTACACAAGCGCCATCTAATCTGTTTCCCTTTGTTTTCGCCGCAGTGGAGCGAATAAGCCAACAAATAACAGTCTTCAGCTGTATAGGTATACACTCGCAAATGCAGAGACCACGCAGTCTCCGCGACGTGACACGGAATTGCCAAGTTCGCGATACACCACGGCAGCGAGGAACGCAATGCACGTAGGCAGGCGAGGACACGTAGTATACGTTTGAAACACTCGCGCAGGTTACGCCCTCCACCAGGCTGTGGCATCTCCTTGGTGCGCGTCGTCCTGCTGCCTCTGCACGAAACACGAGCGCGCGCGCGCAACGACCTCCGCGTTTGCATTGGGGATTAAGCGAGTCTGGAGCAGCGTGCCCGTTGTGCGCAAATATTGGACCGGCCTCTGCACAAAGGCGTTACGGCGGCAAGCGTGAATGGCGCGCGTTCACGAGGATGTGGGCGGAATAGCAGATGTTCACCACACTGTGCCACCCCCGCCCTCCCCCATTTTCTTTTTGGCCTCGGTGGACGATCGGAAGTTGCGTGATTGTCCGTACTTGATGTATACACTCGGTAATCCCGTGGTTGACCTGCGCGGTGGGCAACGAAAAGCTGACACATTGCCAGAGAGGAAGCTGCGCAAACGGGAAGTCGCGGGAATCGAGGGACCCGCGCGAGCGTAAACAGTGATCGTCGCGGGAGGTGAATGCAGGAACGAAGCGCTTCCGCGGTAAGAAAAAAAAAAAAAAGCATGCGCAGCTGTAGCGGAGACTTTTTATAAAATGCGCACAAAGGCGTAACTCGATTGCGGAAGTGAACACGCAACGCAACGCTGTCAAGCGTAAATGCAAGAAAAAAAAAAGGAAAAGAATTGTTGAAATCCTTTTTCGAACGAACTTACCATAACATGAACGCAAAACATGTTCTTTATGATAGTACGTATTTTTCTGCTCATTCACAAAGTCGTTCATACAAATACAGCGCACATTTTTATTGGCGGGCCTCGTAAACCAGGATAAGAAATATGAGTGTGGCGCATACGATCGCACCGAGCGTATATCCGGAACCAAGCGTACTTGAAATCCATGCAGTGCTACGTGCGTGACGTACCAAACTTCGATGCGTGGAACGGGAGCGAACAAAAACAAATACAAGACTGCGGCAAAAGAAAGCAGGGAAGCAGGCAGGCCTATCCTTCGAGCCATTCGAGTCTCGTGACGTGCGCGCTAACGAGAAAGCTCCGGACAGGGAATGCGAGGAACGAAAGAACTCTCCGGGAGGATTCACCCAGCCCGCAGGGCGCAACCCCTTCGGTTACACAAAGGAGAGGCCGAAGGAAGTTGCGACGGGGCGCGGCGCGAGCCGTCGCAACGACTTCGACGGGTCGAAGGGCTTGAGGCGCTCACGCCGGGAATCCGTGAGGCCGTCGTTGCAAGAATAGAGCGCCCGTCCAAGGAAGGCCCAGCATCCAACAGGGGGCGACGTGCGCGGGCAGCTAGCACTGCCGAACAAGACGGGGGACTTGAAAAGCGCACCTCCGCGTCCGGCCGACACAACAAAAGCGCCCTTGCTGCAGGCAGGCGCGTTCCATTCAAGTCGACCAACTCACGGTCGTACAAGGGCGAGCGGTTGCTACACGGCGATCGTTCCTAGAGTCGCTGGAATCGTTCCGGTACACAAAAAAAAAAACCCTGCTGCTTTCCCCTTTCGCGTTTTCCCGTAGTTTACCGCTGCGCTGACTACAGCTACAACACAGCAGAGTCATCGTACCACGGCGACAAGAAACGATGCGAGGAGAGCAGGTCACGACACAGGGGGAAAGTTTTCGGCCCCATGCGTCCCTTTCTTACGCGGTATATACCTTCGAGTTCTTCCTGCAAGGACCAGCGGGCCCGCCGAAGACAACGGAGAAGTCCGAAACGTGGGCGGACGGCGGCCACGCAGCGAACTCGAATGCACTGCGGATGACGAGCCGGTGGGACGGTGCACCCTATATACCGGTCGGCGAAGTACGTCAGGGTTGAGCGCGCTTCGCCAAAGCCACGGCTACGCCGAAAACAAAGGGGGCTCGCTTTGGCTTCCGCACTCGTTCTATGCTATATAATATAATCCGCGCCGGACATAACCAGTCTCGCTACGAAGGACTCGCTATAGCCAAGACTCCGGCGCCAGGGCGACGCGTGCTGTGTCCAACTTTCTAGGGTTGGTGTACCCATACCGCTGTTTGCCATGCAGGCGAAAGAAAAAGGAGCGTTGATCTCGCCAACGAGAGACCGTCATGTATGCAACTCCACGCATTTAGATTACGATACTTCACGGCCATGTCTAATAACAATGAGTGAGAGAACACACAATATACAGGGGTACGCTAGAGCGCCAGAGAAATGAATAAAGGGAAAACAAATACAGGAATGTTAACAAGGCTATATCTGCTTTGCTATCCTACATTGGGATGCGAGAAGAGAGGAAAAGGCAAATGGCAAGGGGAATTAGAAAGGGATAAGCAGTCACGCGCACACAGGAGCATTTACCGATCAGTTGTAAGATGCGCTAGCTGAGGCCAGTCGTCTTAAACAAGTATACAGCCCGAAAGTTGTTGACGTAGTTCAATAGTTGGGAAGACGAGAAATCAGACTAGCAAGGTGTATCATCCTATATCCCAAACAAGATAAAGCACACGCACACACACATACATGCACGCCTATGCTTTCGTGGGTGCGTCTCTGTTCAGTGGGATCAGACAGGCGACCAACAAATTTGTCTTCCGGGCCTCTCCGCGTTTCATTCTTAAAAAAAGCTAATTATGGCGTTTCACGTGTCAACAGCACGATTTGATTATGAGGCACGCCGTAGTGGGGGACTCCGGAATAATTTAGACCACCTCGGGTTCCTTAACGTGTATCTAAATTTATGTACACGGGTGTTTTCGCATTTCGCCCCCATCGAAATGCGGCCGCCGTGGCCGGGATTCGATCCCGCGACTTCGTGCTTAGCAGCCCAGTACGACCATAGCCACTAAGCAACCACGACGGGTCCTTTCTTGCGTATACGGAAGTGCGCGTAAGACGTCGGCAGGGGATTCACCCCTCTCCGTGCGACATCAATATAAAGTTTTGTCTCTCTCTCTCTCTCTCTCCCCGTGACGTGACTGACGGCAGAAGGTTACGTACGACAAAGCTCCATCAAGGAGTGCGACTCGCGACACGTCTATCCGACACGATACGTCGCGTCATTCGTGATCGCACCTCCATGCGGCCTCGGAGAAATTTGCCGCGATAGCGTGCACACCGCGCTACCCCGCCGCAACGCGCGTCACCGGTGCCCGGCAACGACGCCCTTGCGCGCACAAAAAAGCGCAAGGGCACCGAGGACGTCGTCAAGCTAACGACGAGTCACTGTCGCGTGACGCGCACAGCGCGGCACGCAATGCGCCGGAGCGCGATGCGCGGCGCCCCAAGAACAACGCTACAAGGCGAAAGCTGGAGCTGGAGTTCGACACAGAAAGAACATACTTTCTAACGAGCAACTGCACAAACGGCAAACTTTGCATAAAAAGAAAAAAAAAAAAAGCTGTCCTCCTGTAACGACTGCGTTCCTATAGTATATATATATAAACTTTTGCAACAACAAAAATAAGTGGGATAGGAGTAGCATTTCTTCAGATAGCGTACAAATTCTAGCGCTCCAGTCGGGTTCACGCATAGAGGCGTGTGATGAATCGAAAATTGATCACATTTTATTCTTGGCCTGTCGTGGCAAGCAACACAACAGCTATAGCGCGACAATCCCCACTACGAGGATATATGAGGGTTCGCATTTGAACGGAACACATGTAGCAGCACATCCTCGAGAACAATTAACCGCCACTACACAAGCCTCTCCTCGACCTATATGGCAGCAACAGCGTCGTCCCATAGAGTGCGCATAGCTAACTGCCGTGCGGCATCACTGAATCCGTGCTGCGTTCTTCGTGTACCGCTTCCTGACGCCAAGTAGGCCCTCTCGTGCTGTCGCCAATGCATCTTCCGACTTCCCCATCGACCTTATACAATCGGTGTACGTCTCCGTAATCGAAATCCGCACGACTGAGAAGACACGCAGCGCCCGTATAAGGTTCTTTTTATAACCCGCCATCAGCGTATGTACGCAGGATTGCCGTGACCAGAGCCAGGCGATCGACCCCACATCCGGTGCGCGCGCCCCAGCAATGTCGCCGGATGGCGTGAACGCTGCGGGGGCTGTCGCCAACAAAGCGCGCACGAGACTGCCCAGTCTGGACGACCGGAGTCGCCGTCGTTCCTGAAATGGTGAACGGTCACGCTCCCCCGCCCGTGTATACGCGATGAGCTGCCGACGATCGCGGGCAGCCGGTTATAATATTATAACAGTGCACTGGTGCGCAACGCACGGCTTCCTGCTGCAGTGCTATGCGTTTGAGTACAGCGTTGCCCGTATATCACGCTAGACGGAAATCATTCCGCGATAACGCACGAAAACAACGGAATGGAGACGCATAAGTCATGCCTCTCCTTCGCGTGCAGGCACACACGCAGGTGCGTGCACCCGAATACGCAAGACGTATCAGGCTTATAGTCGTAAAAGCTGTATGTTGACGGCCATCTCTTGTCGGAATCTCTTCACGTAGAAGCGACTAGGATTGCGGAAGGCACTTAAGAAACGGACAATGTATACACTGTCCGTTATACAGGAACTTTGTTTAGACATACGTCACTGCGCATTCTACAATACGCCCTCTCTAAATGCATACAATACTCGTGGCGGTAGCGCTGCAACTATGGCGGCGTCGACGCCACCGTAACCATACAGCGCGAAGGATATTAAAATCGTATTAAAATCGCCCGACGCATGCACGAAGCAAACGACTCACACGCTTGCGCATTTCACGAGCGAGTCAACTCGCCGCCGCCTGCGTGTCAGTGCGGAGTTAACTCCACGTCCACAGCACGAGGTGGCCATTTCCGTCAATTCACGCTAAAGTGGCTCGTATAACTGCCAAGGCGTCATCAAACGTTAAGTTCCCAACCACGTAAGCCGCGCAAACGCATCTCAGCATGCATGCGTGTGACCAGCTCCTCCGCTGAATAATGGAGAAAAGGGCCGCAAGCCCGCATCGGAGGCCAGTCCACAGGTTCACCACCGGAGGCGCCCACTGCATATACATACGGCACGAACCACCGGAACGACGCGGTCGCGTGCACGCCAAGCGGCGGCCAACGGCTGCCGTTCCACGGCGCGGCGTGCGCTTCGATTGAATGCATCCCGCAGCTGCTTCCGGGTTTTCCGCCCTCCCGACAACCTCGGAAACTACCAACAGCATCACACTCGCCCACTGTACAGTGCTCGCTTCTCGTTTCCTGCCCGCACTGCGAAGAAGCAATACAATGCCGGCCGCTTGCACGCGGAACGGCTTGCAAGCGCCAGCGAGTCACAGCAAAGTTTGGTCGACTCGAACTCTTCCCTTCCCCCCGATCTCCCCACATTTCTGCCTCCTCCTCACTATTATTATCTAAACCTACTGTGAGTTGTAATTCACGGCGCAATTTATCCACGCGAACGGAACACATGCAGCGGCTAACAGGAGAGGACTGTGAAGTGTCGTTCGTGTCCTTCGGATCGCTTCTCGTACATTAGCGCCTCAATCAAGACTACCAGCAACCTGACAGAAACTTTTCATGCAACTCGCGGTCCGCTTCATTATTAACATACATGCCGTTTGTTTGCCAAAAGTTCCTTTTTTATTTCTTTTTTTCCACAACAAGCAGCACTCGCCGAGTGTTTTTATTTCCTTCCCCGAATTATTCATTTTGCTACGAACATTGTGAGCACAACTACCATGTCAGAGAAGAGTCGCCGTGAACCGTATACGCGTAGGCACCAACGTCTCCTTAGAAAATAAAAGAAAAAAAAAGCTGCACTTCGCTCAACAAAGAGCCCGACTGAGGAACTTCCACCTCGCAACTCGCGCACTGGCCGCAAGCGTGGTCACATACGGAGCGTGCTGTCCTTCCGTCGCTGAGCCCAACATGGTGCGAGACTAGGCCACGCGCAAGGCCAAGACCAACGCAACAAAGCGCACTCTCACTGCGAAAAACAACGAGCGGGCGAAAACACATTTCGCACACTCACACACGCGCGCGCGCGCGCGCGCAACCGCACATGACCTCGCCGTCGCGTAAACAAAATCGACCCCAACGCCCGAGTCGCGCGCCCAGGAACAAGCGCGGGGCTCTCCCGACGATCGGGCGCGCAGATTAGTGCCGGCGAAGAAAAACACGGCTATGGTTTTATCATCATCGTCCGCATTTCGCTCGCCGTTCATCCTTTCCGTGGCCCCGTGGCCTTCCCACCTCGCAGCGAACACGTAACTTCCTCCGCACTCGTCTTTCTTTCCACTACTAACATCTAGTGTCACGCACAGCCGCGAGTGCTGATCCCGCAGGTCACTGTGTTAGTGGCGGCCGATCGCGCTTCAGAAGATGCGCGCACGCACCCTATACAGTAAGCGGGAAACCCACACCTTCGCGGTCGCGCCGCCGAACGCGGCCAACGACAACGGCGGCGAAACCGTGCGACCCGGTTCCGCGCGCTTTCTTATTTTCCTCTCGTCTCGCGCGCAACACCGGAGCAGGAAAAGCGTCGGTGGCCGTTTTTGCAGCAGCAGCAGCTCGTGCCGCTCCCTTTCGATGCCGCAGAGGAGGAGGCGGCGAGCAAACGGCACGCGACAGACGCTCGAAGAGCACGACCCTGACCCTGCGCCCGCGGCACGTACGCAGACGCGCATGTAGACAGACGGCGCGTCGGACTTTTGTCGCCGGCTATAAAACACCGCTTTAATGCCGAACACACAAACCCGGCCGACACGACTGAAGCGCTGCTTAGAACTATACCCCGGGACAACTCACCCCTGCAGCGTCCCCGTTTATGGCAAAACGATATTTTACTTGTTCATTCATTTATTTATTCACTGTACGCCATCTCAAGGCCTGTTGGCGTTGCAGCAGTTGTAATATGGAGAGAGAAAAACATACATTACACACAAGAGCAAATATTAGTTTGTTTTTAAGTGGAGGTATCGAGGTTCGCAGCATCCTAAATGCTAGCGGTGGATCCAGAAAGGTGCGTGTAACTGCAGATAAATGCCCGGGAAATAATAAGCAAACGGTCACGTACACGCCCCTTACTAGAACGCTATGCAGAACCCGGGGTCAGAACATGGTCCATTCTTATCTAACAGCAAATCTCCGACGAGAACAGGCTTTGCGATAGAACAATTTGCCAAACTAAACCAGCGCAACGTCGAAATTGATGGTTCCTTTTCAAAGCCGGCGGCATCGCGAAGACAAAAACGGTCACTGACCGTAACAAGATAGACCGATAAACACAGCTTCTGTCGGTGTTTTCGACGTTCGAAGCACCCGTCGCAATGCTTAGTGTGTATATATATTATACATACGCTTATATGTCTCACGCGTCAGTACTCAAGAACCGATCCCATAGACGCGCGCACAATCGAGGTATCGGAGCGGCCGAATGAATGGGTGAAAAAAAAAAAAAAAAAACAAAAACAGATGTATTTCCGTACTTCCCTCGTCCGCGCAGCAGCACCCGAACGAGGGCGCAATCAAGACAGCCGAATGAAGCGCCGAAATACACAACAGGCGAAGAGGGCCTTCTAAGGCTATATAGGGCTTCCCACGGATGCCTGCTTCAAACCTCCAAGCCTCTCCAGGCACACACGACGGCTGGCAATCGATGCGCGACCGCGAATGTCCGCCAAATAATACCCAACGCTCGCGCGGGCACGTCTCCCGTATAAGCGGACGAACAACAGGTGTGGTCGAAACAAATTGCGCCGCGCAGGATGAAACGTTTAACGTGATCTCTCCCTCTCTCACACACGCACAAATGCACGCACGAATGAACGACCGCGCAACTGCAGTCGCCGGACAAGCAACTGAAGTATACGTGCGCGAGCGCGGAATTAACGGCGTGAAAGGATGGCGTAGACGCGGGCGCGTGACAGCGCGTCTCGTTTCCTCGTTGTGCGCGCTCGGCTTCGCTCGCTCTCTCGCTGTTATTTCGCTTCTGTTCGCGCGCAATAGCCGCCGCGCCATCGATGCGAGATCACGTCCCGAGGCGCCAACGAGCCGCGCTATTCCGAGAGCTCGACGCGTGGACCGCCATTGGTGAGCGTCGACACCCTGAAGACAATAGGGAACTCTTTTTCTTTCTTTCTTCCCCCCCAATACTTCCTCGTGCACGTATCGGTTCCCAGGAGTCGATGGGCTTCAATTTGCGCGTTTCGAGGGACCGTACGATTGATTCTGGGTCACACGCTCGTGGAGGACAATGAGCGGACACAAACGCGTGCCGAGGGCGTTGGCTGAACAGGCGAACAGGAAGACAAAAAAAAAAAAAAAGAGAGAGACATGTCAAAAGGATTATTTCTATCTTCACTGACAGCTCGGGAGTTGTGTGAGAGGAGCGATCGGCACAATGCGTACTGTCAAACGAAGACGAAATAAATGCGCCCGTAAGGGGAAAATTCACCGGGCTGCCGACCAACGACCACGCCTTATAGCTCGACGCGCGCAGGCTCACGTCTCAACTCGAGACGACTGGCTATCAAAAGTACGGACAGAAGAGTTGCGCGATGGCTTAACAGAAAATGCAATGCGTTAAAAAAAAAAGAAAGAAAGCGCCTTTCCTGCAAAATGAGCAAGTTTGTAGGAAGGGCCGATAGCAATACGTATATAAACATAGGGCCCAGTATACTTCTAACTGCGACTCCAAATATACACACAGTCTTCACACAGCAGTCGCACAATCTTCACGAAAGGAAGCGGTGAAAATTAGGACTCAACGAAAAGAGAGTGCGGTTGCATGCGCTTGCAATATAACTGCCCAACTATCTTTTGAAGCGCTACATCTTGAACAGCTCCAGAATAGATATATAGAGAAAGATGGACTTTGTTAGGAAAGACAGAGATGTCGACCTGAGCTAGTCTGCACTAGCCTGCTGCTCTGTACTGGGGAGGAGGGAGTGAAAGAACTGTGGTGGATGATGAGAGAAGATAGCGCCAACCTTTCCTCTTCCAAAAGAACCACTTAGTAGTAGTGGTGAGTGCTTATGTAAGAATACATAGAATCTACATTGCGCCAAGGACAATTCACACCGTACTTCTTTTATTACTTCGGTGCATTTATATAAGATCATTTTCTGTACGAATTTCATTCCTGGCGTCTTGAAACTTGTTACGGCCTTGATCAGACGGATTCAATAAGTAAGAAAACTGATTCTGCGGCACCCCGACGAAACGATAACGCAGGGCTCTGCCGGTCCGGGAGTCGCGCATTTAATGAGACCGTTAAACACCACGCATCATGGCCGCTGGAGCTAATGAATGGAATTCTCGATGTGTGAAGCACGTGACGCACAAAGGCATTGCGTAGGCTCTTTTCATACGCGGATGCCTTCCAAAGGCGTCGTCATCATTACGCCCACACGTGGCAGCGATGAATAAAATGTGCGTCCTCATGCGAAATACATGACTCGTAGCGTAGTGTACGCAAGCGTCCCCCCTGCCAGACGCAAAGTGAGTTTGCGAAAATCAGGGCAAGGCAGAGAGAGCATCTACTTTAAAGCCACGTCAATATCGCCAGAGGTGTTGAAAGCGCTCGTACGACTTCAGCCGACACGGTAGAACGCGTCAGCGCTTGAATGTATATACACACAGAAATAACATATACTACCGACAGAACTATGCATTCTCTCCAAGTGGTCATGTGTGTGTACAGTACACACAGCCCGCGTATAGCATGGACGCGAAGTGCTGCGTGCGGAGCAATTAGAGCGGCGAAGCGCGGTGGGTTGGCGCCCGGCCTTTTCGTTAATCATCGGTTCTCGCTCGCGCTCGTTTGACTCGTTCTGCACCCTTGGCGGCAGCGACGTCGTTTTCCTGCGCGCGCACACACACACCTTCTCTGCTCTCGAAGAGGAGGCATGGTGGCCGACAGCTGGCACAAGCTACGCCTGTTTTACGGCGGCGCAGTATACCGAGTGAGAAAGTGAGCCCACTATAACTCGACGACATCGGGCAGCGTTTGCATTTAGAGTGCTTACCTTGCCAAGAAAGGACGGGCAAGGGTGAAAATAGAAACGACAACTCGCGACAAGCATTAGCCGTCTCGGCAGGCCGACGCTTTAAAACCCCCGGACAAGGAATATTTTTTTTTTTTTTTCAGCAACGTTTCCCAGGCCAGCTCTGCAAGTATAACGAGAAAGCCGGACTTTGCGTATTAATGCGAATATCATGCTTTGCCTACTTCAGCCGTTTTCAGCATATCTATCTATAGCCTCTTACGCCAGCCCAGTGGCCCAAGTTGTCCTAATCACTTGGGCCAATAGGTATGGGCTCGTGGTCGTGATGGCATCGTGATCGTATCTAATCATGGTTCGTGCAATCATACCGCCGTCATTCAATCGTGATTATGGCGTCCTTGTCATGCCGTCAACGTCAGTCGCTATCGTGCCTCCATTGCCAGACCGTCGTCTTCGTGCCGAAGTGGTCGTGCCATCGTACACCTATAGCTATATATGCCATTCGACTCTCAAAAGAAAAGAGAAGAGAAAAAGGATAAAAGCTTCCATCCTGATGTTGGTCGACGCAGGGCGGTCGGAAAGACATATTGATGTCGCGGGATGACGACAAGAAAACTTATTCACCCGTATAGGCACGCGTACAACTGTGGTATATGAACGTAGTAGAGCACAATATAACGTATCCCACATGCAATAATACGTCGGACGTGATATAAACAAAACATTCGAGCAATCAAAATTGTAAAATCCTGATTCACACTGGTTTCGTCCCACATCAAAAAACACTATTACAGTGTACATGCAAAACCGTTATTGTCAGCCTCGAATTCACGAATGACACCCGGGACACACACGAGTACAGAGTCTCTACTCAGGCAAATAGAATTTGGGCATCATTCTGGCTGTAGGAAGAATTTACCTCGAGAGACGGTTAGGTGCCGCTTAGACCAGCGGCGAAGCAACTGGGCTTCAGCTGTTCTTCAATGTGACCCCATATTATCACCCGTAGTTTGCGCACTCTGAGGTACATTGCTCTATTTGGCTGCCGAGATCGTTCTGCAATGTTGCGGAAGCACCAAAAAACGTAGCACATTAGATATACGAGACTCGAAAACCGATCTCGCCGCCGCGGTGTCCGCACGACGGATATTTTAAACATTCTTGCAAATATATAGCTCCCAGAAGGTGCGTGCTACAACACACTGCTTTACTACATGCGTGTTGGTCTCTCTTTGTGCGCAATGTAAGCATTTATCATTCACTACTATATATCCCAGCGTTCAAGCCTGTCTCTTGTATAGATAGAATGCCCCACTGATATTGCCAATGAAAATCCTTCACTTGAGAGGGCAAATCAGGTGAAAACACAGCTGCCCATGTGTGTCCTATAGCTGTCCCTGGAGGTACCAGCTGTCTCACACAACATTTCACAAAGCCTTGAAACTGGTGTCGTACGCCACTTTGTATTTCTTAGTTGTACAAGCTGGCTTTGTAACCGCGCAGCCGCCGCATCTGCGGTGCTGGCGTTACCGCTGTCGGGAGCAAATTGCATGTACTTTAATTGTGGCATAAACGTTCGACGGTAATGGCCCAGCCAATAAAGGAGCAGTGGCCTAGCTTGGTACTCGTCATCATCAAGTAGATCACATGACCTCTTAGTGCACAGCAGCCTACCAAATGTAACTATGCACGGCAAGCTCGATCCACTGCTGGCTCTCGCCAGACGCAAAAATTGCCGCGCTACGTATTGCGACTTGTTTAGCCAGAACCATGAGAATATAGAGTGCGCTTACTACGCGTATACTGTTGGTGACGGCGGGAGAGCTACCCTTGCAGTAAACCTCAGTTTACTGCACAATACCGTTTTTAATAAAGAAAGCCCTTTCTGCTAGCGGTAGTGGCGACGCAGTCGCTGCTTCCGACTGTTCTTTAATGGAGCTGACAATGTCTCGTTACGTGCGAGGTGAAAGTCCAGTTGTACAAAATTTGTTGCTTAGTATTTGCATATGCTCGCTCTCTTTATTGCCTCCTGGTAATGTTATTACAGTGCGTCATAATTTAATAGTTACGCTGTCTAAAGGTGACTGCACCCGTTCTGAGCAAGAGCTGCGAAGATCGCAAGAAGCTGCGAATTTTTCGTGAAACGTTTAGACGCTTAAATCATAGCAGGTGCGCTCGGTTATACACTATAGTATATAGGGAGCTGCACCGAGCTAAACAACAGGTTTTATCACGCGCTGTTCCATTTTCATTACATTTTTACATTGTTTTCTTATGCTCGCCGTAAGTATATGATCAATTGCTGGAATGACAAAAGAACTAGATCAACATACTGGTGCCCACTGATATCAGCGGCACCAGTATGTATCAAAGACCATCATCTTTCATAATCTTTCAAGGCTAACGATTATCCGCCATGTTCCACGCAAAATTAACGAGCTTGGGGTGCCAAGAAACAGCCGTGCCCACAGGGCAAGACGCTGACCGAAAGTTACCATATTAGCTGAATTCATCGTTGCCCATAAAGAACACGCTGGAAAATAAGAAGTCGGTGTACGTGTATGCATGTGTGCGCGGCGTGGAATGGGGATGGGGCAGTCTCTTGGAGCTAAAGGCACGCTCCAGAGCAAAAATGCAACTATACCAGCCTAGAGACTATACTTAGCTTATCACTTTATCTCGTTCGTGGGACCGAGAGGTGCACGTTAATAGTCCTACGCACGCAAAGAAAATGTTTTTGAAAGGACATCGATACCGTCGTTAGGTCTTCCTAATGACCCTATCACGTGAGATGCAGCCAACTAGGCCCGATAGATGCCGTTCCGAATAAAAAATAAAAATATTGCCAACAGGAGTATACATACCAGGTGAACCACCAACGTTCCTCAGGGCAGGCCGTATACAAGGGCATTATTTTAAATTAAGGACGGCGCCCCGATCGAAACGCGGCCGCTCGAGAGGCAAACGTGTCATCCCCGTTTTTTCGAAATGGGCAAACATAATGACACAGCGCCACCGCAAAAAGGTCGCCGACTCCGATCGCGAAAATTGGGGCCCGCGCGCGTTCACTGCGTGGGTCGCGCATCTGCCGCGTGTGTCACTCTAATTGCCGACCGACGGAATGACCCGCCACGCAGATTGCCCCCGCGGTATGTAGGCTGCTCTGCAGTGAGAGACCCGCAGTTTTCCTCTAATTAATACGGCGCATTCGCGATTCTAGACGGCGCCAACCTCCGAGCAGCTTGGATCGATCCGCGCCTGTATCTCCCGTCTTATCTCGGAGCGCGGTCGCACGCGACACGGACACGCACCCGAGGCGGTATTTATATAGGGAGACACGCGAGGCGCCCTTCCACCGAGCAAGGAGGCGTAACCGCGAAGCTCGAGGAAACAAGAAGTGGAATGGCATCGGACAGCTAGCGACGCAACCTTTACTTATAGCTCCTCGGGTTGCCACGAGCGAGATGGAACGAAAGAAATGAGAGACAAATTAGGCTTCCAACTATACCCTGCAGAGGCTCCAAACACCGAATCTGCAGGGACCGTGGAGGAAAAGCAAGAGCAAAAAGAACATGCCCCAGCGTGTCACTGTTTGCTACGTTTCATACTCTTACTCGCTCTGGCTTTTAAATAACACCACGCTCACACGTACATGCACAGCGTTACGCGAAGATGCACGTATATAGACACTCGATACACGACACTCGCAACGTCGAGCATCTTGGGCCAAGACGCGTGTAGCTCCCTTAACGAAGAAGAGCTATAGGAAGCGGGTTTGAAAAGTGGGCTGAGAAGCCGAAGTAGACGGTGAGGTATCTCAAGTTGCGGAATAAACTCGTCAAAATACCGTCATCGTCGCCGACGCGCAATTAACGCAATGAAAGGATTATGCGAAGAAAATACACCATTTAGGCTTATCCTTGTATACAGAGGTCAACACACTTGTCCAGAACACGCTCCTGAGGGCCAAAGCAGCTACCAATTGCTTAAGCCGACCACCAGGTCGAGAGAAATCAATGGAAACTGTAAACGTAGTGACGCAACCGCACATACAGCCGAATTCGCGCCACATGTAAACTTCAGATATCGCCAGCGCAGTCCTGAGAACGTGCTTCGCGCGTTCTAGAGAAGTGTGCTGACCTCTGTACGTCCATCACTGTACCTATATGTATACATATATGTTGGCGCTACCAGTCGACGACATTAGAAACATTCTCGGCTGCGTGCAGATGTTCATATAAACAACGCAGAGTTCAGCAAGTGTTGCTAATGGAGGCGACCGCGTAACTCATGCAGCGTTCTCGTGCCATCATCCATGTATATCGCGTGTCTCGTTTTACACATACACGCAAAAAGAACAAATAAATACGAAAGCGGGCTGCGCCTCACGATCAGGTGTTCACGACACACCTATAGGGACACAGTGTGCGCAGATCTTCAACCAACGCCTGTGCTGCTTCGCATAGCCCCCCCTCCCCACCCATTTTCCCTACGAACCAAGCGATAGCTCGAACACGGCATTGCATCGCTTTTCGGGACGAGGCGGTGCGCGTCACATGCACGCCCTGCGCGTTGAAAACGCGACCTCGCACGCGCGCAACTCTGGCAACGCCGCAAACGGTGTGGTCACGCCAGCGTAACGGCCACGCTAGCGGTAGAAGAAAGAAAAAAAAAAAAAAAAAGGGGGGGGGGGGGGGGGACAAGAAGGATGAAACCGCAGGTTCGCGCGGACGCTTTCATCGTTCACGGTGCCCGCGACGACGAGTCTCTCTCGCATGGCCCGTCTCATACAAACAGACGGTCGTGTACACCCATATATATATACATATGCAGAAAAGGCAAGCAGCGTACGCCGCCAACGCCGGGGACACGCGGGAGAAGCGGGCCGCCCAGATGGCGAGCCGAGCGCATCTCCGCCGTTGTCGCCGCCGCCACGCACGCAGCCGCGTCTTTGCGGTGAAAGACGCCCGGCCACCGCCCCATACATTTCTCTCTCTTTTACTAGCTTTATTCTGGATTCCGTTTATATCTGCAGAGGAGAGCGAGTTGGACGCCAAAAGGGAACGCGGCGCCCGCGCGTGTGCATGCCAAAAGGGTATACGAAAGAAGTAAGATGCCGACACGGCGCGCCCAGTGACCGCGGCGCCGCGGAGGTTTGCGCAGTAAGCTCGATAAGCCGTTCGTGCCGCAGAGAAGAAAGCACGCGGCGTGGGGAAAAAAAAATAAAAAGGTCGAAAGAGGAGAGGAGTAGGTACATCGCGATGCCCAGTTTGGTAATAGAGTCGAATACGCCCTACCTACATTGTCACGAGTATGTGTAATACGTCCCAGAATATGGGTATGGTATGTATGTATGTATGTTTGTGTGTGTTTGTGTGTGTTTGTGTGTGTTTGTGCGTGTGTGTGTGTGTGTGTGTGTGTGTGTGTGTGTGTGTGTGTGTGTGTGGTGTGTGCGTGCGTGCGTGCGTGCGTGCGTGCGTGCGTGCGTGCGTGCGTGCGTGCGTGCGTGCGTGCGTGCGTGCGTGCGTGCGTGCGTGCGTGCGTGCGTGCGTGTTTATTGAAGTCACTGCACCACAAGCACCGCAACGAACTATCCTGACCGGACAGGATACGATCGGTTTTTGAAAGGTTACCGAAAGCCCCACTCCATCGGAACACCTGCCCGCGGCAGCGTTGATAAACGCGGCCTGGAACTTCACTGTACGCCGCACTACCACCCACCGTCAATGTACCGAGTGATCGATCGCACGATTACATCCGTTTCCAGCATGGCGCCCAATCACAAGTGCTCGAGCGGGTTCACAGGTGTATACTGCAGAGTCTCGCACGGTCCTAGCAAGTGTGACCGCCAGCAGCCAAACCGCTCTCCTGTCGCGCCACTACGCATGTACTACATACACGACACGGCGCTACAAAAAAGCCCGCTGGAAACGGAGAAGACCTCGGCGGCTGCGGCGCAGCCTAACCGTCCGTGCGTGCCCGCAGGCGACGAAATGGACCGTGACCGCATGCTCGCCCGATTGGCTCTTCTCCGCGAGCCCCTTTTCGCCGTGCCGCTCTCCATTCTCACTCTCATTTCTTTTCTTTCTTACCAACGCTCCCCCTTCCCGCCCGAGTATAGTCTGCAGAAGATGGGAGTCGATGCGGTGTAAACAACCGCCGGACGAGAAAGCGCAGCCACGACCATGCTCGCTATTTTCCTACGAGCGTCGTCCCGCAGAGGCGTGTACTTGGCTGTCTTCTCACTGACCTGTCTCTACAGACTGGCAGTTTGTACAACTCGTAATGATCAGCATGCGGGTCTTGACTGAGAGTACTCCCGTGCTACCCTCGCCGATTAAAGGCGCTATATTCGTCTTGATTTGCCGCAGTTCCCCGCGTGATGTTATTGTATCGATCGGCACACGCAGGGCTTAGTATAGCGTTAATCGCGAGTAAGCGCGGAGATGTTGAAATCAGTATACAGATACCGGCTACTCCATTTCGCCTGTGAATTGACACGTGAATCCCGCACCAGATCGAGCACAACACAAGCATACCATAGCATGCGCCGCCTGTCGCACGTCTTCGCTCTCATGTACTACACGAATTAGGCAGGGGCACGCACGTGAACGGAACAGGACGTTTAGATATGTCGCGCGGCAGAGCAACACACGCAATGAACTTCGAGGACCTGCTGGTAATGTCCTCTGAACACGGGTACTGCCTAGCTGCAGACCAGAGTATCCTTAATTGCGCTAGTACAACCGTCAGATGCGCTTTCTCACGCAACGCCGCCCACGCGCAACGACCAGAAGAAGAAGAAAAAAAAAAAAAAGGGGGGGGGGGGGGGGGGGGGGGACTCTGGAAACACGGAAGCTGCAAAGTATCGGACCGTGCATGGCCTCGTCTCAACCCGGCCGTATACACTCGGGCGCCGCTCGGGTACACAGTCCTTCGAAGTATTCGCATCTGCTACTCAATGGCTGACGGCGGACGCAAGCATCCGCGATCGCTGCTCCGTCAACGGAGCTATATTAATCGTGCCTGTCTGTATATGCTCCTGTTTTCCCCCCAAAAGAAAACAGTGTTTCAGACTGTATCCACCTCTCCTTACATCTCGACATGGTTCGACCGCTCTGCTATAGCCGAGTGACACCCCTTCCACGCCTAACGAACGCGGAGTATCGGGCAAAATTAATGCTGCGTCCGATACACAGTGCCACTTGGGTCTTCAAAACCACTGGAGCAATTCTCGCACTGTGTTTACGCGTGTGTACACATTAACGGGCACAGAAGAGATGCGACCAATCGAGACGTATAGCGCAGACGCACGTGTATTTTTTGTTCCGCCTCTCCACTATTCAGCTGCTTCTACTCAGAATCCGTCGTTTGCACCAGAAAAATGAGAAGCTGCGGTGGTTCTGTTTCAGCCGCGTGGTTGCACGTACTTACATATTTCAGCAAATCTCGGCGGAGGATTTTGACGATACATCAAATCAAATCAGTTTATTTTCATCTCAAGGATGAGGGTAGGCTCGGGATAAAGCTTTTTGAAAACCCTCAGACGTTATTACGTACACCTGTCGGTGTAACAACTTTTTCTTCTTTTTTTTGCGGGGGGGGGGGGGGGGGGGGAGTGGAGTGTGCCTATGATACTGTTTAACCACCAACCTTGACTACTGTTATGCGTGACGGAAGAAGCAGGGGAGTGGCATTAAACTGAAGAAGTGACCGCCAAAAATGATCCGTCTCCCCCGAAAAAGCCTGCAGATTGACACGGTTCTTGTGCGTGTGGTGTGCCTACGTGCGGCGAAGTAATTATATATATATATATATATATATATATATATATATATATATATATAAAGCGATGAATTTCATCCTGGGTTGCAAGCGTGAGTAAGCAGTGCGCAAAGCTCAGCGTTCGTGGGACAGCCAGTACCACACAATGTACGGGACCCCGCGTATACAAAGAAGCTTATCTACGCTTGTGTAGATCAGATTTAACGGAAGAAAAATACACGCGTTGAATTGATCCGCATATCCATCCGTCCGCGTTTATCAGACGCAATTGCGACCACAGCGTGACGAATCGGTATAAACCAGTGAGAAGGTCTTCACGCCTCTAATCGATTGCGACAGCCCCGAGCGATGCCAGAAGATTAAATATCGTTTTGCGCCTATATGGGGACACAGAGACACACTTTGCCTCAGACGAGCCTTAGTGAAGTCATATTTCACCCGTCTCGCACCGCGGGAAATAGCGCCGCGGGAGCTGCAGCCACGCGTGTAGTCGTTAGTCAAGACGCGACAGCGATGAAAACGAAACAAAAGAA
The DNA here is from genome assembly GCF_013339745.2 of Dermacentor silvarum. Classification (NCBI taxonomy): domain Eukaryota; kingdom Metazoa; phylum Arthropoda; class Arachnida; order Ixodida; family Ixodidae; genus Dermacentor; species Dermacentor silvarum. The sequence goes on along the minus strand of NC_051156.1, from coordinate 107,437,636 downwards.
TCTTGCGAAAGCTCATTGGGGTCACAGTCCCGCCGCGCTTCGAGTGAGCCGCGAACCCAACGACCGCGTTTAAGGCCGCGGTTGCGCACCGCGGAGACCAGCAAAACGAAACGCGCAGAAATCGCGAGGGCTCTTCGCCGTGCCGTATATTGCGACGCAAGGCGGCTAATGTGCGTCGTCAGCGAAACGCGCGCAGTGCACACGGAGACAGACTACAGCCATTAATGCAAGCGCTGCAGTGAAGGCAATACGCTGTTTCCAATGCGCGAATCAACATGCAGGTGCCGCTACTTGCACTTGCTAAACGCATCGTTCACTCATAAACCTGAGAAGGTTGTTTTCCCAGCACTGAATTTTATAGCGTCGCTCATTGGGAACAAGGTAAACAGAAGCAGTCGCAAAGGGCTGCAGGCAACACCCGCGAGTGCCGACTTTCGGAAGCTGCGGAAAAATTACAGATGCCACGCGAAAGCCTCTCGTCCAGCGAGAAACGGGAATGACTTTAGAATTGCGCACGCCATCACCAGTGAAACCGCAACCACGATCGAGGTCGCGGATTGTGTTCGCGGCTAAGGCGGCCGCGCATTTCGACGGAGATGAAACGCAAGAATGCTCGTGTATTGTGCAGTGGGGTGCACGTTAAAGAACCACGGGTGGTCAAAATTAATACCGAGTCCTCCACCACGGCGTTAATCAGATCGTGGTTCTGGCACGTAAAACTCCAGAATGTTTCGACAGGCACAATCGCGAGAGCACAGGAGCCGCTACAAGAGCGGCGCATCGCCGTCCATAGTGTGCGACGATGAAACACAAAAAGCGGCGATAATTCATGCAGGGACACAGCTTCTTCCCTCGCCCTTTCCGGACCCCTGATCACCCGCCCTTAGCGTTACGGCCATGCCCGTCCAGTTAGAAACAAGCAGCTCTTCGGGATGCATGCGTCGTGCCACGGTCAAGTGCCGCCCGCACATCGTTACATAAGCGGGCGGCTGCAAGTGACACGCACGCGCATAGAGCGTGCCCGCGGGCAGCGCGGCGGCGACCCGTCGCTCGCATCGTGAAAAGCAACGCGCCTGCGGCGGACTAGCGGTGCCTGCGCGCGCGGACACTATAGGAGTTCCCAATCCGGAACCGAGACGCGGACAATGCCTGCGGACACACAGCAGTGGCCATCGCCTCGATTGTCCTCCAGAGGTGGACCGGCCGTATTATATCGCGCGGAGGACCCCGCGGACAGGCGGCGAGGTCTGGGTAAGAAAACCGAGGAGGAGGAGGAGGAGGAAGCCTCGCGGCAAGATGAGCTCCGCTGCTCGCGATGAGAGCGAGCCGAAGAAAGCGCCGCGGCCAAGTGCCCTGACCGTGACAGCAGCCGGGCGCGCATGGACGCGACGAAGTGCCCTTGCAGCCGCATAAAGGAACGGCGCGCCCATTGTCCTCGCAGCGGGTCAGTGTTGGACGACTGAAAAGAAGAAAGAAACACCGAGCAGAAGGCGCGATGCCTTTGGGGGGCGTCGCACGCCGGGACAATATTACGAAGTCCCCTCCCCCCCTCTCTCTCTCGTCTGGCCGCAGCAGCGACGGAGTCAAAGGGGAGCTCGTAAAATCAGGCTGGTCGGTTGCGCATGCACAATGCTGCGTGTGTGCTACTGTTAGTAGCACTGTGGTCGCAGTTTGCGGCCCGTCTCGAGAGAAAGACGAAATGCCCTTTGACACACGCACACACAATATATATAAATGCACACAAGCATTTTTGTGTGCAAATGCGCAATGTTTTCGTGGATGCTCCTGTAGGTTTCTTAGACAAGGCCTCCATTGTGTTTTTCGATGAAGATGGACGATGGCGCATGCTCGGCGAAATATAGTAGCGACTTGCATTCTCGAGGGAAAAGCAGGAAAATGGCGTGGAAAAAAGAGGTATAATTACCACTCGGCAATCTCCCATGCACTGCGAAATCCAATCAAATTACCGCACGCTCGGCAGAGAAATAACACAAGCAACGTGCATAATACATAACATTACTCTTTGTTTCTTTTTCATTCATTTATTATTGCTTCGGGCAACAATGCGCCGTTCGGCACGCTCCTATCACCTTCGCGCGACACCGGCTTCAAATCTGGGCTGCAACACCGTTCTGAACCTGTCTGCGATGACAGCGGGCGTTCTCTTGTTCACACCCTCGAGTTCTTACTCTCCATCTCTTCTTGTCAGTGGTAGCATACATGCGTCAGGCACCCACGTGGCCCGGCCGACTTCTCGATATCCCCTACTTTCACTCTCATTCGACGCTAGCTGACATAATATTAACCAAGAACGAAAAAAAAAAAAAGAGCTGGAAAGTAACGTGCTATACGGTAAACGATATGAAATAACAGCGCCACAAGTATCAAAGGGTGACCCAGAGGGTGATGTCTATGAACAATGGCAGCACTCAGTCAGAAGTCCGTCAGGGAACGGCTATCCCTGGCGCGCTATATATATACAGGGATATCTTCCACAACTACGACGCTATACATCTTACTCACTGCGTACTTGTGAAACACGTAATGCGAAATTCGCAGGAACCACTGCGGTTTAGAAGGCGTGTTCTCGTCCCCCAGAACTATAAATACGCAGCATTCAATGGTAGTCCGGCCACTAATGCGCAGTATCCGGAAATTCGAACGGTTTCCACCAACAGTCCCATAATGCGCATGCACAGATATGCGGCGCACATTGGCAGCTTGAGCTTAGCTATGTATAGGTTCAACACATACATATCCAAAGTGCCCGCTCCTCTTTGCATTCGTTTCCGTGCTTCGTGCTTTTTATTTTTTACTCGGCCCTTCTCGCACAGTGACGTCAACGTTTAGTCAACTAAACTGCCCTATCTCTCTCCAAAAAGCGCCTGCAATATTGCAGGGTTTATACTTGTTCCCCTCATTATGACCACTTGGCAATCCGTGCGCGACTCTGAGAAAATAATCGGATCGTCTAACACGAACGTGCTCAGCGTTCTTTTCCCCGCTTGCTTACTTTATGATGCCTACGTCACTTTATTCATTTCCCCTTTATTTAAGTTTATTTCTTTCCCTTCAATCGCCGTTCAATTTTTTGCGTAGCACTGCGCAATGCAGGGCAGGCCGCCACCCACTCCCTTACGCGTCCGCGTAACAGCCGCGTGCGCGCCGTAAGCCAGATAACGCCAAGCGATGCTTCACAAGCTACCGCAGAAGCCAGATCGAGACGAGCACAACGGGGCGTCATGTAGTATCTATCACACCGGGGCAAACGGACGAACGAACGAACGTTGCGGACTCGTCGCCTCGGCAAAGACGACGACGCAACGGGACTAATAGTGTCGAGCACGCTCGGCTCCCCGGGTGCAGCGATGGCACCGCCGATAAGGCAACGCACGCACTCGCTATCTTCCTGTACAACAAGGCGGCCAGCATTGAATGAACGGTGTCCCCTCCGCTATATGGCTACACCCAACAACCGCCCCTCCTCCCACCAACGCCGCCCAAAAGCGTGGACACACACGCAACATGCACTCGAGTCCTCACGTTTCGCGCCATCGCACCTGCCCCGCGACTCACTCATGAACGCACGCGCTCCTTGCTGCGCGCCGACGTCTTTTGCGGCCCTTGATTCGCCGTGAATGTGTGCGGCCCGATCCAAGCCGTATGCATGCCTCGCGCTTGCCGGTTCCTCCTCCTGTGCTTATTTTTTCTGCCCCGCGTGTCGCCCCTCTGTGTGGGCGCGCGCGCGGCTTTGCGGTGTGCTAGCGCTACATGTACACAGTCCCGCCTGCGCAGATGCGTCCAGATAGCGAACCAAGCGAAATAACAGAAAGAGAAGGAGCCGTGAAATGTGGAAACTAGGTGACCTCCTATGTACTTCGCGGAGTGGGTGGCGGCGTTCGGAAACTCGTCGCCTGTCCTCGCTGCTGTGGCGGATGGGACTGGCTGTACAGAATCGGCGGAGACACGAATCGGGGGGGGGGGGGGGGGGGGGGATAAAAAATAAAGAAGGTCCCGCAGATGCGGCTGCCGCGCAGGCCAAAGGCGAGCGCAGCTGGTGCGTTCATATACGCTCCGCCACGAAAGGAACCAGCCTAACGACGTCTATACAGCAATCAGAGAAATTTGCGCACCTTTCAGATAGAGAAAAGTGACAAGGGAAAAGCCGGGGGGGGTTAACCAGATTGAATACGGTTGGCCACCCTGCCCTTGGAGAAGGAGAAAAAGGGGAATGAAAGATGCGTAGATCGAGATAAGTTGTACATTATACGCGCGCACACAAACACACACACACACACACACACACACACACACACCACACACACACGCACACACGCACACACACACACACACACACACACACACACACACTTAATAAAGCGTTCATCATATTCAGTGCATCAAAAGCAGTCATCTATAGGCTGGTGCATGCATCTCATAAGAAACGCCGCAGCACTTTCGCGGCTTTGAACATCACCGACGCGCGAGGCCACGGTCCCAGGATGTTCTTTCCCTTCAGGATCCACGAAACTCCGTGGGCATGATTCTCATTCGCTCACTGTCCCGTGCGTATAAAGCGGTTCGCAGATCCTGAAGCTGAATTCTGCAAACGGCACGACATGAAAAACTGCATAGCCGTTCGGGGGACCAACGTCCTACCGGCTGTTGCACTAACAAGCTGTGCGAGTATCGATAAGAACACGACCATATATAGTATGTAACGCTATATTGGGTCATCTGTAAACTCAATACTGCGTGCTTTCAGTTGTTATTCTCTCTCTCTCTCTCTCTCTCTCTCTCTCTCTCTCGTTCACAGCTTGTATAGTGTTCGAAAGAAAAAAGAAAGCCTTACAAAATGAGAGCACTCATGGTTTAATGTACGGCTCATATCATGCGATCTTAATCACTGGGCCGGGAGCCACTATTGTTCAGAGGGGATCCCAAGTACTCCTGTGCTAGTCCTTATAACGTACTTCCTCACTCAGCGTAACGCACAGGTGTGCGTGAGCTAAACCGCGCTTTCCTCGATCAAGCCTGTCCGGTCGATATTAAGGAAGAGGTTATGGGAGTGAAAACTGCGCGGTCAGATATCAATTTTGCACGAGGACACCAAATTGGGGACGCGCTTTTATCAGCCGCTGCCGATCAGACACGTTTGCCCCGATCTTTATGGTCGTCGAACTGGCCCTCCTGCGGACGCTCGCTTTTTGTGGGAACGTAAGCGAAAAAGAATAACTGCTGCTCCCATTAAGGATCCCTTCGATGCGATGCGTCTTTAAACGAGTAAAAGCGCAACGTTTGAAGATAAGGATCGCCTTTCTACGGTGGTATACCGCGTCGCGTCTATAGAAGAGGGCCTATAAATATACTGTCGCGCACGGCATCGATTGTATCGTTTCCGCCGCGGCCAATAGGAATGTTGCGCAAGCCTCGCATTATCCATTAAGCATTCTATTAATAGGAGCTTCTAAAGGGCGGGCAAAGCGGGCGCCCAACAATGCGGCATACCATGACAACAGGCCGTCATGTTCCTTTTATGTTTTTATAAAGTCTCATATAACAACAACACAGGTACTATATAGAAAGACGCCGAAATTGAGTGCTCAGGAATAACTTTGAGCACCAAGCACTCGTGGTTCTTTAACGCGAACCCAAAGCACAGTACACGAGCCTTTTTACATTCCGCCTCCATAGAAATACGGACACCGCGGCTGGGAGTCGAACCAGCGACTTCGTGCACTGCGCAGCAGAACGCTCTAAGCACTGAGCCACGTACCGCGCCGGGTGGCGCATCGTCACGAAACATAACATAAATGTCGTTCTAATTTCACCGCTAAAAAGTGACAAGGCGAGGTCAACTATATAGGGATGCGGGCGAGTTTTATATGTGACCAGAAATTGCTGGCCTTTCGAAATAAGCGGACGAAATCTCGGTATCCGGAGTCCCGGCCCCACTGTAAATATACGTCGTGCCTCATAATGATATCACCCGCCGTGGTTGCTCAGTGGCTATGGTACGTGTTGGGCTGCTGAGCACGAGGATCGCGGGATCGACTCCTGGCCACGGCGGCCGCATTTCGATGGGGGCGAAATGCGAAAACACCCGTGTACTTAGATTTAGGTGCACGTTAAAGAACCCCGGGTGGTCCGAATTTGCGGAGTCCCCCCACTACGGCGTGCCTCATAATCAGATCGTGGGTTTGGCGCGTAAAAGGCTAGAATCGAATTCACTAAATCGCGGTAAGAATATGCGGGCGCTATCACGCTTTATCAGCGGCCACCGATCTAAGCTACACGCGGAGAGAACGTGTAAGCGAGTGCAGACGGCAGAACCATACCATAAACGCGACCCGCACTTCGACCTGCCGGTGCATGCATGTGAAGATATAACCCCGTTCGTCGCTTTCGCTTTCCTCGCAAACATTCATCACGGAGCTCTCTTGAAGACTCTTCTTTCTGCCTCTTCGTAGTGCAGTGTAGAAAAGTCTCAAATTCAAGAGAGTTCATTACATCGGGTGCTATGTTGGGTTCCTCGTTGCATCCGTTATTCGGATCCCCGTGGAAACACAGTCACGAAAGCCTAGCTGCAGGTCATCGCAGTTCTGTACGCTGAACAGATGGTACCGAGTGTGTTCTTCTTTCGTGAAACAGTAGCCTCACGAAATTGCTTCATTAGTCATGCTAATAATTTATATGCATGTGGTGGCATACACCCCCTCTCTCTGTTAAGCAAACGAATCTAGGCATTATTTTTACGCTATTGTTGATGCAGTAAAATTGAAAAGCTCACGTGCATCTCATAAATCCGTCAAGAGGACAAAGGTGAGGAAACTCGATGTAGCCGGCGCATTTTTTGGTCGGAGGGCAGCTAAATAATAAAAAAAAAAGCTCTGCCAATACAGCATCATGACTAATCGTATGTCCCTCGCTCTAAATGCATGCCCTTTCACTTATCAAAAAGTAAACAACAGACGTTGGTTGCAACGCTAATCAGCCGTGTGTCGTGCTTATTACAAATCTGGCGCTGTCTCGGTTAATTAACTGCGTACGGCTGCAGTACGCAGTCATCAAGCAAACACACAAACACGCGTAAGGTACGCACGTACGTCGTTCGCACAGAGACAAGCGAATAATCAAACAAATTGAAAAAGAGAAAAAAAGAAAGAGCGACGACACCCGAGTCACTTCTGTGAACGGGGTCACGGCGCTAAGGCTCCCCAAACAACGCCGTCAGGGCAACCGCAGGGCCAGCTCTTGCTTGTTTCGGTTGTTTATTATAGGTCCCCCCCGCGGGGACAATCTTCTTCGCGCTCGGGCGCCGGGTCAGCACGAGCGACAAGTAAACAGCGCGCGTAACAAATAACGAGGGTGATCGCGCGCCATTGCGAACGACGTCGCGGAGAACGAGTGAAACTAAGAAAAAGAAATGAAAGGCCATCGACCACCATGCGCGGCAAGAAGAGATACGAGACTGCCAGATAAATATAGGCACGCGCACAAAGAAAATGCGCGGTACAGCGTCAGATTGCCTGCACTTTTTTTTTTCATTTTTTTATTATTATTAACGGTACAGCGCGCGCTCGCAAGCGTGCGCACAAACAGCGCCTGTATACGTAGCGCCCTCTCTCGCGGCAATAGACGCGGAATATATATGGCCTCCCCCGAGTAGTAAGCGTCCCTGCTCCTTTATCACTGTCGCGCCTTCCGTGCCATACAGGCCCGGTCATGCGGTGTCGACCTCGTTTACATACGTGGAGCGCGCGTGTTCCAATTAATCGACGACCGCAAGACAGCGCGCGCGACTACACACAAGCCAGAGAACAGAAACCGCACGTGCACGTATAGAGAGGTTGCACCGCCTCGCGCGCCCAGAGCCGTAAATACGCAGAGCTTCATATTTCATATTTTCGTGCGAGCAGCCTGGGTCGTGCATGCACCTGAAAGGAAATATGCGAGTGTGTGCGCGACTGCACCGTTGCGCTATCTATACAGGGAGGCTCGAGTGTTAAAACACCTCTTCCCAAAGTAATAAACACATTCTTCTGCGTTTTTATTTCTCTTGCGGTTCCACGAAAGATCGACCGGATCACATTTCAATCATTCGCGCCGCGCTTTTGTCTAATACTGGTAACGTCTTGACTTCGCATTAATTGGTATCGGGACGATAGTCATCTCACATTCTTTGCGTACAGTGAACCTGGGCTCCAATTCTCCCTCGTGGATACACACGTGTCACATTTAACAGGCAACAACAAGAGCGAGCGCGCAGATGGAGGTGAAACATCTAAGTCGTCTATGTGGGACGCGAGAAAGGGGGGGGGGGGGGGTCAAACGGAAGGGTCGCTTAGCGCGCGTGCGGTCAAGCATACAGGAAGCGCGCAGTGAACGCGATCTTCGCGATGCATTGAGAAAACAGTGAACGTCAAATTTTTTTTCAGCAGAAAAGGCGCGTGATGCGGAACTTTATACGAGGCACGCGGGCGCCATTCACGATATCGGGACCACTTCCGCAGGAAATCGTGTTTGTAGAGTGAAGAAACGGAGAATGATGCGCGCGCGTAAGCAGAGGGAACGACGATGACATCGTACAGTTGAATGAGAAGCGGGTACGCTAGAAAGGCGCACGAGTAGGTTACATTAGCGGCGCTTCGTGGAGACGTCGCTTCGTATTCTTGCGCCGGGGCCATGTATTTAGGACGCTGATCGAGTCCACAACGTCGAGAAACGCAACGAGAGCGCACAAAGGCCGGTACGCGGACTGACCCGCTGGGACGTCAACCAGCTGCATTGACAGCTGTAAGAAATCGTGATTTTTTTTTTTTTTTTTTAAGAGCAGTCGGCGCATGTTCCCAGCCTTATACCACGCTAGACAGTCAGTGCGCGACCGCATGCCAAGCATACGTATCAGAAGAGGGGCGCCAATTAACACGTACACATATATAAGACGGGAGACGCTCGTCATGCTTTGCCCGCGCGTGTTAATTTGCGCTCCTCGTCCGATAGTTACGTTTCACAAACTGTATATATAGCCCGACGAGAACCTATAGTTCTCCTACGCGCAATATCCTCGGCTGGCCGCCGAGAGGGACACCACCAAGGCCACTAACCGCGTCCCTGTTCCCGCGTTATGCGGAAGCTTCCACCGGGGAAATACGTAATTTCAATAAGTATCTCCTGACGTTGCACCGTACAGGGGGGCTCTTCCGTATATGTACAAGCGTTCAGCGCACAGCACACACGAAAACGTCGTGGTGCGGGACCGGCCTTCTCATATGCACGAAAGCTTCACGGATCGCCGCCGGGTGCAGCGAGCCGGTGCAGGGCAGGATTTGGCCGAGGTCGACCGGGGAGGCGACTAACGAACTTGGGGGGGAAAGTAGGAAAAAGGCCAACGTAAGGCGAGCGGCCGTTGTTCCCCATGCGGGGGTCAACGGGCTTACTGACAAGGCACACTTTCGGGTTCGAAGCTAATCTTTCGCAAACTCCGCACCGATGCGCCTCGCCGCGTCGCGTTCGTATATATACCTTTCTCGAATAAACAGGAGTGATCCAAATAGCGGCGCTGACCGACCACTTGGGCCGCGTCATTCGGCTACTTGCTTACCGTGAACATTCGCGGCTTGTTATCGGATCTGCTTATACAGGGTGTGCTTTTTTTCTTTCTTTTTTAATAAATGCACCAGGCATATCGACTTCGAACGAATTCTCGTGACTATACGCCAATTTCGAGATATTAATTTGCAAAGTGTCCTACGAAATGCATTGGCGTTCCGGTTACATTTGTGCTACAATGAATGAAACAGAGTTCTTATAAAAAGTAAGCGGAACAATGCATTTTCACCGCAAGTTTGATGGCGCATATTTCGAAACCGGTCCCATCCTCAAAATTCGTGCTAAGTGAATGTGCCTCGCACAAGGAGGTTTAATTTTTTTTTTAACGTCCTTGGCCTTGCTAGCTACAATTCGCAGATTGAAATACGTGCCGTAAAGTAATTATTAAAAAGTTAATTAGCGTAACTATGTTAATTATCCAATTAAGTATTTTCATTTCTCGTATAAGTAATGGCCACTCATGCAGTAAATTTAGACCAAGGGTTAGAATTGTGCTATCTAGCCACAAGTAACTTTTTTTTTTTTATTGGTGCGGCTAAAACAAGAACACCCTGTGTACGTCAGCCGCCGTCACAAGTCTGTGCAGAACGCTGACGAGACCTCGAGTCCGTCCGCAGAGGTTTCTAAACGTGCCGATGCAATGCGAGACACCCCACAGTCGGATGTGGCTGTGCAAGTTGAACAGAGCTTTGCTTCCTCTCGCAAAGTTTTTGCAAGAATTCGCGACTTAGGCCTGGTGTTGGCACAATGCTTCTCGAATACCACACATATGCACGACATCAAACAAGATGTCGCGAACGATGCTGGGGCTCATCGACCATTAATTTAACGCGCACGGTTTTGTAAAAGTTCACGTGGCTCCTGGCCGATGGGTAAATGTTACTGCTTTAAATTAGCCAGAACGTGGTATAGCTCAACTCTGGGAACGATGTGGTCACAGAGGAAACTGCTTCAATGGCTTCGAAGTGCAGGAAACGCGCCGCGATAGCCTAAAACGCGTTCCTATATACGAACGTTTTCGATAAAAGAAACGTAAGTTAACGGCGGCGGAGCTCAGCTCCATGGGACACAAGAAAGAAATGAAATACACCGGGCAGCAGCTGGCGTCTGCAACACGGAAAGCCGACTAATATTATTTCCACAAAAAAAAAAACTTTTTTTCTTTTTCTTTTTTTTTCCTTGATTGCGTGAGCTGGGCGTTACCAAAAAGATGTCGCCATTTGGTTCTAATGCCCCGTCATAATCTCGAAAAGGGCGGGGCCACGAACGTTCCATTCATATGCGCGTGACAAACTAAACGAAGGCACGCTGCAAGGAAAATAAAGGGAATACGAATTATTCTACAAGTCGCCACCACGCAAGCAGTGCGCAGCACATTTTTTATTTCTTTTTTTTTTTTTCTCAAAAACGCAAGTACGCAAATAGCTGCCCCCCCCCCCCCCCCCTTCTACCCTCCCTCGAGTGGCGCGACACGGTGCACGGAGAGAGACTATAAGCAGCGGACACGGGAGAAGCCACCAGCAACGTTGTTTACGCATTCGAGTGCACACGCTGGCTTCATTTTCCATCCTCTGCTTCAGACAGCACTCTGGACCCGTCGCCATCCATCTGCGCTGTGCACACACATCGACACGACGCGCGCTGTGCTCTCAGCCCATATAGCGCTGATTGCGCGGGTATATCGGGAGGAGGGGGGGTGTCGGCAGCCGTGCGTTAGTGTGTGTTCACGCCACGCTCGTGCGCACACCCGGAAGCGCGAACACGGAGAGAGAAAAAAAGGCCGGACGCGGGGTCAAAAACCTGGCGCCCAAGGTGGCTGCACGCTCCCAAGCTCCGCAAACGCTATAGCGAGATCAGCTGCGCGCCCGAGTGCCGCAGTGAGGGCGACGACAAAGGACCTACTCTGCCCCCCGCCTACCCGCCTCTTGCGTCATCGAACCCTCAGCCGGCCGTACCATGTGACACAGGCGACACATGGCACATGAAAAGAAAGAAAAAGAGGGAGAAAGGGCGAGAGCGACACAACTGGAACGTGAGCCGAAGACCCCAGAAACACAGCAGGTTACCCTCAAGAGATTATAAAGGCGCACAGCCTTAATTGTCTGCAGAACGTTTTCAAGGGGCTAGCGTTACAATTAGCCCGCGAGAAGGACGACACAGTGGCACTGATCACCTGCATATGTTCTCAGCCAGAACTATAGCTATAGCCAACACTGTTTCCCCTGCATACGTCACCCGCAACTGCGCACCACGACGGAGAAGCATATGCACATATATATTTGTTCTCCGGGTTGTTGTTAGTCTCCTTGTAACAGTTGTTGAGGGCTAGTCTTGCTCATTTGTATTTCACAATCGCATCATGATGAGCAACACGAGCACAAGGCGAGAGCAGGAGCCTGGCTTGTTCTCGTGTTGCTTATCGCCCTAAATTTCCATCTCCCGCATTCCCCGTACAATCGCATCAGTGCATTACTTACAATGAGCGAGAACAAGTGGGAACGGAAAAGTCGCCGCAACGTAACATTTATTCGCTACTGCAGCCATTGACGCTTTCTACACTTTTGTCATGTGTGCAGCCAAAGTAGCCGCACTGCGGAGAAAGTTGCAGCGACATGTACACCGCAAGGCCTCGTTCAGAGGCTTAGATATCGCCGTAGCTTGTCTCGCTCAACAGACTGGCTAGAGCACGAGCAAACGATCGAACGGCGGTCGTACAAAACCCGTGCGCGGCCCGAAACTACACACACGGCGCGACACGCGAAACTGGAATCAAGCGCCAATGAGAGAACCCCCTCCATATCCAAACTATAGGATGACGAGGCGCCGCTGTACGCCCTAACGGACCAACCTGCAGCGACGACGGTCGTTGACCCAGACAGAACACGCGCGCGCCACCCCGCTGACGTCTCTCGCGCGGGCGCTGTCATTTCTTGCAAGCTGTCGGGTGTTGCACGGGCGGAGTAAAATCGGGACCGAGGTGTTAGGAGAAGAAAACAAGCGGCAAAGAAGGCCCGGCCAACGCAAGAAGGAAGAGCACGGCACTGAAACAGCGGGGTACTGGGCGGTGCGATAGGACGGAGAAATAGGTGTAGGAAGAGGAGCAGCCGGCTCACCCAGTTTCCTGAACGCACGTGCTGCGAGTAAGCCCCAATTGTGCTTTTGTCTCGACTGGGTATAGCAAGGGCAGAGCAGGCCGGGAAAGGTCCCCCCCGCCGCGATGACGAGATGACCCGCATGCCCTGAATCGATCCGGCACCGGTGACGGACGGCAGGGGTCAGTTGGCCGGCCGCCACTGCTACTTGCTCGGACAGGTGTGTGAGAGAGCTACCGATATAGCGAAGTTGGTTTAAAAAAGAAAAGAAAAAGCGCGGAGGAGGGATGGACGTGTCGTGCTCTCGCAGACACGACCGAATTTGCTTACGCTGCTGACATCGCGTTTTGGAGTTGCCTTTTTTTTTTTTCTCTCACCCTTTTTTCGAAAGACAATTTTCAAAACCATTTAATGCGGCTAAAGCTAAAGAAAACTTGCATTTTGATCACTGTTTTCCCGCTGCAAGTTGTATCGAGCTGTGGTATATCACAAAGGAACCCCTCTCACAAAGGTACTTTCCAGCGAGCTTAAGTATTAAGATCGAGTTCATTGCAGATCCAACCCAATGCAGATCGGGCGCTGCTAAGCGATCGACATCGATCTTCGATATCAAGCGATCGACCTCGCTAAACTACCATCGCGCTTCGAGTTCCGATCACGACCGAAAAGTTCGATGCAAACCGGTCTCCACAAGTATAGTAAAACTGCCATCTTCCCGGAGACATAACACACACTCAGTGATTTCAGCTCCTAGAAATTATCGCAGATTTCAAGAAAAAAAATGTTGTCCCCCCCCCCCCCCCCCCCCTTCAACGTAGCGGTCCACGTCACCAGTCCACACAGCCGGTACGACGGTTGAGTTGTAGAGACAGCGCAGCAGATGGGCGTTAGCCCCCAGTGACCAGAGCTGGCCGATGGCCTATCGGGGCGCAAATCGGTGCGCTTCGCGCGAGCTCTGACGTACGTACGCAGCAGACCTACATCGAGCGCAGCATGCTCTCGCGCTGCAGGCGTAATAAGAGGACACCGCAGCAGGAAGCAGCGGCGACCACACCAGGAACCAGCCTTTGCGCAGTTGTGCATGCCAAAAGTGGTTGCGCACCCTAACACCGCGTGAGCCCGGAACGAATCCCCCGCGGACGACGCCAGCTCAACCCTGCATACGCTCCCACGGACGTAAAGATAAAAGTCGAGGCGCCACTTTTAGCACGACGCGCAGGGCCCTCCCCATATCGCCGCGACGAAGCGGCCGCTCAAACACAGCGGACCGCACTTGTTGGCCTTTTTTCTACGCGGACAAGCAATGCGTGCGCCAGAGGAAGCAGGGTTCCTCGTTGCGAGAGAAAAAGAATGCTCGCTCAGGCGGACAGCAGGTCCGGTTTTCCCCTCTTGGGTTCTTCTTGTTCAGTGCTTCATAGGTTTACCGAGAAGGCGGCAATTTAGCTATCGGCGTGCGCGTGCAGAGGGATCGGGTTTCGGATAGCGACTGCCTCTGTCGCCCCCAATGGGGTCAGTGTAGATGAATACGGTTGTGTATTAAGCACCGTCCGTACACAAACATAGAGGTATACCATCAGCGACAGTCAGTCCGAATACGTTGCCTGTTTCCTTTTTTTTTTTTTTTCCCTAGCCCCTATGCTGTTACTATCTTTATTTATATTCAATGATTGTAGCTTTTTCTTTTCTTTTTCCTTCCTCCTGCCTTTTGCGGCAAGTTATTTACAGGCTTCGATCCACACTACAGCGGACGTGATAAATACTTCCGCGTAGACCGAGGAAATGTAATGTTCAGCGCACGGAATTAGAAGCCACCGACAGACCACAACGACGAAAGAGTGCATAATATACGGGCCTCCCGCATACAGCCGGTTCGGAGCTTATATATGAGGGAGGACGTTAGTGACCTCACTTACCATTCCACGACATGCAGCCAAGCCGCTACAAGTTTACTCGACTTGTAGAAACCTTTACAGGGAGATACAATGCTTACTGATCCCTGCGCATAACGCGATGCACAAGACCAGTATATTTCAGCTGTAGGTCTGACTATATAGAGTGTCCTAGCTACAACTGCCGCCTAGCCTTTCCCGCGGCGAGACAACCTTGCTGTGCCGCTTGTGGCTGGAAGTGGCGTTCACGAACGCTTACTCCTATCATATGGGAATGGCCGAGAGTCCGATGTGCGACTCCTCTAGGTGTGAGGAAACCATCGAGCACCTGCTGTGCACCTGTCCTCGCTATGACGTACAACGCCTCTCTCTCAGGACAACTTTCAACCGACTGGACTCGAGACCGTTCTCTGAGTCAAAGATACTGGGACCGTGGCTGCACCCGTCACTGGCACAAAAAAGCGTTTCGGGCACTAGTACACTACATGAAGTGCACCGGTTTAAGAGACCGCTTATAATGCCCCTGTGCATCGCCCCACGTGTACTCAGTGCTCCCTCTCTTCCCCTTTCTAGCCGCCCTTTCCCTTAACCCCAGTGTAGGGTAGCAAACCGGACGCTTGTCTGGTTGACCTCCCTGCCTTTCCTCTCCCTGCTCTCACTCTCTCTAGCCTGCTAATAGATGGAAAAGCCGCCACGCGCGTCGTTTCACTGCATCGCTTGCTTACGGCAACAAAAACGATTTCGCGCCGTTAGCAAAGTACCACCGCCGCGTTCCGATCGACAGGATGAACAGCAAGCCGACAGACGGCACGTGAGAGGAATGGCACCGCGCCTAGGCTTCTCTTTTTCACCTCGGAAGCCGCCGACTTTCGCTAGTGCCTCGGGAACCACGCGATTCCGATATCGCTTGTCGCCCCGAGGGAATAACAGTGCAGTAACCAAAGTTCTCCGAACAGATGCGAAGAACGCCCTGAGGGAAACGAGGGAAGAAATGGGGAAGACGCTCGGATGAATGAAACAAAAGGCACAAGACTAGCGAAAAAAGACAATTGCGGCAGAGAGGGAAAAGAGGGGTTCGAGCTGCAGTCACTAAAAAGGGGCTCCCGAACCCTGAGCGTCGCCGGGGACCGAGACGGCGGGCGCCTCCGCCCATCCGCGGCGTCGCGACTGCCCGACGCCGGCGGGGCAATCAATGAGCGCCAGCACCGCTGTACTTTCCACTCCCGTCTGAGATCCCTAGGGCCTTAGAGGACCGCGTTCCGACAGTCAACAGAATGCATGGAAACGCCTCCGGAAGCACTTGGTCACATTATGTAGACATTCGTTTTACCTGTACGCATATTGAAACTTGTGTACACAACACATACACGTGTATGTGTAAGCAAACAGCATTACCTTGGTTCTGTTCAGCTATATACGTGGCGTTTGCATATTCTTAAATCTTGGTGCATGATAACAGTTGGGACATGCTGTATATGAGCGCACGGCGTCTGTGCAGTCGCTGCACAGAACTCTCTTGAGTTTCTATGGGCATCCAGTTTTATCTTGGACAACAAAACTATGTGCATGTTGCGTTCTCGAGGCGAGGACCAGGAGTCAACTTTTAGAGATTTTGTTTGTCTGCGAAATCAGCTTTCAGTTCGTTTGCTTCCTAATTCATTATGCGTTTAATTCACAATCGCTTTTAGCCTTTTATTCCTGTTGCAGACTCCATACCATATTGGTATACTCTCTCTGTTTTTCTTAGCGCCCGTATACAGCATCACTGGGGACTCTCCTTTCATTTATTACTTTTCTTTGGACATAGGGAACACAACTGTGCGGCAATATAAGTTTCGCAAAGGAGGTAAACAGCCTCTTCCCAGCATCATGCGCGGCCAGCTGCCTTGCAAGCATTCTTAGTATAGGAATATGCAGGGCATCATCCACGGAGAGCCGTCACTTGAAGGCTTTGGCGATCGATTATTCGAAACCACAGTTCGTCAACCTCTATTTTATTTGCTTTGTGTTCGTTCTGCAAGCAAGACGAAACGGCCATTATTTTTTTTCTTCCCTTGACATATGTGATGAGTAATAACTGGAAAAAATTCCACGAGACGAAAAAACAGCATGAGTGAGCCTACTTTACTTGCTGCAGAGAAAAAAAAATTAAGAAAGAAGATGAGGGCTGGAAACTTAGGACGCGATTCGTAACATGCTCTATATTATGTGCCCCTGCGTTGGATGCATAATCTCCCTCCCAGCGTGCGACAATGTTGGTACGACAACGCAAACGGACCACTCTAATTGCATATAAGGTCGAACCCGGACAAAATGAACACGCATAAAGTGAATTATTTTCTGTACCGAGCACGCGAAACTTTTTGACCACTACTCATGAGAAATAACTCTCTCATAACGAACGGGACATTGTATATATCGAAGTTGGGGCGCGTGCTGACAGCGTCATAATGTTGCTTGCATGCATCGAACGCAGCAGCTGTCAGGAGAGTGATTTACCTGCGGTGGATGTCGCAGCGCCGGTATTGTGCTGGCACTGAGGGAAGTGGACTAAAGCAGTTATTACACACCAGCTCGCGCATCGAGAATGCCAATTTTAGCGAGACTGAGAAACGGATCAAGGCACGGTAAAAAATTATTCCCCACTACGCGTAGTTTTGTACTTAGTAAATTGATGGATTCCTTGCTTCTGATCTCCACTGGAGATAACAAACCCGTAAGCAAGTAACTCCTGTAACAACTCCTCATTACAGGTCACTGCGGTTGTACAATCGGTTCAATTTCATGCGCATCGACGGAAAGACTAATTTATTTAACTACTCCGCCCTTCCAATTAAGAGTCATTCGTCCTTGGAACGAACTTCCTAACACCATAGTTTATGAAAGTGACCAAGAAATTTGCCGGCTTCTTCTAACAACGCATTTTTCAAACAGCTCTACATAACCTGACATATTATTCTTTGTCATTGCCTTTCCCGTTATTAATGTGCAACTACGCCTTACATACAGTTTTGTTATAACCAAATTATGTCGCGCTTGCTCTGGAATTCTGTCGACTATGTTTTACTGTGTGACATTTCATTGTTAATTGAGCTGTCGCGTCCAAAGCGTTCGGTTTGTCTCCTAGGTCATATTGTAACACTGTATTATTATATTAGCACATTTCTTACCCTATATGTTTTGTATATGTATTTACATATGTATTCTAACTATTGTACAAGTAATAATTTTTATTGTACTCTCCACCGTACACAATGCCTCTAGGGGCCTGTAAGGTATCTTTAAATAAATAAATAAATAACAACCAGGTTTGGTTATATCGCATCACCTGATATATAGGTATATTCTTAGCGCATAAGCCTGTTCGTTATAACCGGGTTTGACTAGGTTATAACTTGCTTATTGGACGCTACTATAAAGGCACATGGAAAAGCTGGGGACTATTTCTGGGTCACTTACATACAACTCGTGATTACATGAGCTGCATTCGTTGCACGGCTTTCATCTTCGCAGATGCTCGTACCACTGGACAACTGTCAACCCGAGCGGTACAGCAGCGCTGTTTCAGAATGAGCTGGCCGAAAAAATTTACTTTTCAAAACGCCTCGCGAATTGCTGACAAAATAGTACTGTTGTAGCAGCGGCAACCGAAATTTCGTAAACGCGTTATACAGCCCTCACCGCAGCCCGCGTTGACCAACACGCGATCAGGGAGTCACCAAAAACGAGAGCTCGAAGTGTGCAAGTTCGTATCTCGTGCCAAGGACTCGGGGGACGAAATGGTTCTTCAATGAAAACCTGCCAAATATAGCCTTGCAACATGCACGGTCCCGATGCAGAACAGACACACACGTACAGCTAAGAACATGTTGTGTTGTAAAGTTCTACCAGGGTCCTTGTTCTACCTTCACGTGTCCCCCAAGAGTATACCGAGAAACTTTGCCTATAGCTTGCAGACGGCGCAATCGGTGGCACACGGGCCCGCGCGCACGTTGCCACATTTTCTCCCGCACTACACATCCGGAGCTTCCGCGAAGCCGCTTTCAAGACCAAACCTCTACTCTAAATACTGCGCGGCCGACGGAAATAGCTCGCTATAAAGGCTCGGCCTTGGCCCAAATTATATCGCTTCTTTTTCTCTCCGCCGCTTTCTCTCTTCGGGTGCTCTGCAGCCTTCTTCTTGGCTCGCAGACACACACACACACCGGCGCTGAGCGTTCGTGCCCGTGAAAGCGCACCTCGTGTAGCACTTACTACCAGCGCGGCGCACGCTCGGAGAAAGCTAGTCGTTTCAAACCGGGCAAACACGAAGAGAGAGATGCACAGTATATACGCAACAAGAAGGGCCCCTCTGCTTGTGAAGGGAGGCCGCCCGCCTGGACGAGCAAGAAGATCCATCACGCGCGCCGGAGGCGGCGGCGGCTGCAGATGAAGAGAGCCGCGCCTGACCAAGCGCCCCTGTCTCGCTTCACTGCAGATGCCACACACACTCTCTCTCCGTATACAAGTGCTGTACCGATTCACACTCGCGGCTCGCACGACTCTCGCAGCGCGGCGGCGAGCGAGACGGCTATATACGCGGACGAACGGCGAGAACTGGAGGGCTCAGCGAGCGAGACAAAGGACGGCGCTTGTGCAAGCCCGCCGCCCCGTATATACGCTTCGTAACTGCCGTCCAGCTCTCGCCTTCTCGGGATACATTAGTCTGGTTAGAAGGCGCGCGCAACACGACGCGCCGCGTTAACGTTTGCCGCTGTTAAAAGCCGAGTTATACTCTATACGTGTTCAGATCCGCTGACGCGCCTCATAATCTGACGCAGTCACGGCGCCTAAGTCGCGCTAGAGGCAGAACCAAGGCGAACTGAACGCCTGCGAGCATCGGAACACACACACACACACACACACACACACACACACACACACACACACACACACACACACACACACATATATATATATATATATATATATATATATATATATATACCGCGACAGGTGTGCCAACAGAAGTTGCGGCAATACTTATCTAACTCATTCGTTGTGGTGTAAAAATGGCTATCGTGGAGCCAGCTATCCCCTAATAATCATAATCATCAGCTTATTTTTATGTCCACTGCAGGACGAAGGCCTCTCCCTGCGATCTCCAACTGTCCCAGTCTTGCGCTACCCGATTCCAATTTCCACCTGCCAATTTCCTAATTTCATCACCCCACCTAGTTTTCTGCCGTCCTCTAACTGCGCTTCCCGGGCCTTCTCTTGGCACCCATTGAACTCTAATGGTCCACCGGTTATCTACCCCTACGCATTACATGACCTGCCCAGCTCCATTTCTTGCTCTTAATATCAACTATAGAATATCTGCTATGCCCGTTTGCTCTCTAATACCCTAATCATATATATATACCCTGAATGCGGGGAAAAAACAAAGACGAACGAAAAAACGGAAACTCTAAAATGAAGTGTCGCAGAAGGCTTGCCACTGTGCCAGAACCGGCGCCCTGCGACCATGCGCCGAGCTAACCTGTCGGGAGCGTTGTAGTCTTGCAGATAGCTATAGGACGACGGCAGTGACGCAACGAAACCAATTATTAACAACCGGGTGAAGGTCGACGAGTGAAGCGGACCGGCCAGACAGACGGACACGCCTGTATACGAGTCCACAAACGGCGCAGAAAGCGACATATCACGCGCCGGCGTATTGCGGACAAGCCGCACCCAACTGTTCATACGCGCGGGCATTCGAAGGCGCACAACTCCTGGCCGTCGTGTGACTATACGTCTCTGCTCTGATCGCCTGCACTACAGAGCAGCCCCAGAGACGAATGGTGTATACCTTACGTATGTATACACATAAAGATGCGCGGTCGCTGCCAACGAGTCACTGCAAGGGTTGTAATCACGGCCCATTAATCACGGCTTGTCTGTCGGGGCCCACTCTACACCTATACGATTGTGCAGGCAATACACGAAGCGCACAAATTATACAGGTATACAGCAGTGCCGCTGACAACCCAGTTACCGGGTCGCAGCGAACAATTTGCTAACCCTAACCGCACCGACCACAGCAGCGGAAGACCTATGCAGCGACATAAGCACCGCCGTGTAAATATACATATACAGACGCTCGAAAGACGAAGCACCGATAACCCGAATCGTGGATTGATTTATTACTCCCGCGAAACTTCTCTGCACGCGGGCAGACGGCAAGAGATCGAAACACGCTTCGTTGCAGCTGCAGCCGTGCACCGCATTATATGCGCAGACGCAGTATATAGGGACACCATCTTTCCAAGAAACGAAGGATGGTTGCCGACCGCCTCGGGCGCGGCCGGGGGGTTATTGGACCGCAAGCTCGTAAATGCGTTCGCCAAACACCGCCGACCTCGATGAAAGTGCACGCGAGGCGGGCAGACATTGCCGACGAGAGAGAATCGTCCGGGGCAGTTGCGTGTGGCTGCCTATATCGCAAGCGTTATACGCGTATATTTGTATAAAATATAAGCGCGCGGCCAAAGAGCGAGGACACGGGCAGCCATTCCCATCCGAGGTCATCGGGCGGAAAAGCGAAGGTTTCTTTTTCGCGGGAAGAGCTTGATCGACCAATATATACATACCACTTTTCCGCGAAACACGCGGTGATGACTCTCGGCAGAGCGCGAGATTTGCAGCCAAGATTTGCACGACGAGCTAGCGCGCGGAGCAAAAGCAAGCAATACCACGACGGAAAACGACCGGTCCAGCATTACATAGCGTGTACGTACCGTTTCAGCCTTCCTCGGCTCTGAAACGACGAGGTCTGCCAAGCTGGACGACACTTATCGAATCTTGGAGAGACGCCGGCGGCGGCGGCGTCGCTGAAATCGGCAAGCTGACAAGGATCCCATGGTTCGTGTTTTCCGCACGCGCAGTTCGTCTCCAGGAGCCGCAAGCACACATGCAGTTACTTCCTACAAGCTGTTTTTCGTCGGCAGCGTGGAATTATAGGAGAAGCGTTAATTTCGCACGGCAGGGAAATCATCAGCTGCGTTTCATCATCGCTTTAATGCCATTCTGCGTGGATAATTCCTTTCCTCATCGCGACTCGCAAGAGCTTCGGTTGCGGATGTGCCAAACAAGAACGCAGGAGAAAAAATAATAACACACAACTTGCGGATGATGTTTCAGGGCACAAGCGCCGTGCTTCGCAAGAAACGTGCTACCGTAATCTATCTGCTGTTAGACGTAAGTAAAAAAATTCAAATTTAGATTAATAGACCCCGGCATACACGCCACCATCGCACGTTACTTGCCAGCATGTCTGTATACAGTTCTGCATCTGTCGGAGGTGAAGTTGTACTAAAATGCCCTACAATGACGACGCGCGAGAACTTTCCTATATAGCTCGTCACATCGGGACATGAGAAGCACCAGGACAGAACAAATGTAACGCTTAAGGAATAGAAACAATAAATTAGACGGCGCGCATTGTTCTTATGATATGTTTAACAGTGCAGGGTAGCAAACCACAATCTTGTGCGGTTAACCTGCCTGCCTTTACCATCCCGTTCATCTCTCTCTATCTGCGTTCTTGTATTAAAGCTAACCAAAACGCTCGCAGATGAAAAATGAGCACTTCTGGCGTGAAGAAGCACCGCTGAATCGTTAATTCACTCTCGCCAGCGCGAATCTCTTCCCTCGTCGGTAAGTTTATCCCCGGCGAAAATACGTCGCGCAAGCGGACCCACTCACTGTACGACTTCACCTCGAAGTAAGTGCAAAACGCCCAACGCCATCGGTGCGCGCAGGGCCAAGTCCGGGAGGTCGAGTTGAAGCTCGCAAAGCGCAAGTCTTCATCCACACAGCAATCGCGTAGTATACATAAAGGCAGCGCCGTTCCTCAAGGAAGCGACAGCGAGGGCGACCGCGACCAGCTTACATAGCCACGCGCAAGAACTGGCAGCGGCCAAGCGAGGCGAGAGATCTCAACCGCCGATATAGCGCGTTCAACAGCGTGACCGCGCCCGCAAGGTCGCATGCCCGAACCGAATCGCAGATGCCGGACGCTCGAGAGCTTAATTCGAGGGGAGAGAACCATCGCCGGAGTGGATCGACGACGGTCCGCGCATAGCCCATGTGTCGTCCTGGGTATACTCGCGGCCGACGACGGATATATACATGCAGCAAACGGCGCACACATCGGTGTCCTCGCCGCCGTTATCGCCTGGATAAAGCATGCATGCACCCCTCCACACCCCCTCCCCGCTCCGTTTAACAGCCCGCGCGCGCACGTGAAACTGCCCCATCCATATATGCAGGAAGAGCGTTAAGCCACGACCCTCTCATCCGGTTCACGGGCGACGCGGACGACGCGAGCCGCTATCGAAAGCGTCAAGCTCGGTCCAAGCGCGCGAGCGCCAGAGATATATGGCGAGTCGGCGAGGCGGTCGCGTATCGGGCCAAAGAGGAAGTGATCCTATATGCATATACATATAACACGGGGAGGCGAGAAAGCTACACGCGTCCCGCTAATGCTGCGATGAGACCCACTAAGCACCCGTCGGTGCGTCGCTGGCCGTTTCTCGCGAGTGTATACCGGCTAAATCCGGAAGCAGTTTCTAACGGACGATCCAGTAGCCAAGGCGCCCAGCCGCGCTGTCGACGACGTGAACGGCATCTTAAGGGCTTCGAGTAAGCCGTAGTTGAGAAGGCGCCAAGTGAAGAGACTCGCCACGAGGGCGAACCGCTCCAGCGTGCGCGGCTTTCGAACACTCGTCTGACCGCATCGGACGCAGGCCGGCAACCAATGCCTCGAGAAATCTTAGCATTCCGCTGTCCTTCGAAGAGAGCCGCAGGAGTCCCATAAAATCTTTACGAATGTGCGCTGCTCAGGCAACCATTCGATGAGAGCTCCTACAGCAGCTATAGATGAGCGTCGTAGGCATACAACTAAGCATTGGAACTTGCTATAGAAACGAGGCGGAAATGATACTCCATTACTATACTGCTCTTTCTTTCGCATCCTTCCCTCAAAATTGCGCGGCGATAGCGAGAAATATACGTATATGTAAATATTTAAAACTGGTGAGCAAGTCCTGCGCCACGTGGCGAACTTGCTCAATCAGCCAGGCACTTCCGAGAAATATATATACATATTATCACATACGCCCTGCGGCAGGCGAGAAACCTGATGTGGTACATCCTGGTGATCGAGCGATGACTCTTTCCTACCGCCCTTTCCTAATTTGTATTTTTTTCAAGCCATTAAGCAGAAGAAACCCAACGTTCCAAATGCAAATGGACTGCGAAAGTGACGTTTTATACGACAGATTACACTCCGAATAACCGTTTAAGGAGACTAAGAAACTGGTATACATTATTTGCTCTCCAAACACCAGTAACGTTAGCGGTGAGAGCGAAATACAGACGTAAGTGCCCATGAGAAGTCCTGCCTGAAGCTCTTGTCCGTAAACTAGTCCTCATGCAACCCAATGGTATCCAAGTAGAATAAATGTGTCGAGCAGATCACACACCTACAAAGGCTAAAACGACGAAAAAAATCGAAAAAAGGAGGAAAGAAGGAAAGGGGAAAAACAAGATGAATGACGGATTGGAGAAGACGAAGACCGAAGCAAGCGTCGTGTTCGCACCACCCGGCCTGCCTGAACGCAAACCCTGCCTGTGCCTCAGCGGAGCACGCAAACGAGACCCACGTTTACACCATGGGAGCGGCCGCGCGAGCACGCGACCTGCTCGTAAACGCCCTACAGGGCGGCGACCGTCGTAAAAGCGAGCGTGAGCTCGCCCTGGGTTTCGAAAATCAGTTGACGCGCCGTTCGCACGCTGTAAAAGACAGCTATAGGTTGTTTCCCTCTTGCGTGCGCCTATAGCTTTTAACATTCCGTCCGTGCCATCTACGTGCGCCACTGTCGCTAAACCTAGCCGGACCCACAAAACGAGCGCATCGACGCCAGGATACGTATAGCTAGAAATGCGCGTCGTAAATCAGGCAACCGAGACCCGCCGCGGGGTATGCGAAGTACAGCGGGATTGAGCTTCCACGCGCTTCTTCTAATCGGGGCAGCGGCACATCACGCGGAGTGGGATTGGTCCGGGGCAGTCCCACCCCTCAAGATTTTCGCACGCGCGATCGAGGGCGCGACAGAAACAATTAACGCCAGGTGGCCACAATTAATCCCGAGACCTCCACGACGACGGCGTTAGGCCCGCATTAAGCTCATCGATCCGCCTCTCCTCGTGGCATTATAAACAACAAACTGCCAAGTGATGGCAGCGTTCCTCGAGGCCATCGCGGCCACGCTATAGTGCATCAGCAGACACGCCTCCGCCAGCTGCCGTGCGTGAATTGCCGCCGCTTTCTCCGTGTAGCTCTCCTTACTCGCCTGCAGACTCTGGAAGAATTTTGCGCGAGGAGGGCTGGCTGCGAAAAAAAAAAAAAAAGGGAGAGTAGCGACCCGCGAAAACGACCTTGGCATGTTGCACTGCGTATGCATGCAATGCGGGCTGCGCGTGCCAGGCGAGAAAAAGCGCGCCAACGCGGGCCAAATTAGGGGCTGCCTCGAAAAGTTTTGGCGCTGCGTGGCCGCGCCCCCACCGGACAGCCTGCAGGCAGACGAGGTGCGACGACGCGGTGCGTTGGTGGCGCAGTGAGCCCCCGCTTCGAGGTTGCGTGCTTCAGTCAACGCGAGGACGCGAGTGGGGGGAGAAGACCGGGGCAACGCTCGATCTTGAACCTCGACAGGTGCTCACACGTAGCGGGAGTCGAAACAAATCGGCCCTCCGTGAGGCGCACCTCCGAAACTGCCGTCTTGGCGTCAAAACAACCGAAGGGCACCCCTCATCTGTACGGGCTGGGGCCCATGCACTTCGCCTCAAGTGGCACACGCATTGCCTATAGACGCTTTGACCGTCCGCGTAGGCACGCTGAATACAGAACGCGGTTTAGGTACGCTATACCTACCTGCCTGCCTCCCTTCTGTCGAGTGTGAGCTATACATCCAAGTTAACGGTTGCCTTCGGAGACACGTTTCTCCAGATTCTACCGCTTCGTCGATAGTGGTGTAAACGCACATATGCACACTTCCTGACGTAACCATTGCATGCGGCTTAGTTGGTGTTGGTGTATGTTTGGATAAACGTGTCTCAAGAAGTCGTGCAAGAAGTTGTGCAAGGGCGTGTTCCGTTTCCGACCGCGGCATGCAGCTCCAATCCGAGTGTAATGTAAGCTCACCCCAGAAATAACTGAGCGCGTTAACGAGCTTCAAGCGGAGATGATATACGTATAAGCAGTTTAACGCATACGGCGTCCCTCTTAGTGCAGGGGCGGCTTGTGAAAGTTTACAGCGTTCATGAAACTGGTGTAGTAGCACAACAAAACGTTCATCGGGACCAATACAGGCGAAGCGGAACTGTGGTCGCTCGGATCCGAGGAGCTGGACGGGGGCCAGCTGAACGCCGTTGGAAAGCAATTACAACGAGGATGTCTTACTGCAAGACGTTACCGCCAAGGTCGGTGCTTCTCTCCGCACTCGACCAGCGAACGCCTTCCGCGAGCAGCACAAACGACCGAGCCCTCCACTCCGCGGAAGCGTGTTTGTCAATCTCGAGACGCACGGCTGAAATAAGTGTGCAGTTGACCAT
The DNA here is from genome assembly GCF_013339745.2 of Dermacentor silvarum. Taxonomy (NCBI): domain Eukaryota; kingdom Metazoa; phylum Arthropoda; class Arachnida; order Ixodida; family Ixodidae; genus Dermacentor; species Dermacentor silvarum. The sequence goes on along the minus strand of NC_051156.1, from coordinate 107,411,406 downwards.
CGCGAAAGTGTTTGCGCACTCTTCAGACCGTGAGGTGATGCCGCCGCGAGAGTAGCTGTTACAGGCGCCTGCCCTTGCATTGCCACAGGTCCGACGAACGACTTCGGCCGCGCCCTTCGCGCTCGAAGGTGCCAAGCATTCCGGCCGCTAATGCATGCAGAGCGAAGAAAGACGCTGCGAATAGATACAGCCCGTCTAAGCAGCTCGCCCAAGAGTGAGGAGAAAACAAGCGTCTATGTTTCCCTGTAATGATTTTCAGTGCAAGAGACACACAAGAGGATCGCTGCACGAATGTCCTTCGTTTTCTAAAACGAAACTACCGGAAGGCGTGCGAAAAAAAAAAAAAGGCTCCTCCATCTATTTCCGCTCGGTTTTCACGCTAACGGATATAAGTGAACTGGCTGCAACTTTAGTACTAGTTTAGTGGCTACAAGTCGTGCAATAACACAAGCGAGAAAAACGACAACCTTCGGCACGTGCCTTTTGGTAAAAGCCCACACAAAGCCACGACCGAAGCCAGATCTAGCGCCGCGGATCGCGGCATGCTGCGAGCCGTATACATGGCATTAGCTGCACTTAATACCACGTATGTACGAACGGCTACCGCCCCATTTTCTTCCCGCTTCCTCCTCCTCGGGAGTTTCCGCGCAGAGGGCTTTTTTTGTGTGTGCTTTAATCGGCATAATACCTACTGCGCATCGATGCAAAGTCACTCCAGATTTGCCGAAAACTTCGCCATAAAGTGAAACGGTTATCCCCCGATAAGCAAGATAACGCGGTGCATGGAAGACAAAACCTCCGGCAATATAGAGGAAAATGCAGCCGACGGCAGATACAGAAAAGCATGCCGACGGCAGATACAGAAGGCGTGACCGACGCAGGAGGCAATCTATACCGCACAGCCGGGAAAGTGGCACAACGACCGTGGCACTCGACACCAGATGGCCGAATCCAATCCGCAAGCCACCAAATGTCGACCGACCGACCGATCGAACGGGCTCACGACGGGGTGCGCGTGTCACACCCGCCCCAGAAAAGCTCACGCGTATTCGGAAAGAAACTTCCAATTACCAACGTCGTATATGCATACACGCGCTCTCGCGACACGGCGAGTGTACATATACTCGCAAATTGCCGTCTACGGGTCGTTACAGATTACCACACCGGTGACAGCGCGATGAATAATAGCGGCGGCAACAACGCACGCCATATGGGCGGGCGAGCCATACGCGACAGCGGGGGGCCGAGCCCATCTTCGTTCTTTCTATATCTTTAATCAGTTCGGCAATCGGTTGCAAGGGCGCAACAGGTCTGCGGATGGAGGTCACCCGGTGACACACACACAGACGCAAGCGCGGTCGCGGGTGCGAAACCAGAAAAAAAAAAAAAGGATAAACGGGAGAGAAGGAAAGGGAGAATGGGGGAGGGGCGGGGGGCTGCAGGCGAAGTCACACCGTCAATGACAACCTTAAAAGCCATCCTTCCTCAAAACGCAGCAAGCAGAACTTGCCACCTCACGTACACGCGTTGTCGTTTGAAAGTGGAGCGTGACTGTGTGTATACAGGTTACGTGAGAGGGAAAGAAAGGACGAAAACAATATATATACAAATACCTACAGAGAGCGGTGAAAAAAAAAAGAAACACGCGACGGTTGCTCGCTTTATGCGTGCGATAACCATTCAGGGACAACCATTCGTCTCCCGCGACCAGCGCATTTATAAGCGCGGTTGCGCGCGTCGTCCGGCCGAGGCCGCACATATGCGACGGCGCCAGCCGGAAAGACCACTTTCTTGCTTTTGTGACTGCGACGAAAAGCTAAAAGGACACGCTGAGATATATATATATATAAAAAAGCGCCCTCGACTCGAAGCTCTGTACGCTTTCGAATTCACGGGCGTGGCCGCGACTTCGCTTATACCAGGCGAGCGCCTGGCTGCATGGTGCGATGATGCCGATCGCGCGTTCAGCGCAAGTCGTGAGCCGGCGACGTGCCGTGTACGCGTCGAGACGAGCGAGTGGGTGAAGCGCAAAAAGATCCGCCGGTGACTCTGCCCGCCCCGCAGGGGTCGCGCACGAAGAAAAGAAATCTATCGGACTTGGAAGTGGGTCGGCGACTTTGTAACCCAATTCCTGCCAGCTCCCTCTCGGTGCGCGCACACTGTTAACGGCGATGAGAGATGACGCCAGCCTGCGCGGCAGGGGTCGCGGTTATAGGGCGACCCCTTCTTCTTCGGCCACGTTATGTATACGGTGGCACGATCGCGACGACAGAGCGTGGGCTGCGTTAGCCCCGTGTGCGCTCAAGTCCCCCCCTGGCGCTGATTTCCATTTTTCAAGTCGGCTAGCTGTCCGCGGTTGTTTCTTGGGGTTCTCATTTTGTGAGCGCGAGCAAGGTAGAACAGTAGCGCCCCCTAGTGTCGCACTCGTTCGTGCAGACGTTTGCCGAAATGGGGTACGTACTCTCTTCTCGCGACGAGCGCGCTAGAAAGCCCCGCGACTGTTGCCGGTGCAGTATACACATCGTTTTCGCGATATTCTGGCTTACGTGGTATGCTACAAATATCGTGCAGTTATCCTAACATATAGTATATGGTACAGTGCACGGCCCAACAGACGAAATCTTTGTACAACTGTGAGAGTATAATAACAATAATAATAATACAAAGTTCTCATTACGCAAATTTAGGGGCGCGAAGAGCTGGCAAGAGCTCAAGAACAGTAGCCAGTTATGCGGCTCGTAAATATGCGTCGGCATGGTCTGAAAGAGATAGCCGATCGAGGCTGCATGCGACTCGTTGCTGCAAACGTAACCCACTTGACTATGCATAGATTATTAAGTGCCAGAAAGATACGACATCTAGAGTTATGCGGCCAATTAACAGTCCCAGCTATCCACGGCCCTCTTAATAACTTAAACGTAAACAAGTCCAGAAAGACACGAACGTGTCTGGACGGACAAGTTGCGGTACAGAAAGGAGGAAGTCAAGCCCCGGGCGTCGCGAACACCGAGCGTATACCTGGTACACAATGCGTCGCCCTGGAACGGCCTACACAACACAAGAGGCGTCGTATATACATGCACATACGTCCTCCATTTTCCATTTCGGGCAGGCCCAAAATCGCGCGCGTTGCCGCCCGTCGCGGGGTCGCGCATTTCCACGCGGGTATTTACGTGCCACCAAGCCCGGGACTGCAGTCGGCCCTGCGGCGTGTCCCATTGTTTATTGTGTGCTCGATGCGTCGGTGACGGCCGGCGGTTCCACGGCGCAACATCGGGCACGGAACAGACCACGGCGTGCGCGACGACGCGTCATGGCGCGCGGACAATCGGTTTCGCGGGCTGCGTGCATGCTCGTCGCGCCTTCCCAAACTGGGACGGATCGGCGGGCTGGGACGAGAGCGGGGCCGTAACGAAAAACAAAAAAAAAAAAAAAAAAAAAAAACACGCGCACATCGTAAACACGGACAGCGCCTACCTAGTATATGGCGTGCCAAGTGACAATGGAGAATTTCAGCCCACCCGCGTTGCCGTACCTGTAAATTTTAACCGTGCCAAGTTTCCGTGTCAGCCTCTGCCTTGCACGTGCTTTTTTTTTTTTTTCTGTGCCAAAGGTTCGCCGTATACGGTCAGGTCCTCTTCCGCACGGAAAGACTTAAAACTATATATATATATATATATATATATATATATATATATATATATATATATGTAATACGGTAATCCGCTGCAAAGCGTCCTCCGAAGGATCCGGCGCGTACGAACAGACGCATTTCGGCGCGGTAATGATGAGCCATGGCTGAGCGTATGTCATGCACAGGTGGAACGAAATAAAAAAAAATAAAGTACGCAGCACGTAAACAAACACACACTGGCGGAGCAAACTTACGGTCGCGGTTCGGAGTGCGCGATAAAAACAGGCCACCTCGGAGAAATTTCTGGCCAGGAGCATCTGCGGGGCCCCGCTGAGAAAACTACGCGTTCCTGACGCGGTTACATATATCGACATCAACCGCCGGGAAGTGACCGAAAGTTGCAGTTCAAGGCGTGCGCGAACATCGAAGAACCGCTATTCGAAATTTACGCCTGAGCGGCACGGCCGCCGAACTTCGCACGAAGTCCTCCGCCGTCGCCTTATATCATAAATACAGCACGCGCGACTTATGAAACGCGCGCACGCTGCGCTGCCGGCGCGCTTGAGGACAGTACGTCCGCGCGCGGCGCGTTTTCGCTAAACCGCCAGTGAGGACACCAGCGTGCGTTCGGCGCATAAAACGCGCAGAGCTGGCGGTCTTCGCTGTATATAGCCTCCTTTCGCGCCACTCGCCCCCCCGCTCCTCTTCTTGAGGGAAAGGGAAAGGTTGGCGCTATCTTCTGCAGCCCTTGAGGGAGCACGGCTCAGCACCTCTCGATAACGCTGCCTTGCATCTCCCTCTCTCTCTCTCTCCATTTTTTTTTTCTCGAGGTATGCAGGTTACGCAGAAGAGTGGGTGTACGAGCGACAGGTAAGCCCCGCTGCGGCAGGAGCGCGCGGGCGCTACGCGCGGCGAACCTTAGCGGGAATCCGATGGACGGCCCCGCCCATGGGCGTCAATATGTTCCGAGAAACGACAGGCTTGCGAGTGCCACGGATGACACGGTCGAGCATACGGCGAACTTTTTGGGGACAAAAGTTCAGAGACCGCGAGGGTCGCAGAAAAAAAAAAAAAAACGTATAAGCGTTCTAGCAAACTGAGAATGAAGCTTGGAGGTGCAAAGCGCGCAGCGCGTGCTTCAGTGCGTGCCCACGGCGGCGCAAGCATGCACCACCCTTACGCACATGTAGCCCCGGACAGGGGGCCGGAATGAAATAAATGTCTCTCTCTCTCTCGATTGAAGATGATAAACACGTAAGCGTTAAAACCGCCTTATTCGTTGGACAATGCGTCCGAGAAGCAGAAGACACAGCATAGCATTCCGCGTGAGACGAACGTTCGGCCCGGACTTGCCAACAAACTCCATACAACAGCTGTCCAACAGATTCAATTCTATAGATTCCATCAGATTCCAACAACTGAACCAATCTTTCAGACATATCACACGTATCGGATGCCGCGTAGTGGCCCAATCTGACTCCGTACCTAAAGATGGCGCTGCTCCCACGCTTGTTTTATTTACTGTAATTTATTTCTCGTTTTCTTGTATTTTTTTTTTCATTTCTTTTTCGGTGCTTTTTATTACTCGGCCGCCATAGTAACGGCCAGCCGCTTCAAATTGAAAGTCACCAATTCACCATCATCATCAATCCGTCTGAATGATCAAAGAAACTTGCCGAAAACCTGCTGGATACGTTACACGAATTGTATAATACAGCACGGATCGGCTAGTTTGCAAGTGTGTTCACGCTCGATTAAGACGCAACCACCACACGTAACGCGAGGCTGTAACAATGCATTGCAGTCACGGGCCCAGTCTACTCCATGTACACAGTTGCATGGCAGCACTCGATCCTCGCTCTCCACCGTATGTAAGACAGTCGATTCCGGCCGTGATAATCACGGTTTATGCGACAACCTCATATTACAGAACTCATCAGGCTCCTTCATAGCGTATGAATGCCGTGGACGCGGCGACCCCATGCTTAGATGTACGCCGCGGATGTATCGAACTCCATGTTGTTCCCAGACACTTTGTAGACATTTAGTTAATTTTGACCCCTGCAGTCCATAAATATTTTGTACCCCGAACATGCAAAACTGCACGTTGTATGCGCTGCATGGCCACAGTATTACACTCAGCCACTGCCGAATTCTTCGTGGCGAATTATACCGACTCACGTACGCAATTGAAGCACGTACGCCGCGTATGTACCCCAATTTATCGCTGCATTCGCAGTCGATGAGGGGCGCTATACTGACGAAACCGGACGACAAGTTGCGGCAGGACTGCCCCTAAGCAGTTGTGACATTGCCATTGCAGTGAGAGCGAATGAGTCAACAATAATGTGGCAGTGGAGTCACACTGCAAAGCCACAGTCATTGATGATGTACGACGATAACAGGATTATTAAAAATAAAAAAGAAAGGCTCACCCTCCACCCCACGAGAAGAGTCGAGAAAAGCCTCAAGGAATCGAGGACGCCCGCTCACACAAGAGGCTAGACACACAAGCCACACAAAGAAAAGATGCGTGCACGTCACGTTCGAGAAACTCAAAAAACGGATTCAACAATATCATAAAACGAAAAATAAAATAATAACGGAGCAGTGTGACACGCGTCAAAAACGGCGTTGTTCCCGTTCCGGCGACGGTGCGTCCCTCGCCGAAGGTCCCTTGGCATGTTGTCACGCAGCACCCAGAGGAACGGACACGAACATGCCGGCGTGCGCCTCGCCCCTTCCATTCTTCGCCTCTTTTACAACCCTTGTCCGCTGGACGGAGACGCCGCTGGCCGCTTTGTGCGCGCAATAACGGAGCACAAAGGCAGACCCGCGTGTATAGGCGTGAACAGGTGGGCATTGGACGAACGCGCGGTGAACAGCGCGAGTCCGCACAAGTATAGAGCGAAACGGTGCCCCACATTCCGCCGGTCCAGAAACCGACCGCGGGCTGCGTATACACACACACACCCTCTTCAAGAGGCCCAGGAACGGCGACTTGACTGCAGCTCTCAGACACAAAGGACGCAGAGCTCGAAAGGAGAGACAGAACGAGCGAGTGAGGAAGGAGGACACGCTGTATAAGAGGTACGCAGCAGGTGTCCCTGACCAGCTGGAGAGACGTGGTAATCGCAGGAAATCACAGCTCCGCGACAGACGGGGCGGGAACGCCGGACGGGGGAGGGGGCTCCGGAAGTCGGGCAAGATAGACGAGTTCTGCGGTCGCAGTGTTTCTTGGCTGTGCGCGGAAGCCGATAGTCACATCGTCGAGGTATATGTGAAAAGCGAACACACAAAAACGAAACCATAGCAGAGCTGTCGTATTACATTGACGTTCCCGTTTTGTTTTTCATTTCTTTTCGCCCTACAAAAGGCGACCACTCAGATACGAAATAAGACAAGCGCTCGTCCTGCCTCTTGTATTTCAGCAGCTTTTTTTAGCACTAGTCGCATGCACGTCAACGAAACCATTGCCAGGACGGGCAGCGAAGAATGCTCCTTTACGAAACAAAGCGCAAAGAAGCAGACCATGCTAAAAGCCAGTCAGCTGAAACATGTAAAACGAAGCCATCTGCTCGCGCCACGCGCGCGGCGCACAAGGTTCTTCGCAGATGCTTGCTGTCGACACGTTTCAATGCTCTATCCGGAGTGCGAGTCCAACCGCGGAAGCAGAATGCGTTGTGCAGGGCGCTCGACATGGACACCATCCTGACCCCGACCGTCAAATGTCATCACCTCCTTCGGAACTCGTCAGGCGATCGTGGCAGCTCGTCGACGGCCGCATGCAGTTCGTTGTGGACGCGAAAGGCTGGCGCACCAGTAAGCAGCGGCAGCGATGCCTACTGTATAACCTGAAGCCGGTAAACCGTCCACCTCGCACTTGGCGTCACTGTTTCCCGAGAACGCGGGCGTGTACGGCCGAGAGAAGAGCACCGCCCGCCAACGCCCGGTCGCCGTGCTGCCCGTCACCCAGCGCAGAGATCCGGCAGCTGCTGGGAAAGAATCGATCGAACAGCCTCGGCGCACTTAGCACGCTGACCAACACATATTGGAAGTGTGTGGTGGGTTTGGGGGGGAGGGGGGGGGGGGGGGGGTTCGTAAGACTATAGAACAGCAGCACCACCAGCACAAACGCACAAACAGGAGGCCTTGTATACCGCACGCAGAGCACGAAGGAGGAAACAAGGGCAGTCTCCGTCTCGTGAACAGCGGCCATTTACCAGGTGCGCGTGCGGCCAGCTGCGGCCCAATATCAAGTTCACGCAAGCCATGATGCGGCCGGTCGAGGGAAATGAAAAATACATAGGCAGCACGGCGCGCAGGATTCCGTGTCCGAGTGCCCGACGCGGATGTACACGTATAGGATATCGCGTCCATCTCCAGCGGCCCGCGAGGCGCAGGGGAGGAGGCCGCGGCGTTCCTCTCGGCGATGCTGCGCCGAAACAAACGACGGACCCGAACGAGCGAGTCCGAGATGCTGGTGCGAAAGATTTAAAAGAACAGAAGAAAAAAATAAAAGTCCAATGATACGCTCGAAAAACGAACGGCGAAAAGCGAGCGAGATTTCCGATCTGGAGCACGGTCAGGCTGCGAAGCTGCGCGTTGGTAGCAAAGGACGACCGATTCTCTCGTGTAGGTGAGAGAGAGAAAAAGAAATGGAAGTCAGGCAATTAAGTGGCGGAATAAAAACGAAGTAAGGCACGCGCAAATAACTGTATCAGAGGGACAAGACAAGTTGTAAAGGTCTTCAATAACAAGGATGCATGAACTGACACAGAACGGGGGTAAAAAAGAAAGAAGAAAAAAGAGAAACTTTATCAGGAAATATTAAACGTGGGAAAGAAGCTATAGGAAGCCAAGAATCCATACGGCAGTCCTCCTATTATATCATGCTTCACGGGTGGAAGGGCGCACGTTTTACGAAGGGCCTGTGGAGATGTGTAAATGCTGCGCATAGAGTTTCCTTAAACTTCCTGCAACCGTGTCTTCTCTGCACACTATGCTGTATATCACGAGACCGCAGGCCTTCGCGGCAACGAATGCACAATTTCGTAATGGCCGGGTTTCTCTTCTTAGTCGGGATAATTTTCTGCAACGCATAAAGAATAAAAAATTATGAAAACAAGTTATTAAGTAACGACAGATCGCTGTAGTAATTCGTTCCGACTGACTGTTGAGGTTTAACAATCCAAAGCAATACACGGGTTATGAGAAACACGACACGGGCAGTATGCTTTTACACTCTAATAGGGGTAGTGCGACTTGGGTAAGCGGACACTTTGTTCCTCAATAAGAGCGAAGAAGCTCTTATGGTAGAGCCCTCATATTAGACTTGAGATGTTAGGGACGAGAAGCAGTCAATTCGCACGACAACTGTTGCTCTCCTCACGATCTGAATGCATACCGAGAATGAAAACCGCGTTTCGAAGCTAACCAGGAGAACAGTGTCTCGCCCTGTCATTCTCCTTTGTCCCATCTGGCGCCAGTTCTCTTCTACGACAGTGCGCCGTTAGCCATATGCAAACTTCCACGTCATAAATCCAGACCGGCAGCGTTTCTCGAAAGCTTGTTTTCGCCACCGAAAGACGCGACGAAACTTGGCCACACTCGATGACTCAGCGCGCTGCCAGCCAGCCCGCAAGCCAGACTCGCGACACACAATGGCCTTTCGCAACGCGTTTCGTCAGACGAGGGAAAGGAGAATGTAAACAGCGTGTGGATAAACTCGACAGTGCGTTAGAGAAGGCGGATTGAGACGTCCAGCTGCGCTTCCTTCCTATTGTTCCGTCTTCTAAAGTGCACGAAACCGCCGAGAAACGGAGGCCCTTGGCCCAGACCTCGACTGCAGCAGTCCACACGACCGCTGTTTACTTCGTGCAGAGTGGAGGGTTAAGGTCAGCGAGCGACACTCGCACATTCCAAGAGTGAACTCGCAAAGGACGCGCTCTTAGCTTACGCCTGCATAAACTTTATATTAGTGCGTGAAAGTACGTTGTGAAAGCAGAAAATGCGGTTTATCTCAACTGCAGTACGACGGATCCTCCCAGCAATCTCTAATTACCCCTGTCTCAATTGCGCCACCTGATCCCGTCTTATTCCTGCACCATTTCATCCCATAACCGAGTTCTCAGCCGTCCCAGACTGCACTTCCCTTCTCTCGGCACGAATTCTGTAACTATAATAAAGCCCCGGTAATCTGCCCTACGCATTATTACACGGTCAGCCTAACTTCATCTTGATGTCAACTAGGAGATCGGCCGTCGGAAACCAGAATGCACTCCCATCAAACGACTCGCGCGTATCCGGCGCACTCGGGAATGCATAACTCGATTCCACATAAAACAGAGGCGCCCGTGCAGCGCGGGAAACATCCGCCCGAGGGCTGCAGGCGCGCGTGGCCACGATGGGGTGTCACGCAACCCGCTCGTCCCGGCACATAGGCACCAAGCCGAGGCGAAAGGTGGGGCCAGGCACGACGCGACCTCTTTGGTTCCGGCCGATTCGGCGGCGACCCCACTCCGTTGTTTACGCGCACGGGGACCGCTCGAAGTTCGCAGCGCGGCAGCCGTGTTATTATGTTACCGCGCGTGTCCCCCCCCCCCCCCCCCTCCCTCCCGGGACTATGTATAGCCTCTGCGAGACCTGACAACAGCTTGCGCAAGGCGGCCTCAGGTGGACGCGAATCACGCCGTGTCCACGATGACCGAGAGAGGGGAGGGCTTCCCCCCTTTGATCTTCAAACGCCGGTTGCGAAATTTTCTCCTCCGCAAAGCAGGTCTAGGAGGAAGCGGCGCTCGGCCCCCTGTCTGCGTGATGGACACTCGAAGAAGCGGCGTGCCCATATCTGCCAAGCACAGCCGGCTCCGAGCGATTGTGTGCGCGCTTTAGGAAAGCTCAGCCATGGCGGAGGTCGATGGCCCCCGACAGTGCCGCTGTGCAGAATCGAACCTCGGACGAACGACGCCTAAGTGTGGGTGACGTGCCGGCTGGAGACGTCGCCGTCTTGTATTGCGCCCAAGTGGTATCTTCGGCCTGCCGCGTTTGGATAGTCCTCGAATAGCTAACGAGCACATGTATTAAAAAGAAAGACATATAGAAGTGTGCCACGCGAGCAAGCCGCTGCAAGTAACACCAGATTGTTACGAGTTCTGACATTCGCAAATCGAAGAAGAACCGCTCGCCGGTGTCGCATATGCTCTGCAGCCCCGCAAGGCCTGCGGATGGATTCCAAAAAACTTGCCCTAAGGACGGGAAATTTGCGCTAAAGGCGAGGACAACAATTAGTCACAGAGGTAAGCATAAGTAGGGCAGATCACCCCGTCAGCTCAAACGTGGAGCATAACCGGAACTACCATACACCGCGCACAAAAGCCTTCGGAGCACGGAAGTGGGGAGAAAATGGCATATATATACTGTATATATACTCATGGATTCAGCTCTCAACCCTGGATTTCACGGGTGTATACAGCGTGTATACCTACCAACCTGTGAAATTTAACATTCGCAAAATATTTCTCAAACACGATGATACCGAGGCGAGAGGGAACCGCAAGTTTTATATATATATATATATATATATATATATATATATATATATATATATATATATATAAAGCTTGCGCTGAGCACACGTCTCTTTAAGGATACATGGGCACTTTATGAACGATGATATAACCTTAGGCTTACCCCACCAGCAGAAAGCTTCGAATAGCAAATACTGAAAAGGCAACACGTTGCTTTTAGATCACAGTAACTTTTTCCGCGACGTTGCTCTTACTAATTTCGCCTGCATCAGTAGCTTGTCAGTAGAAACTCGCCCGAAGCAATGGACCCCTCTTGCACCCTTTCATGATCAGTTTTCCAATGGAAGGTTCGGAGACAAGCAAGCTATAGTTTTATTTTTCGTACATATTGACGCGATATTCGTAGAATCGAAACGAGCCTGAATTCATAAAGTAACGAAAAACTCGAGAGTTGGCAGGTATGACACTCGACCTTCTCATTCTGGTGCGGAAGCTTAGACTAATAAATAATATATATATATATATATATATATATATATATATATATATATATATATATATATATATTTGGGGGGGGGGGGCAATCTGTACCACGAAGCCTTTCGTGCACATGCGTACGTTGCGTGTGCCTGGTGTCATTCGCGAGCCCACTGTATCGCAGTACCCGTGGCGGAGAACGGAAAAATAAAGGTAACTGAAAAAGTTAGAAACAGCATATGAAAAAGAATGAGAAGAAAATAGAATTCGCGTAACACTGATGTAGCTCCAAGAATACCATCCGCGCATCATTTCACACAGTGTATGTCTAAACACCTTATAATACCCGCACCAAAGCACGCGTAAGGCCGAAACACCGAAGGTTCCAAAGATCATGATATATACCGTGCTATGCGAACCGTTGTGAGCGATGCGTTCGGACCACACGCGGCTCATGTGTTGGGTCGGTACGGGGTGTTTACGCAAGCACACTGGTACGGGATGAGAACACCTTATACGCCGGCCTAAGCGAATTCTGGCCGGAAGCTGGTGGATGTAAATAAATGCGCCGAATCAACAATGTAGTCGGCCACGCACGCAAACGTGGCCGCACCTAAATAGTGCCGCACCAAGTGGGGAGCAAAGGACACGTCGCCAATTAGGGAACCAATCAGCCAAAGGTTGACTTCAAATTACTCGTCTGCGACGTTCGCGTAAAACACGCCAACGATGTGGCCACCAGCATGAGCAAGCGTTGCAAGAACAGAGCGCCATTCCCGCCGACGTCGTCGATCCACGGGCGACGTGCTGTGTGCGACAAACGGCGACATGAAAAGTATGTATAGACATCGTGCGTCCCCGGCGCCTAGTTCTCTCACCATTCCTCGACGGCGTCTCCCAGAGTCAACGCAGTCCGAACGTCGACAGCTGATCGGAGTCTTGAGAAAGAATCGCAGTACATTCGTCACGCCGACGCGGCAGACAAGGAAGAAGCAGATAGATCTCTCCGTGACATTCGCGTATACACAAGCGGCCGCTCGAAACGTCCGCGGTTGACGGAGTGAAGGAAGCCGCGGTGGGCGACAGGCCGCGGCTCGAGCGATCGCAGCGAACCCGTCGTCGGCAACGACGCACGAGCAGCTTGCGCGAGCCCTCATCCGCGAGACACCGCCGCATTCGCGATAGAAACGGCCCCTGCAGTGGCCGCGAGGAGGATTGAAGTGGCCGCGACTTCAGTGCACACATACTTTCGACCTTTAAGCGAAAGAGAAAATATATATATAGAATGCGGCAAAGCGAAGACAAGGCAGCGCTCACAAATGCGACGCGCAAGTGGCCGCGCGCGGCTGCACAGTGAGCGAGCGGCCAGTGGCATTTGAAATATCACGCGACGACCACAGATCGAGCGCGCACAACGGCGCTGAAAAGAAGCAGCTCGGCGCAGCCGGAGGGAGGAACCCGGCGTTCGCGCTGACCGACAGAAGACGGAGGGAAGGGACCGAGCTCGGAGAGATGAGGCACGCCACGCAACACGCCCCTCCAACATCGCGTCCCCCCGGCCAGGCTGCAGTGCAGCAGCAGAAGCAAGCACGAGAGAGACAGAGCAGTGCAAAGCGCCTCGGAGCCCGCACCGGTCAAGGACGCCGGCTCAACCACCAGGGACGAACGACGGCGAGACCGGCTGGACGGGACGCGTCGCGCGTAATACCTGTCCCCGCCGAAACACGAGCCTACCCCTCACCTCGTTCGCCGCCCTTCTCTGCACCATTCGTCTTTCTCTTTTACTGATATATATGAGAAAGAGAGAAAACGAGGGATGGAGCGGACGCTGCGGAAAGAGAGAGAGACTGCATTGGTCAAGTGGCGATGCGAGCCGAGATATCCGGCGATGATACGTCGTTGACCCTGGAGGCTGCAGGTGGTGCGCCGGCGGCGGCTGGTGAAATTGCGGCCGCCTCGAAGCGGGCCAGAAGATGCAGCAAGCGAGAGTGGAGGCCGCATTCACGAACGCGAGTATCGACTGGAAGCTCCGGCTCGGCTCGATAATGTTCGTCGGCGATTCCTGCGATGAACGACTCGTTAGAGAACCACCCCCCTCCATTTTATTATGCAATTGTGTGCGCCGAATGCTTGGTCGCAAAATTTTATTACCTTTCAAATATTTATTGGCGCTTTACGTAGAGCTAGCTGCCTATTTCTTTTTTAACCTTGACTGATCTGGCCAAGCATACAGCCAAACACGGCAGTGCACGAATGTGAGCCAATTCCCGAGCAAACCGTTGGACTTTACGTACATGCCGCCAGCATTGCGTATACACGCACAGTCCATACTCCGAAGCAGCACTACCATTGTCTATCGTCCAGTACATGGATGAAGAGATTTAATTAAACGGAAGAGGCAGTTGCATCAAAGCCATACTGCGACGAACAGAGCTCCCACAACCTTCTAAAATGTTCTAAAGGTCCACAATGTTCTAAAAAAATTATAATAAGGAAACCGAAAGAACTAATGGCAACAACATGAGTGGAACAAGCGACAAACTTAACGAAAAGCCTTTTTCAGCCGTCAAGTGCTATATGGAAACTGCACCCGACGTTCGATACCTGCTCTGGACCTGCCCCGGGATGGAAGATCCATTCTAAAGAGACCCCGGTGCCATGTACGCTATTTGGAAGACTGGATGGCCCCGCGAGCTGCGACGGTTCGGGTCACACTCGGCTCGCTGCGGTCCTTCGCCCTAGAAACACGCATCCAGCGGAGTACCTTCGTTTCTGCTACCCGTTGCCATACAGGGCCAAGCGCCAGCTCTTCTAATATACATATTCAGATGGGTGCGTATTTCAGACACGTAACGTTCGTTTCTTAATAGAAACATTATTGGGCAGGTTGCTTCAAAGTAAGAAACCTGAACCGTTCCCCAGGGTTGGGGTAACTCCCTGGCTTTACTTGAAGAAGACTCGGTACCGTGCATGCAGTCCCGGAGGGTTCAACTTGGGTCGCTTGAGCACGAGGAGCCAGCGGAATGCGCAGCGCACGCCATGTAACCATGCGCTCGCAGGCCACCGCGCAGTTTTTCCGGCGCCGATCGCGGAACACGCGGGCGCCGGCGTATACAACGCACATCGTGACTGCTCGTGCCACGCGTGCAAACAGTATGCACAGGCGTGAACGGCGTTTGGGTTGCTCTGTAGCCGCCGGCCACACTGCAGCGTCCCCTCCATCCCCACGCGACGAGGAGCGCACGCTGCTCGCTCTTCACGAAGGCCGGCGCAAAAAATACGCGTACATCCGGAACCGCGCATCGGCGCTGTGTGCACACAAAAAAAGAAACAAAAAAGGTGAACCTGTCCGCATTACATCGAACCGCCGTGGAACTTCTGTTCCGATGTAACGACGGCCACGCGAAACATCGGAAATCAATGTGCCGCCGGTACAGAAAAAAAGCCACTGGCCTTGCCATTTGTGCCAAGTAAAACAGAAGACGGGGAAGGCGGACAAGGAACCCGTAACTTCTTCGGTGGCCCGGCATATAGCCTCGCAACACTGCCAGTATTGTTGACGTAGGTGACTTCAGTATACGATCAAACAAGACAAAGGTTCGAGGGAAGATGGCGGCGGGAAGTTATATCAACAGTGGGCAAACAAGAGAAGACAAGTCCCGTCGTCGAAACCTTCGTTGGCTCCAGACTGAGGCTTCTCTTGGTCGTCCATGCACTGTCCATCGCTCTTGTAACATATGGTGTTAAATCGTATAAGTACGCCTTGTGTTTATCGTTTCGTTGCTGCTTCTTTGTTAGATTACATTGTCGCACAGTATCCACTGTCTTCTGTAACTCTTTCTGGGCCTTTGGGGTACAATGTAAACAAACGTCCCCAGATGTTCAGAAGGACGACGAGCGATCGCAAAGCAAGAAACCCGCGGCAAGCTGAATACTCGTTTCATCCCCCCCAAAAAAGGTGCACCTGTGGAGGGAAAGTAAGGAGCTGAAGAAGAAGCAGGACAACGACAAAAAAAAAAAAAAAAAAAAAAGTGCTCTCGACAGAAGACTCATGTTTGTCAGGAAGCGAAAACAAATCGGTCTGCGATCTTTGCAACAGTTCGATTTCTCAGGAGACGCTCTGCACCACCGTGACGCCGGAAATGCATTTGATACTTGCCATCCTCGGTTGCGCTTACCCCTTCCCCCCTCTCTTGCATTATCTCTCTCGTTCTTTCTCTCTCTCTCTCTCTTTCTTTTAAGGCATGGCCACAGAAATATAAGGGAGACAGAAGACAGACAATCGCCTTCCCGAGCAACATTTGAAAAAAGAAACTGGGCGGGGAGTAGACGCAGTAAGAAATTCTTCGCATGAATCACTCAACTGAAGCACCTGACTGTATGATTCAGCCGGTACTATTTTGATCCAGTAGCAGACAAAGACAGACGAGGCACGCCAAGCAGAACAATGGAAAGGGAAACCGGCACTTAAGTGAATCATAAGGCTTTGGATAACCGCATAGATGCTGCAAAGCACGTTCCAGTAAGAAGAAACGTTCATCATAAATGGCGACGCTGACTCTGGATACATCCGCCTGCTGTTTAAAAATAATTAACACTGCCACGGCCAAGAGACACGTGTTTGAAAAAAACGGTAAGGATGGTAAGACAAGAAATAAGATAAAAGTGAGGTATAAGAGCCAATGCGCAGCAGTGAAACCACACGCACGATATAGCCAATATGTAATGTCAAACATCCATGTACACAGCGCCGAGGCGAATTAAGCAAGCGGTATCAATGTATTCGATTTCAAGGGTTGGTGCCAACGAAGGTTTTCAATGGTTTCCTCGCAAATAAACCAGGTATTTACGCGAAAGGTAGAAGGCCCCGGTAAACTACACCGACCTCAAACTTTCTACGCGTATGCCGAAATGCGAAACTGCGGAAGCTTGTGTACGCGTACTTCTGTCTCTCTCTGTGTGTGTGTTTGCCGCTGCAGCTGAGCACAGAAATGAGCAAGAGCAGCCGCACCGTCACGCTTTCGAGTCTGAGCGCGTTTTGCTGCGCTTCTCGATGCGCACGAGTGTTATCGGCACGTGGTTCCTAATTAAGTCTCGTGATTCTGCGCTGGAGATGGACACCGGCGATAATAAATAATGCTTGGTTATAGGCTACACAAAAGAAAGAAAGCAAACGAAACATGATTACCCTGCCTCAGTCGCTGCTGCTTCTCCAGAAGCGTTATATACGTGCGTAAATATATCTTACAGCAAGCGTTTATGCACCAGCGCACCTGTTAGTATACAGTGTGAGAGATTGCGGGCGGTCCCCTTTATAACCGGCGGATAAACAAGAGGCGCCAAAATATGCCGATGGCCTAGATCCGATATGCGCAGGCCGCTGCTTTTCTTGGGAGCGCAATTTGCTGCTACCCAAAATGATGAGCTATTTACAGAACGGAAGCTCGACTATCGTCCACGATGCGCGCCGTAAAAAGCCGGTGCGATGAGATTTGCGAACGACTTTACTGAGCGCGCACACACACACACTTGATGAAAACGACAGTATGCGTTTTTTTTTTTTTAACTTTCGTCGCTGATCCAGACAATCGCGTCCAAGTGCGTTACTGCTGCTTTCTGATGTCGCCAACATGCGAGTAACCACCCTGAAGTTTTAAACCACAACAATAAGCGAAGGAGGAACGATTACGAAATCATGCGAGAGAGCCAACAAAAAAAAAAAAAAAGTTATCGCTTTACGAAAAAGAAAAAAGAAAAGTGGGGGGGAAAAAAAAGGAAACAACGCTAGCCGGCATGACTTCACCAACCTCTCAATCTCTGCGACTGAACAACGCTGAATTTGCGTCGAGCTGCACGCACATTTTTTTCCATTCTTGCACGCCGCCTCTTGTCTCGACATCCAGGCAGTGCGCGCTGGTGCGGGATTATCAGCCCAAGCCCACCACGCGGGAAGGTTGGGCACGCGCAACTATCCGGGCGACGCGAGGTCGCGCGACTGATTTTAAACGCTCACTTTTTATTCTCAGCGCTCCGAAACCAAGGGCGCACATTGCGAACGGGGTCTCTCTCCGCGTTAGCATACGCAAAGCGCGGTGGCGCGCGCGCGAGGCGAAGAAACGTCTAGCGGGAAGAAAACGAAAGGCTGGTGCTGCTGGTTATAAAAGAAAGACGAAAGAATTCCAGGCAGGATAGCGGGCGCGCTTTCTAGGCGGCGGCAGCCATGGAGACGGAGGAAGCCCCAAACCCCGCCGGCAGGGGCTTCCTCGGTCGCTTTGTCGCCTGTGGACGACACGACCGCGTCGCGACGCTTCACAGACATGTCGCGGAGGTAAAAATAAAGGAGGCCGCGCAGGAAACACTCCGAGAGATATATAGGCGCACGAGAAAGAAACCGGGTGCTTTTTCCTTCACGGGCGCACGAAAGAGAGGAGACCGCGCCATCAGGCTTAGCGGCCGTGCGGAAAGCCTTCCCGAAGGACTTCGTGGCATCGTCGGACTGATCACATATAGTGCTCCTTTTCATTGAAAGTACTCTGCATCGACAGTACTCCGCGGCCCGTGGCTGCGCAGGTCATCGCATACAAGCGTCTCCTGTGACGGTGCCTGACCATGCTGTCCTGGATGGAAGCTTTAATGCAGCGCTAAAAAACGTACGCGAAGAAACGAACATTCAAAAGGCTTTATTTTTGCTTGAGACACGCCGACCATTCGAAGCGCAGCAAATAGTTGCCTTTGTCGTATAAAATCATCTGAACTAAAGACAGCGTCTATATTCGTGTCCGTCGCGAACGTCCAGCGCGCTTCAAGTATTCACGTACAGTTCCCTCGCTCCGCAAAATACAGTTTTAATAAAACGTTAGTGTAATAGCGGGGTGAAGGGAAATAGCGTTACCGTTCCGCAAACGAACTTTGCAGAATGTGTGTGCGCGTGAGCGTGCATGACTGTGTGTGAGGGAGGGGGGGGGGGGGGGGGGGGAGGTGCGTGCCAGCGACTTTGGAGGATAACAATACCCAAACTCAAACCCTTTCTACGCGTGAGCGTATATGGCCCCACTTTGAAGATTCGCGATGCGGATGTATGAAACTCGGCGATAAAAGTTGGCACAGCGCCAAGAATGACGTAAGCGGCGCCGCTGTCACGGCGGATGGTGAATGACCTAGATAAGAATAGGCGAGCGGCGCTGTAAATGTCCTTAATCGTTGTTGACTTCGTTTCATCACCTTTGACTTGATGTACTCGTTGACTTGAATACAATAATGACTTGGTGTATTGACTTTCTTCAATACAATTCAATGACGGCGGAAATGAGAGAAAGTACGCTCACGCGAAATGCGGGGTCCACTTCGTGGAACGAGCGCCATTTTATGACGCCATTTTACTTTCGGTTAGTGGGCGATACCAATTACTATCGACTGCTTACGCGAATAATTTCTAAACTTTGTTGGTAGTGACGTCAAGTTTACGCCGTCTTGAAGCATTGCACGCGCTTGCACGAAAACTGCCACGAATACGAATCGACCGCCCACTGGTTCTTACACAACGCCCATGCTAACATCCAGTTATGGCGGCGCTCCAGCACTTTCGTAAAATAGTCTACAGCCCTCGCCGTATTTTTTTTTCTTTGTCTCTTTATTCCTGCTGAGTATTTTTCTCCCTGCGCCGGCAAGGCTGACACGACCGGCCCTCGCAGCATAAGGTCGCCGGAGAAAAGGAAGACAACAGATATTTTTTTTTTTCTTTAACAGGCGAACCAAGATGACGAAGACGACGCCGTCTTCTACTGCGTACAAACTGCCGGAGCCGCATGCGTGATGGCGACGCGCCCTAATGAAGGGGGAACTGGAGCTGACGCGATCTCTTCCGCACCTTCAAGGCGGAACCAAGAGTAGCTGCGCCGCACCGAACACAGGACAGGTATTTCGCCACAGCATCGACCCCAAATCGGCACTGCCGGCCAGAATATATAAATGCTAAAGACTGTCTCGGGGACAAGCACAAAGGCAGCATCTTTATTGTGAGATGTAATAGTGCAAACAACCTAAAAAAAGCTACGAACAACGATGACGGTTTCACGACATGGAAGTGGTCAAGATACCCGTAGGTGCGCGTTTTGCTTCGGATCACTCGACGTTGCTTAATTAAGCCGGTCCTCGCGGGCTATCGCAGCGCGCAGGCGACCTGACACACAGCGACCCGAACTCAACAGTCCAGGTCGGTGCAGGCCGGTTCCACAAAAAGCAAAATTTTGGCGTTCGTGCACGCGTGTTTCTCTGTGCAATCTGGGTGCGTGCGCAGGACGGACAGTCTGTTGGAAAAAGAAAAAAGCACGCACGCGCCACAAAAAGATACCGAGTCAGCTCTTTGTTATTACTGCCCCATTCTTTCTTTCGTTTTCTTTTCGTTCTTCTGCTATCTCGCGGACACGGTGACCGCACACATAAAGAGCGGATCGAAAAGGTGCAGCGGGCCCGCGAATACGGCAAAAAGCGCGTCCAACGCAACGACCGGCCAGACACAAGAGTGCATTCTCTCTCCGCTGCGTTGTCCCCCCGTCAAACACACACAGACGAGAGGAGAGTGCGCGTCTACGCCCTACACGCCATCGGGCGGTGGAAACTCCCTCGAAACGCGGAAGTGTCTCCCTGAGCGCGACACACGCACGCACAGACACCACCGCCGAGTCAGCGACCGCATGCTCCCACAACGCTTCGAAGAGAGACCAGAACCGGCAGCAAACGGCGCTGAAATGCGACTGGCGCCACGCTGATTGATCCGGCGCGCCACGCGCTGCTCTTGTGGGCCAAACAACAGTCGGCTGCTCGGCAACCGGGACACGCCGACGGCTACACACACACACGAGGTCTGCTGCGATGCACTGTGCACGACACCGTGCTGCACCTGCCACGCACGCGCGGTGGTGGGCTTGTATATATCTTTTGACACTTTGCGCAGCGTTGTTTGTGAAAGCTGAACGTTATGTGCACTGACGAGTATGTGTTATTTGCCCGCTGCATGTCGGGCTAAAGGCGGTCATTACGGCACAAAAAAGATTTTAAAATTCTAAAAAAAAAAAAAAGAACACGGAGCATGTATACGACCTGGCAACATTGTTCTTCCCCCTTCCGTGAAGCTATGTACTTCTCCAGTGGGAACGACCGAATGAACGACGTAATAATGGCAGGCTGATAGAAAAATATATTGAACGACTGACATATCGAGAAACGAGTAGCAGCCTCTCCGGCTTCACGAGATATACAAGAGAACGCAGGCTGGAGTTCTCATTTTGTTTACCTTGAGTATAAACCTTGTCCAGTGTGTTTGGTCAAGCGTAGCAGTAGTAGTATTCTTTGTTAATTAACGAGAAAAAGAAAAGTAAGGAAATTACTGTTGATTGCACTGTATCTACATCTGCTGAGACCTGAACGGCGGTCAACAGTGGGGTGTGGACGGCTGAGGGGGGACGGAAGAGACAGAGGTAACGATTATCTTTTTTTTTTTTCGTGCCGCTTGCCCTGCAGCACAAACCCTTGTGAAACAAAATGAAGAAAGGAAAAATTTGGAAAGGGGTGAGAAGGGAGTCCTACTAATTAAATCACTCATTTGGTAGTTATGTTCCATTAAGTGATGGCTTATTGCTTCCTCCATCTCCATCCACTTTCTTAAACTTTACTCGCGAAAGAAACAAAGCCATGTAGACGTACTCGGCACAGACACATACGGTTGCGGCCACTCAGCGATGTACGGATGCAACAAGGCGGTACGTTACGCTGCACAAGTGTATCGATGGGGCAGCTACTGAAACGTAAAGGGGAGGGGGGGGGGGATAAACACGGCGAGAGAGAGAGAGATGGTGGCGAAGTCGCTCGCGCGTAGAGGCGGTGACAGACGAGCTGCGTGTGTAACGCAAGCAGTGTCCGAACGAAGAGCGCGGGTAACACAATGTGGCCGGAGGCTATGTCGGGGGCAGAGCGTACAGTAGCAACGACAAAATAGGATGGGCGGTCCGCTCGCATCCAGCGTTGCGTCGCTGATGTACCCCTGTAACCGGCGCGCAACTATACCACGGGACGAAGGGAGACAAAAGAGAGCCACCAATGCGGCAAAATCGGGACGGGAAGAAAGAAAAACGGCGAGACAAGAACCGGGCCATCAGAGGCCGTGCGTCGCCGAACAACAGCGCCGGGCCTTGCCGCGGCGCGACCGAGCGTTTGTTACAGATAGCCGCGAGCAGACCCGCCCACACGCGCGTATACAGCGCCGTCTACACTGCAACGAGCCGTGCACGCAATAAGCCTGGCCAGCTGGTGGAAGGATTGTGGCCGGCGGGCTGTGCTGCTGCTGCTGCAGAAAGAACAAGCAGAGAGGGGATGAGACGGGACGGCCACCTGACACTGGAACGGAGACAGGGTGGGCGGAGGAGGGGATGCGTGCAGCGCTCAGCAACGCAACGCATGCACTGCAGAAGCGGCATCTTAGTGGCCCGATTCTGTCGCCGGCCAACTTCCGCGCGGGCGGAGGAAAACGCGGTTCGCCGCGGGAGGTATACCCCGCCGCCGTGTTGTTCTTGCCCACCTCGAGCCGCGCGTTACAAAGAGGCCCTTAGGCGTTGATGCACCCACGCTGACGCCTGGTGGCACGTCTCCTCCATCACGACTACCAACGTCGATGACCATGAGCAACCGTCGTGCATATGGAAGCTGCACTACGCTGCACACGCTAGCACAACGCGAAAGACGAAGCACGTAACTGACACACTAATACAACGCGCAAGACAAAGCACGTAACTGAATCGTCACCGAGTCAAATCAGCGCGTACAGCGCGTCGTAATTGCAGCCTCCGCGATCAACTTCAGAAACATTTTCAGAGCTAATTGCGGAGGCCACGCTCCGCTGTGCTGAGTACGGTGAAGGCCACCTAGGTGGCGTTGGTAGTGCTTCTTGATGCCAGCGTCCCTTCGAATGCTGGCATCGAGGCGTCGTAGTGCTGAGACCACCGAAGCGTTCACTGTCGGTGCGCGTTAGTGTCATAATAGACAGTTTTAGCAGAGCGTTGCTTACGCTCCGCTCCGCTAACATTTCACGCACACCGTTGGTTGCAGGAACTGCGTTGATTTGGCTTGTTTGACAAGCGCGTCTCCCAGAGACGCCAGCCACGCGCGCTCAGCGTGGCTGTAAAACGACAAATCAACCAGTAGACGCAGCCTAACGCTCCGCTCAAATGTAAAGATGAGAGAAATAAAAAATAAAAAAGAATGACTGACAGACAGACAAGAAAGAAGCGCAGAAGAAGTCGATAGGGCGAGCCGGTATACGAACACGAAAAGGCGAGAGAAGGAACGGATCGGTGCATCTGCAGAGACGCCCGCTCGTCCCACATGGGGTCGATCGTGGCGGCACGCGCGAAAAACACGCCGCCGCGCTTCCCGTACACGCGAGTGACGGCTGTATTGCGTCACCACGCAGGGCAACACCGTCGACAGCGAGAAAATTAAACCTCGAAGGAATGAATAACGCGCGGCTTCCCGGGCCCGGAACACGGAGGTTGACGAGTGGACGGCCGGGCGCCGACGAACCCCGCCAGTGCGGCGGTGAGCCCGTATAATTTCGCCAGGCGGTAGCGGAAATAACGTTGTGTGAACGCGCAGCGGGCGGCCTCCCGGGAACGGGCGTGTCGCACGACTCACTCTTTTGTGCTGACGTAATCCGATGAAAGCCTGCGCAGAGTTAAAATTGGCATTCACGTCGTAATGAGCTGGATAAAAAACTATACTGGGAACCTTTCTGCGCTATTCATTTTTCTTTTTCGTGCTATCTTATGCCGTCTCGCGTAGCGACGTTTCTAAACGGGAGAAATAATGGCATATTATAATAAAGGCGACGACTACTTTCTTACACAAGTAGGCATATGTCACTGCAATTTTACTGCGGCGCTGGCTGCTAATTAACGGAGATGAGACGGGAGCCAATCAGAATGTTTTCCACGACCCTTATCTATTAAGCGTACTAGTGATAATGCCTGACTGATGCTTCGGAGAGCTGGATACTGCGTCGCGTAATATTTTTTTCCCTATAACGAATTCTCTCTCTCGTCTCAAAAACGATTATTATTATCATACGCATCGCATTCAAATTCCGCACTGCCGATGGCAACAAATCTCTCCGCCAATATATATTACAGGTTCTCCTAAGGTCCACTGCGGCCGTACACAAAGGGTCCCGTGTGCGCGTTAAAACATGAGCCGTGAATATATATGAAAGGGTAAGCACACCACACCGCGGACATACACTTCTCTAAGGCTCCGTTATTTGCAAATTCAAACAGGTTTGCCAAGTTCGTGCCGATGCGCGAGAGCAGCTGCGACCAGGTGGCGGAAGCATGTTGCAGCGAGCCGGTTTCCTCTCTGTGTATGCGAGACTTCGGTGCGCGCGCCCCAGTGCGCGCCATACAGAAATGACGCGGGCGACAGGGCTAAGCAGGCGGTCGCTGATTAACTCAACTAGGCGCGAGACAGGCAGCGGCAACTCAATCAGCCCGGCTGCCAGGCGAGCCAGCAACGGTGATCATCCTCGCGCAGAGAGGGCTTCCGCCGCGCCAAAACACGCAGGTCGCGGCAGCAGCAGCAGCGGTGATTGAGCGAGCTGCACTGACGCAACCGCCGAAGCCGAACAGTTCCACCACGCGGCTCGCTCGGCCGGCGTACACGCCACACGAAATGCACGTAACTATGCGGGCGCGTAACTACAATCGCGCGCGCAGGCGCGTTCTTCCGCACGTGGAATTGACAGCTGGCGCATAGCTATAGACCAACGCCTCCTCGCTAGACCCGGTCACGTCAGGCGTCAGCCGCGGGCGACGCGCTCGAAGTGACGGCGCGGCGCCGATGGAACGGGACCAAGTCAGAGCCTCGAGGGTGCCCCTTTCATCGTGTTTTTGTTCGTAACGCGAAACTGTCAGCTATCGAGACCGTCTAGACGCCTCGGTCATCGCCGTGCATGTAACAGTGATCTGTCTGTCTCTGAACAACAAAGCGGGGAAAACAAAATAACAATAAAGCCACAGCAACGCCAAACGAGCCTTCGTCGTAACTTCCACGTGGATTCGTTGTGCCTATTTGACACCGCGTCCTACGCCCGCTGTACGCAAGCCAGCAGAACACTCGATGTGCTTGATAGAATCAGGGCTACCCGCCTTTCTTGTTCTCCCGTTATCGTCTATAGCGTTCGTCCTTGCTCTAACGTAAAGAGAAAACCAGAATATTGGCCGTAACTGCAATGACCCGAAGACAACGCAGCAGCCTTAGATGTCTTTTCGCGGGCCAGTCAAGTTGCCTGCGAGCAACTCTTACCACCAGAGAATTCCTTTCAACATTGTGGGAAATAAAGTCGTTCATTCATTAGTAAAGTTCCGACCTAGGAGCTGAAGCAACAAGTGAATGCGTAGCACCATATTTCCGGGGCAAAGTGTGCGCGCGGCTCAGCCGCGCGACGCAGGCGCTTCACCGTGCTCTATAGGGTTGTATACTTGGCCGCAACGACGGAGCAGGTAACGCTGCGTTAAAACGTTCTAGTAATCCGCATGCACGTACCAGGCTCATTTACCAGCCACCTCTCAGTCATATGCTCCAGAAAGCCACCGCAAAACTCGTTTATTATTTTACACTCTCACGTATAGAACACGGGAATAGGGGAAAAAAAAAAAACGAAGTACATGGGTCTAGCTAACGGCCAGCTGGCACAAGCGCATTACCGCGCCACCCCCCTTCTTCACCTGCAGTTCCCGTGCCTCGCTAACCACGTTGACGCGCGACCTGCGCGATCATGGCGACGACGTTCGCTTCAGTAACCGGATTTCTTCTGTATCCTCGGGCTTCGTTATTGGCAAATCGCTTCGATACAGGATAGCGCCGTCGGTCGCTGCAGTTGGCGAAGACGGCATCTTTTTCTCGGCTTCGCGTCGCGCTCCCGTCAGACAAGAGAAGAAAAGAACGGAATACGGACAACCGGCGTCTTCACTTACGGCCACGATTTCCCCCACCGAAACGACTATCTACGGGTCCATTCCAATTTTCCAATATAGCTGAGGAGGCAGGGTGGCGCGGCATTTTACTCGACGGGACTCGAATTTCACCCTTCGCGCTTCATCGAACCAGAACGCGTTAAAATTATCGAACCGGGGCGCGTTAAAATTACAGCCTATATACGCGCTGTCCGGGCCCGGCGGCGGTGCATGCCGTTCGCACAGAAACAGCTTTAACCGGCGGTCCGGGAGAGCAGTCTCGGTCACTGAAAATAGCCGCGCAAACGCTGCCCCCGCCAATTTCGAAGGGTCTATATAGGGTGACAACGTTTAATCGCCTCGCGATTAGACGTCGCGGGCCAGAGGGGCGCTAAATCAGTTAATCCACGGTTAAGTACCCTTCGAGGGTCCCATTTGCATTTACTTGACCTAAAGAGGATGATCAACAGATAGCGAAGAAATAAAGGTTATAAATTTCCGCTTTGCAGAAATCTGTAATAACAGCGCTAGTAAAACTGTAAAAAAACTGTAAAAAAAAAACAGTAAAACTGTAAGAACGACGTACTGCAAGTGCTACGATTGCAGTACATCCATTGCGAATGTCTATACGAACGATGTAATACACGTTATTTTGCCTCTTCTATGCTTAATTCTCCGATGGTGCGGAGGCTTCAAATGCTCGGAAATGGGAACGACAAAGAGGCATATATATAAACTGACATTTAGCCATACGATTAGAGTTTTAACTGCGCCGTATTACTGTATACGGAAACGCGCCTAGCCGTACATCGCAGATTCGGCCCGACCTATTTATTACCGTACGGTAACGCACCTGGCCGGGCGTATATAAATCATTCTACATAAGGTAAAATGCACGAGGCGTTAAGGCAGCTAGCGCAGTACCGTATACCGTACGACCCGGTTCGTTTCCGCGTACAGGTTAAATATAGGACAGGTTTAAGAGCCTATAACAGCGAGTTTCATAATTCACGCCGCATTGCCGCATGGAAACGCGCCTGACCAATGAGGTAACTAAATCATTCTGTCCACCTGCTGTGTCAAAAACGGAGCAGATAAGAATTTGCAGGATTGCTGTATTATCGTACAGTAAATGCGTCTGACCGTATATACTTACGGCCATGCACTCTTCCGTATACGGTATACAGTATACAGGTAGAGCAGTGCTAAAGCTAAAACGCAACGTCGTCTAGAGCAGAACCCAGCTGACAGTTCCCCGTCCGGACACCCAGGTTTGAGGAACCGACCTCCCCCCGGGAGTATAGAATTAATCGCTGACCACGCGTCCACGCAGGCGGCAAGGCGCTCTCGCTGGCTGCGCTAACTAAGCCGCACACCGGCGGGGGCACACACGAGACGGTGGTTACGCGTGCAGAGGTAATTATAACAGTAGCAGCAGCCCAGGCGGACACACATCGAAAACTCGGACACATATGACGCGGCCCCGACGGCGCAAGACGGCGCCGGGAGAGCGCGAAAAATTGCGCTGCGGCGACGTCCGGAGACGACGGGCAGCCGACGCTTACCGCAATCTGGGCGCGCATAATTACCGTCGCAGTGAATATGAGTGACCCCCTGCCTCTCTCTCCCCCAGTGGCACCCTTTCACGCTGTCCTCGTAGCCAGAGTGTGTTAATTGAGGAAGGCAGGCGTAATGGGTCGGCTGTATACTAAACGCACAGAACAGCAACGCTTGGGTAACACGGTGGATTCTATGTGCATATACGCAGTGGGACTTGACGAGCGCTATACACTGTACTGTACTCGCGTGTAACAAATGGTTACGCGCAAATACAATACCCTAAATGGATGCTTAAGAGAAACGTGATGCTAAATTATTTTGGTATAAGATTACACTCGCACAATTGGGAATGGAGACGAGGCTTGTCGAGTGCGGAGGCTTTGTATAGCTATATAGAAAACGACGCAAAGAGGAAACATGAACGCCGACATATCACGAAAGAAATTCCCCGCTCGTGCTGCCCGCGTGACGCTGCGTTACTGTGGCAACGTGTGCTTGCGGCTGTCCTTACCATTAAAAATGTCGTTCACTGAACTACAGAACGACAACTTGGCGGCGTTATTTTGGAATTTCACGGAAAAGAAAAGACCCGAGTACTTTAAAGCGCCGAGTAATCGGTGCTATCATACTGACATTAGCGACGCTCGCTAAGTTTAGAAAGCTTCGTTTTAGTGTTCTCGTCTAATAGTCATAGTGTTTCGATTAAATAAATGCAATCAAAGTTTAAACTGGACACAACAGTACCTGCCTAAACGTCAAAACTGACTCATAAATATTTCTTTTTAGTGTCTCTTCGCTTTCGTGCCGTCTCGTGGGGTTGAGACTATACTTCTTGACGTGTGCTCACCTATTATAGCTATAGCGAGACGCTGGGCAACCCGGCCAGCTTATCGAAGAACTCAAACCGAAGGGCACCCTTTTAAGCCCGCGAAACTTGGCACGTCAAAGAGCATTAATGAGAACGGGACGTGCACATGCGGGGGAGCGGTTCGGGAGTAACCGCCCTATACTGCCTATACCCGCTTTGAAACGACGACGACGGCGACGACTCGCGGACGAATCGTTATCAGCTCGTTCATCGTTTCGCCCCTGCCGGAGAACTCCTCACCAGGTTCAATGGACGTTCGTCGCGCAGCGAGGCGCATTAAAGGAGCTTGCTACCCCATTAATTACCACCGGTAATTAAGCCGGCAACACGCCTCTCTTCTCATTCACCCTGCTATTCCCCCCAACCAACAATTTCCCCTTTTCCTCGCAGCCGGTCGCGTATATGCACCAGGCGAGATCGGGGCCAGGCCCAAGATTAAACGAGTGCCGACAGCTCGGACACCCACGCAGACTAACACATAGCCTTCTCCACCACTTGCTTTCTCAACCTCCTGCGGAGAGTGCCGGAACCCCTTCACCGCACGCACTGCGGTCTCGACGTCGACGCTTAGCTGTGGCACAGGAAGAAGGAATGCATCGCGGCTGTATGCGCGCTCGCTCACTATAGCACGGTAAGTGTATGGCGCGGGGGGCGCGGCCCGACCGGCTTCCTCCTGCGGTCTTCATTAGGGCACCGAAGGGGTGGGCGCAGGAGGAGGAAGTGCAGGGAGAAGTAACAGGGCGACGTGAGTGGCGCGCCTCGTTTTCTTCTTGCTCGCCGAGTCGGCGAAAGAGAACCGAGCGAGCAGTTGAAACATACGCGGAGCTCCCGAAGCGAGCGTAATACAGGGGGCAATTACACTTGCTCAACGAAAGAGAGAGAGAGAGAGCGAAACGAACAACGGCTCTCGCAGACTACCGCAGTCAACGGTAATGAGACCGGCTTACGGAGCTACGAGGCGTGCAGAACGGACGAAACGGCGACAAACACCTCGATGCTGCCGCCAGGTATCCAACCCTCGCAATGATCCAGGCGCAGACGGTATATCCTTACGCGTTCGGTGGATACAGATAAGCGCACATATGGGCAAACAATGGACGTACACGAGAAGATCTGGAACGGGCAGACGGAGGGAGGTCTGCTGGCCAAAGGCATATATACACCTCCGCATGTTTGCCGGCCTGTGGTCTTCCGCAACCGGTTCCGAATGAAAGCATCAGTATGCTCCGACTCACGCCGCAGTATACGCTTGCACGCGCGTGGATTTCGAACGTCATAACTTCGCCGCAGTTGGTCTCGCCGTGATCGATGATTCGTGCGGAGATATCCTCGTTGTATACCCGCTAGACTATAACAATGCCGAAACAACGAGGCGAGCTTCACTCGATAGTCGGGTCGTGCCCGTGCGGTGCGATACTGCAGGCCAACTGCACGAGGCACGTTTCCCCATATCTAGGTCGCGTCACGTTAGGTTTCGAGTCTGCGAAGCGAATAGGAGGCGAGAGGGGAAACGGGAAACTGAGCGACGGCATCAAGCGATCGAGGCATCGCTGCTCTTGCGCGCGCGCCCTTACACAGGCGCAGTTAATGACGCTTCCGTGACACCAGCATATTGGTCGGGATTTAGCAGGCGAAGGGGAGTGAGTGCGTACACACATTAGACAAGGTGGGTGAACAAGTATGGGAACAAGTCGAACTGGAGGCTAGGACATGCGGTATGCACCGGCGCTGTTAACTATGGGCGGTCTCAATCTGGCAAATTGAGCAACTATACTGCGAAGTAGTAGCGTCGCCATATACTGCGGTGTTGAAATGGTTCCAGCGGCTTTAGCATCTACACTGGCAACTGTTACACCTTAGCGCCTCTGCAGAAGCACTTTGACGACATACTATTAGCTGCCCAGGACAAGTCGAGCCTGGGGCGAGCACGCATACTGGGTTTCTTTAATTAGCACAGTGCGCTGCCTCGAGGAACCACGTGCGCGTCCGCCGGGGCAGCTGCGCGTGCGCAGATCGATTCTGTCAGGCAGCTGGTTGGTCGTCTAACTTACTTTTTCGAATAACAAAGGCCGACAGACGACCTTCACGTTAGTGAACGGTCGTATTGCAGCTAAAGATAGCAGAAGAGTACGTTGACACTTCTCTTTTTCTTCACTGTCACATTGACTTTGAACAACGAACAACTTCAGCTAGGCAGCTTAGTCAGCCTCGCCTTTCAAGAAAATTCACGCCAGTGGAATATACCGATTTTTTTTTCTTTTTACGTGCCCGTAATTCGACACGGCGTCACGCGTTCGAGCTTGTCTCTACGGTAAAGCGCTCCATCACACGCACTGGGCTAACCGCGCGCGGGGGGACCCGGTCCAATGAACCGCACGCACCGACGGTCTCGCGCCTCGACCTATACGCTAGTGGGTCGGTGGGCGCAGACACCCCCAACTCGCGTGTCTAATGAACCGAATCACTGGCCAAGCACATCGTCGAAGTTACTTCTCGGTGCAACGGAAGGGCGCGCTCGACGACCCGCCCGGCTGTGGAGCCGCACCCATCCATCACACGCGGGCGTCGAACGCCACTGACCCCGGGAAAGAGCCCACGAAGCCTGCGCTTGCAGAGAAACATCCCCCCCTCGCCCCCCCCCCCCCTTACCTGCTTGTGAGAGTATTACAGCAGTCCAGAGTTCACAAAACAGACACCACACCGGCAATGGTCACGCTACGCTTGGCTTCTCATGACACGCTGTTTACAAAACGACGGCCCCGGGAGAGACCGATATCCCCTCCAGCTAAAATGGGGGAGTGTGAGGCCGGAATGGTGGGAGACTATGGGAGACCGTATCTTCTGGTACTTATACTCGGCAAATCCCCATCACAAAAAAAAAAAAAAATCAAGATTTTCTACGAAGCAAAAAGAAAGAACCGTGCACACACGAAAAATAGTACATTTTAACGCACACGAAACATACCGCCAATAACACTGACACGCGGACAAAACCCGTACCTTTTTTTCCGCGAACTTGGGCAGCCAATCGCGCATGCTATCAAAAAATGTATGGGCCCTGGACAGCTAAGGCTGGACTGGTTCTGCACGCAGGTGCATGCGGGAGTTGGACTCCCAGCTGTACGCACGAGCGCGCATCTCGCAGTAGAGCGAGAAACGCGACAAAGCCTCCTTCGTGCTACCGCACGCCTGCGTTCGCCCGGAGGATCCCAGCCGCGACGGCCGTAATTTACAATTACGCGAAGATAACATCGTTAACGCACTTCGTTACGCACTGTACGCTGTGCATCTCATCGCGATGTGGTGCACGAGAACGCCGCAGGTGAAACTCAACTCACAGCGCAAGGTCTTTTGTCATCCGGTTACAATGGACTGCCTCAAAGTTACGTTCGCATTAATGGCAGGCTCCGACGGACGAGAGCGGAACGCTTAGGGGGTCATTACAGGTGCCCAGGACTAGTGGTAGTCAGCAATCCAAACCGCTTCAGAGATACCGAGATCACGCGTCAACGGCGATTAGCGCGCGCGAATGACCATGACACAGTGCCGGTGCAACAACGTAACGCATCACCACGACGAAGAAAGGCCAAGCTGGTCCGGCCGTCGGGGACGGGCTCATTAGGCGAGAGCGAGAGGCTACGCGCGTCGGACGTACTCCTCGAGGAACATCGACGCCGGCAACAATTAGACCGGAGTCTCGCACCTCGACACTGCCCGACCCCTAGGAGACAAAAGAGGAGCGACACGACGCGAGAACAAAAGACGACACGACGGACGCGCCGAACGCGCTATCCATTGCTGCCGCTGTTTTCGCTGCGAGGAAGTGGCGAGCGGCAAAGCGCAAAGTGTCCGCACGGCTAAAAGAGCGTGTCCGGCGGGCGCTCGCAACCTGCGCGCGCAAGGCCGCGCTCGCGCACGCCGCCAAAAGAACGCGGTCGAGGTCGCAGCGCTTCGGACAGGCACAGACACACGCGGCAGAGCACGGATGCCTCCCCCTCCTCTCCTCCCGCCTCCGCCAGCTGACGACACACAAACACACGCTGCGTGTTTCAACACGCACTTGTGCGGACTGCTGTTGGCAAGGCATTAGCAGCGCGAGAGCGCCAAGTGTTACCATAGCGCGCCGCATTCGCCAAAAGTATCCCCGGAGACGGACCACTCACAGGTGGAGGATTGAACGAACAGCGCCGGCATTCACGAAATAGTGTCCCCGCTAGAACAGTTCATATAAAAGCAACTGCCAGAAAACCGTGATATCAGAGATATTATCCAAGGCTGCAGGCAAACGGCTCTTACGAACGTGAAGCTACACGTGAATTCGGTCTCGGAACTTTTACTTCCCACGGCTCTTTCATTCGTATGTCGTCAGGCGTGTGGTCTCGTGGCTGCCTTTAAGAGAGGTTTGTTTGGTGGCGCCCAGAACGTATACTACATGGAACACAAGGAGTGGGCAGAGCAAGGGTTGGATAGATTCGGACGGACTAGCACGTGTCTCCCAATGGAGGAGAACGGACAGGGTCGCCAAGAGATGCAGGGAGGCAGTAAGGCGAGCACTGGACACGGGATAGCTTGGGAAGCATTGGGACAGCTTCCACACACATCTGACAGGAACAGAGACCCCGACGGGCACTATAGTCGCTTCGGTTCGTGATTTCTTTGTCCGGTGTCCTGGAGCAAGCAGGTAACGTTGGTTGGTTGGTTGACCAGAAGTCATTATCTGGGGCGGTATTCTGTAAGAGTCTACCTAGTGGACTGTCCATTTCGGCTGTCGCTGATTGGCTGCTGCTTGATGTGCAGGAAGGAGACTGGCTGACAGCTTCCTGCACATCAAGCAGCAGCCAATCAGCGACAGCCGAAATGGACAGTCCACTAGGTAGACTCTTACAGAATACCGCCCCTGGAGAATTGTCCCGAGATAAACACGGGTACTAGGACGGAAACTATACATACAAGCATTTTAATCTCATTGCATACCTACACACGTCATTTCGGTCTCGGTGATCGCTTTTCTTTCTTTCGTTCCATACGCCGCCTATAAATGAAAGCTTACCGACTGACTGCTCCAACTTCGTGCCCCTTTAACAATGGATACATAAATCCTTTTCCGTTTCTGCAGCGTTTCTATGAGAACACGCAGACTGTGGGCGTCGGAGGCAGTTCTGCCGCATTCAGAGGTGCAAGAAACCAGACGCGCTGCATTTTTCTCTTCCTGCTACTTTTGTGCGGCGAATCCAAATTGCGAGACAGGCAAGCGCACCGCGCCGGCCTTCGAATAATCCCGTTTCTCATTCTTTTTTTTTTTTTCCTCGCTCGCCAGCAAATCGCTCGCCGCACACAAGACATTCTCGACGGCGCCGTCACGCCACCGGCGCCGGAGACGTCGAAGCGACACGCGCCCGCATCATCCGTGCATTGGCTCTCCTCGAAAGCGCGCGCATAATAACGTGCGACCTTGGAGCAGGAAAAATAAAAGTGGACTGCGAAAGCGCGCACGGTTCGGGCTGGTTCAACCAGTCTCTCCGGGACTGCACAGCGGCGCGGACAATGGGCGACCCCCCTCTGCGTGCGTATTACCAGAGCGCCGCCCCATTGTTACCCGCGGCGATTACTATTACCCGACGCCCCCCTCTCTCGCGCTGTTACGATGCTGTTATAACGCCGTCCCACCGGCGAACAAACGCGGCCCGAAACGCGGACAGATAGGGCGTGTGCTTCCGCACTACCGCGTGCAAGGGGCCGCTCGGAGCGACAATATAGCAATAATGTGGGCGGGTGGAGGGCCCGGCGCGATGGCTATCGCAAACGTCGGAAGAAGGAACATCGGACAACGTGACCGGTCGCGCACAGCTGCCGCTACATCAGGCCTACGGGGTAGACAAGTTTGGGACGAGTATAGCTCGCAAAGCGGCTGTGAACACGCCCCGTCTGTCCTCTTGAACCTAATATTCCTTCTAATGAACCCCAATTGACAACACTTTCGTCATCATTATTGCGGAAATTTTGTATTGCGGAGCCAATTTGTATGAAAATTGTCTCCAATAAAAGAGAAAGAAAGAAAGAAAAAGAAATCGGTGCTTCGATAAGCGACGGTAACAGAACTAACGGCAACAGGGCACAGGAAACCTCTTCAAGGTGAAATCCAGCCAAGCATGAGAGGAGGACAGCTCAGTCTTTAGTAGTGCGAGCTCGCCGAATTAACGCACAACGAAGACAGAACCGGGCTGTCGCCTACGACGGGACCGTACACGACGAAACGAACAACGTCCTCGCGCAGAACGGCTTCCGTACGTGCACCTAATGTTCGAGGTCGTTCGGGCACTTCTCGTGCTTGTAACAGTCAGATTGCAAACCACATGCTAAATCAAATTAATTTCACAACG
The DNA here is from genome assembly GCF_013339745.2 of Dermacentor silvarum. Classification (NCBI taxonomy): domain Eukaryota; kingdom Metazoa; phylum Arthropoda; class Arachnida; order Ixodida; family Ixodidae; genus Dermacentor; species Dermacentor silvarum. The sequence goes on along the minus strand of NC_051156.1, from coordinate 107,376,964 downwards.
CGCGATGCTCCTCGCACACGATCGATATATCAGCCTACCATAGGCACGTTACCGCTTAAAAAAAAATACAGATGTGATATTAAAACAACAAAGATGATCCCCCAAGCACAATCGAAGAAAAGAACAGAAAGAAAAAGTGACTCCATCAAAGAGCAACGACCTGAAATCCCGAAAGACCCATCCATCTGAGCGCTTCCGCGCTCTGCGACAATGGCAAAGCTGTGTCTTTTTCCTCTCCCGAAGTGACGGAATATGCGAAGGTGGGGGCACACACACGCAATGATAAAGTCAGTTGGCCCCTACAAGGCGTACACACTCCATCCAGTTCCAGCCTAAAGCCCGTTTCACATGGTGCGATTTTGCAGTGCGTTTTTCGCAGCTACGATTTCCGCAGATGCGAAATTCGCAATCCCGTAACCCGTTTCACATGGATCTGCGGCAGCTGCGTTTTTCGTTAAGCATTCTGACTGGCGAAGACGTATGAGCGAGCCTCCTCCTATTGGTCGTCTGTTTCCATCGCTACAGTGGCTACCACCGCATCTGCGTTTTTCGCAGAGAAGTTCAGCACGCCGAACATCGAAAAAACGCACGCACGAAGGGTCCGGCGGCCTATTTTACGCAGCTGCGAATTCGCACGTGCGAATTCGCAGACAAAATCGCACCATGTGAAACGGGCTTAAGTGCGAGCGCCGACACGGCCATTCTGGTCCCGGTAGCCTCATCCGGTGCGCCTCCTTTAATACTCGCTTGTCGTCCCATTGCGCGACTGCCTCTCACCTCCGTAAGTGAAAACGCGAAAGGAGTGAAAGAGAGAGAGAGAGGAGGGGTTAATGTTCGAGAAAGAGGGAGAAGGAGGTGTCACCGGCAGGGGGACAAAGACGGTGTCTCCCCGACTCCAGAATACGCACCGTTCCCTTGACGGAACAGCCGAGGCGGAGTGCTTTTTTTACAGAGACGAGGCGCGTGAATACGCCCGAGCGGAAAAAGTGCTTTGATGGGACGCTACTGCTGCCCCTGGCTCCGAAGAAAGCGTTCCACTTTTCAAACGACACTTTGATGTTCTTCTCCTCCGAGAGAAAGGGGGATGAGACCAGGTGGGGGGGAGTGGAAAGTGACGGTGCACGGAGGCAGAAAGCGCAGATGCGTGGAGTGACACCGTGCCGTCCCCAGAGTGGGCCTCCAACGACCGTCCTTGCCATTTATTCCCGACGCATCGTGCTATGCTAGCTTCGCACGAGTGAGAGAGAGAGAGACGATAACGATCCTGCGCGGTAACGCAGAGCCGCGAGAAGCAGCGAGAAGGCGAAACAGCTACGAAGAGCTGGCAGCTGCCATAGAGAGACACGCGGTACAGTCGGTAGCCCCCAGAAAGAAGCGCCATACGCGCGCCTCCCCAAGGTCGGCGCGGTCTCTAGTCTCCGGCCGCTTCCAGCAGATTTTCTTCTCCCTCACCAAGTTTTTATTTTACTTTTTTTTTTTTTTTTTTTTTGGGGGGGGGGGGGGGGAGGCTTTCGTTCCGCCTTCTCTATTCGCATTCTTCCCTTTTGTGGCGGGCCGGCGGCAGCTGCGTCTTCATCGCCCGATCTCATCACACTTCCTCCCCCCTCTGGCATCGCGGCACTCGCCGAGAAAAAGAACTTTCGCTTTCGTGCGGGCTGCCAAGAGCGGCACGCGAGTGAGTGCAGAATCGAGCGCGGAAGGTTCTTTCTCTCCTGCGTGCGCTTCCTTCATTGGGGGCGCCTCAGTATAGAACAGTGTTTCGCTGCACTGCGGAGGAAGCAGCAACAGCCTCGGGCGGTTCATCCGGGACGCTGAAGACACTTGCCGGCAAGTACACTGTACTGGCAAGGTAGTAAGTACACTGCCACAGCGCCGCTGCCCGCCACATCCGCCTTTCCTGCTTTTGACATTCAACGCCAGGGTATAGGGGAAAAGAGAGAAGGAAACTTGTAGATTTCAAGCTATTCCGCTGGCTCTGAACTCGCTGTGACTGCAGCTACTCCACTGACTCCCATCAAGGTGGACAACTTTGTTCGTTGCGCTGCTGAGCACGTGATCGCGGGATCGAATCCCGGCCGCGGCGGCCGCATTTCGATGGAGGCGAAATGCAAAAACGCCCGTGTGCTTGCGTTGTAGTGCACGTTAAAGAACCCCAGGTGGTCAAAATTAATCCGGAGCCCTCCACTACGGGGTGCCTCATAATCAGAACTGGTTTTGACACCTAAAACCCCATGAAAGAAAGAAGAAGAACTTTGTTCGAAATTCCTGCAAACAATTATCTGCACCCTACCACGCAGGTGTACTCAACGACGGCAGCGACGCAATGGCGGTGGCAGTATACCGACGACGACGGGTAAAGGCCGTTTCACATGGCGCGATTGGGGCGAAAAAAATCGTTCTGTCGCGCACGTCGAAGAGTGATTTTCGCTGGCAGCTTTCACATGCGTCTTTGACCGCGCGATTTCCGCCGCAGCGACGCCCAAGGTTGCTCCCTGCTTACAAAGTATCCATGCCTGCATCGTTAAATAAAAACAACATGGAAACTAGTCAAATATTACAATTTCATACAATTTAAAAAAAAATAGAATAGTACACAATTTTTCAGCCTTTAAACGCGTTGAGACTGCGATCGCTTAGTCCGCAGTTGCGGCTAGTGAAAATGCTGCACAAACCGCATAAGCGTGCGGCGTGGTTTTGTTTTGTACACTCTAGTTGTGTAGTTGCGGTACGATGGAAGCCACAACTCTTCTCCTGCAGGAATATTTGCCTCTCCAAAAGAAGAAGCTACTATTAAGTGTGCAAGTGCCTGGCACAATTTGTAGCAATGAAGACGTTGACGACGGCGACGATCGTGAGGGTACGTGCCGTATGTTGAAGGCGGCGTCAGCTCCCGACTTGGATAGCATGCAGCTTCTCCTTTTAAATGAATTGTGCGAGCTGGAGAAAACAAAAATTGTTGATGAAGCTCCTGAGCCACAGGCGCTGGTGGGTACGCTCTGTTAAAAAACACCATTGAAATTGGTGCGCGACATTGCTCCGCTGAGCTTCCAACACGCGGTAAAACAGGAAGGTGCCTATTTCGACAGCGCTTGCTGTTACGTCACGTTGCTCCGCCCACATCGCGCCGATCGCTGCGTCTCAGCGGTTGGAATCCCGCCGCGGAGAGCCTGCGACGTCGCGGCGGTCGCTGAGCGACGGAATTCGCTGTGTCGCTGTGTGAAAATCGCGCTATGTGAAACGGCCTTAACTGGTAGTGATCGGTGGCACGGAACATTGCCCTTAAAACATATACAATGATCCATTATCATCGTTCTATATTTACGAGGTCAACTGTTCCGCGCTACCGATCATTACCAGTTACGGAAATTTCATTCTTTATAAATACGGAGTGATGGTAAAGATACTACGCTATCCGTTATCGTCAGTCTACAGTTATAAGGACAACTGTTCCGTGCGACCGATCACCTTGGCTACAGAAAAACGCCATGGTGGATGGTTACATATTAATTTCGACCACGCAGATTTCTTAGACGTGCGCCCAAAACTCGGGAGACGGGCGTTTTCGCATTCAGCCTACATCAGAATGAAGCCGGGGATCCAATGCCACGGCCGTTGAGCCACCGCGACGGTGATACGATATACGGGTGATGATGTTCTGCTGCATATAGGTGACAAAACGGGTGTCCCTCGCGTTTCTCTCTCTAAAATTCTCTATGCGTATAACCTTCCCGGTCGCTGCACGCAACTACCGTGATCGTGGCGGCAAGCTACAAACATCCGACGTGTGTTACCTACGGGCGGACTCCCTCAGAACGGGACTTGGAGGCCCTGCATCGCTGCAGCCACTCTCTATGTGGACGATGCATCCTTTCTCCAGCTATCGAGTGCTGAATACCCGCCTGCAAGGCGCCGTCGTATACACGGAAGAAAAGAACCGGAGACCGTTTGAGGCGGACCGCCGCCGCGCATTCCAATCACTGCGCCGACTATAGACCAAGCGGGCGCCCTATTCGAGTTGCCGAGAACTTTTACTCTTATTCGCTTGCGGAATAGGAAAAAGGCCTTTTGAAACCACCTCGAGTGTTAAGAGATGGACTGCCAGCGTTCTCAGCGTCCGGTCGATGGCTGGCGGCGCGGTAAGACACGCCGCCTTTTATACGGGGTTGATCTCGGAGCTGAAAGAGCTCGAACCAGTAAACGCGCCAGACACCAGCAGCATTTTGCAGATTTGAAGATAGCCGTGCGTGCATTTCTTTTAAACGAACGCCTTTCGAGTGTCAGTGAACATAACGAATGTGTCGCAGCACTGCGCCATCTCAACTAGTATACCATTCCCTAATGATTGACTGATGGGAGTATAATACGTGTACACGAAACCTACAACTGCGATAAGAAATACGCCGCGGCAGATGGTTGCAACTTATATTGCCGCGAGCTCGTTCCCATAGCGTACACTACCTATAGCGGAACGTTCGTGTTTTATCGCGTTAGGAGGCTTTGTAAGCCAGGGAGGAAAAAAAGAGAGAGAGAGAGGGGGGGGGGGCGCGAAAGTCGGGTGCCGACGTGGCTCTGAACATCCGGAACCATCTCACCAGCACATCCCAGAATTTGACAGCGTCTAGTTGCGTCCAGTTGATTGCTTGACGGTAAACGAAGGCTACTTTGCAATTTAAGAAGCAGGTAGTCGGCCTAGCAAATCTAGAACTTTTCCTGAATAAAAACGGCTCGAGGAGGAGGCAATACTTGACGTCCGACTAACGTACTACCCGAGGTCCTCGGCGCGAAATTAAAGAATAAAAAAGCTTAGCCTTCATTTTCCCCAGATAAAATCGAGCCCTGCTGGTTGAGCCGTACTGATGTGCATAGCTGAAACCAGCCTGCATTTGAACCCGTTTATATCATTGGGCAAACTTCCAAAAGAAATAAATCAATTAGATACAATACTTCACCAGCTTAAGTTACATGTGTGTTGCGTTAACGAGAACGACACAAAATTCGTGAATACAAAACAATAAAAGAAAGAAAATGGAGAACGCTTAAGCTTCGCCTTTAAGAGTGGAACGCGATAGCGTTATGGGGCCCCGTTCGCATCGCATTTTTCTTTGAGTAGGCTTCGCTGCAACATAGAACGTGGGAAAGTCAGCTTCCAAAGAGCAAGCTTACACCGATCCCCTTAAAGTCGGCTTCACTTTTAAACAGAAATGCATTGCTCGGAAGACGTTTTTCCAGGGGCAATATAAGTAGTATTGTATTAAAATGTGAAGGCCCTGGGACTTTCTTTATTATTTCATTAATTGTTTGCTATTGCCCCGACGCGCGCGCGTGTCCAAAACGCATTAGGCAGGCCAAGTCCCAATTTGTCCTGCCGAGGATGCGAGCGCCATCTGGATAACATTTTCCCAAGTAGCCTACTCGAGCGCGCCGCTGTTGGTATGGTAGAAATGCTGGAAAATGGGCTTGTGTTTTACGATTTTTCTGACGGATTTCACTGTGAGAAATTCAATTTTTTTTCACTAATACCTTGGCCTGCGCGGTCGGGGTGGTTCTCTCCTTCATTAACACCTTGCGCCACGCGAAGGGCCTGCGCGGTCTGGATGTTTCGGAACGATTTTCTCCGCTACGGGGCCCTTAACGCTATCGCGTTAAAAAATAAACTACGACAAGCTCCCACGGTATATACTGCAGCATCCCCGGGAGCGTACTACGGGGGACACACGGTGGATTCCACACACACGTTCGGGGCACCCGTACAGCTGTGGCTGGAACTAGCGAAGAGAAGGGCAAGCTGCTCGCGGGACCGCACAAGGTGAAGGCGATCGGAAACCACCCGGCAACGGCGGCGCCAATCCACAGCGGACACGCTTCGCCGCCTCGGCTGCCGCAGGGAAGACGATATCGATGCCACCCGATATCTCGGCCGTCGGCAGTGTGTCTCTCTCGGTCAGCCGCCGCCACCTCGGCTGCGAGGATATGACAGGGCGGAGGAGGAGGAGGGGGGACGCGCGTGCGGGGTATACCAAACCAGCGGCCCACTGCCGGCCCCGCCACCGTGTTCGCTTTCGGCCGGCGTTCTTTCGCCATGCAGGATGAATCCGACCCTCGCTCGGTCTTGCTTTTGTATTTTTTATTGATTTTTTTTTCGATTGCTTTCTGCGCGGTGAAGATGTGTCGGGAGAGAAAAATTCTCAGCGAGGACGGAAACGAGAATACGACGTCATGCGTTCGAATGAGCACTGCGGGACCCGGGTCAGCTTTGCCTTCCTAGGTGACACTGCAGCACGGGGGCAGCTGCCCTGCACAGTCGTCAGATTGCACCCCTACGAGATAAGGATGTAAAAGAAAGGAATAATGCGTCACGATGACAAAATGACGCGGCTGGAAGTCGGCGATGGTTGCCTCGAGGGTGTGGAGCGCGGGTGTTTTCGTCGCAGGTGCGCGCGACCTACGCCAGAAATGTGCAAAATTGACTTCCAAGGGTGTTCCTGTAGCCGCAAAGCCTTTTCTCTCTCCTCTGTCTCTCTCGCTTTATGTATCACTCTATGCGGTCTCGGAGTTCCTGAGTGGCTACTCATCAGGATGGAGTGTGGCGCAGGAAGTGTCCACAAGTTAATTACGTTGTCTTTTCTGCGTCTATACATTGGCATAAACTGCATCGAATGGCGACGTTCAGCGATTCCTCCGCAAATCTACCTACCTTCGCTACGATAGTTTTTTTTTTCCTCTATCTCTCTGGCTCTGAACATGCAGTCACTGCAGCAGCTGGTTCTCGGCGAAATCCGCAGAAACTGTTTTTTTTTCTTTTTTTTGCGACGCGTTCCATATCGTATTATTTGCCATACAATGCGAAATCTTTGTGGCCTCCGAAATAAGTGCGCGAGTGCCACCACTCACAGAGTCTGCGTGGCGCACAAAACTATGAACAAATATTTAAGCGCGAATGTTGCCGCGCACGAGCGCGGTGCTTAGCGCCTCCGGCTCTCAACCGATAACCAGCGACGGTGGTGGTGGACAGTCATGTTTTTCTTCGACACGTGGTGAGAGGGTGAGGAGGTGGCCCGATTAAAATGAAAGGACAGGTCTGACACCGACGGATACAGTTTCGGGCTTTTTTTACGCCTATTGTCGCAGTGAAATGGTGCCGAGTCCTTTAACATCGCGAACAAATTGAAGTGTCAGCGTCATCGGCTCCCCCCTCCCCGACTACACAATAAATGAAAACAAAGTCCTTCGAACACAGTCGAAAGAGACACGCAGGAAACATTCAATAAGGACGGGGACAGGCCAAGAGGAGACCGGGCGGGGCTACATCGGCGACAGGTGAGAAACGCCTCCCCAACTGCGAATGCGGTGCTATCTGGTACAGGGCACCCTGACCTGACAGTGGGTAACATTGACGAGTTTTAGTTCCGATCCGGTATTGCCCGTCGATCTCCCGATTCAGGGATATGTGGCCGCAGGCATCATCATCACCGCCTATATATAACCACAAAATATCCCTCGAAGCGGAATTGGTATAACTCCGTTGCGTCACTGGCGAGGAGTATGCATTCGTCTTAAGATCACGACGAAGTGGAGCCAGTTTTAAACACGATTACCAGCCGACTAAAATCTGCCTAGGGCCGGAACAAAATGCCGGACCAGTATGCGTTACAGCATACTGGTCTAAACCTCCGGCTGTACAGATCGTTCGAAAGCTGGCATTCTGAAACGTGCCACGATAGAAGGGTTTACTGTCTGCGACGATTATAAGTATTCAATTGAATCACTTCGCCTTGTTTCTCGGCATGTGGAATTCTCTTGTAGTAGCGCAATAACGTTCTCGACGCACCGCTTCAGGATGGCAACAGAATTCATTCTTCGGTGAGCTTAAAAAGCGAGGTGTTCGCAACAGCCGCCCGCACGCCGCATCATGACATACGCTCGCCGGCGATGCGCACACGTGGTGGGGAGTATAGTACGCAACCGGGAAAAGTTGCGACACGTTATAGGCTCTTCCGGCAGCGAGACAAAGCCGCTGCTGTGCCAGCTGGAAAACCGCGCACTGGCGACGCTGCGGAAGCACGCCTCGCGGGATACCCTCCCACATAAGTGAATCAGGGCTCATCCATTATTACAAAGCGAGCTAGTCTTTTATCGAGGTGCGTCCGCGACGAAGTTGCGCGAATTAAAAATAAAGAGAGAGAAAGGAAATTGCCTTGGAACGCTTCGCTTTTCAAAACGGCAACTTAACCCTTTCCAATGCGCCGCATCCCAACGCAGCTTCGATATGAAAGCAATCGACGACTGGCAAGGTACGTGGAGGTCGCAGTTGTGCATATGTCAAGCGCAAACGCTGCTGACGCGCCAGTGATCTGGCGAACATTCAGCCGAAAGGTTCTTTTCATTTCTGACAGCCTCGACACCATTGATCCCCGATTAGGAGTGCGACACCGAACTACAAATGACGTAGCGGTTCGAACGCAACAGTTTTGATCCTGTAACTTAGAATGGCCAGGCTGCGCAACGGGCCCTTCCGCCCGCTTAAGGTGAAGAATGGCAGCACGACAGCAGCGACTCCTTCGTCGAGGCTATATAGTCCCGGGAGAAAGTCGTGCGCAAGTTGCTGAGCTGGAACCAAACTTGCCTATCCACATCTCCTCCCCCTTCACCAATGTAAACGCCGTTGTGACAACTTGAGGAGTGTTTTAAACGTGACAACTCTCTAGGTGCATTTTCTCTGCGAGTCTCTATAGGACAAAACACGCGCGGCACCCAACTGCGTCCGCAATTTCGGCGAAGGTGCTCCACCACCCGAGTAAACATGGTTAACGCCGTAGTCACCATGCAGTGTAGACACCGCTGGCAAAGCGAAACTCACCGTTCCATTGCTGGGGTTCCAGGCGAAGTAACGGCCGGCCGACGAGGCGGTGAGCACTCCCCTAAGCACGAGCGACGAGCCCGACGACGAGGTCGGCGCGGCTCGCGGGGCGGCCGAAGACGCCGGCGGCGAGCCGCCGCGGTGGCGGAGGTGGCTGCCGGCGCTGTCGCCTGCCGACAGGCCGCTCAGCGGCGGCATGGGCGCCATCGAGCCTCCACCTCCGCGCGTCTCACGCGCCCGGCCCGGGGCGCTGCACGCACCGCGACCCAGGGCACGCCAGCCGCGAGGGCCTGCCGGCGAGGACGACCACGATTCCGCGACGCGCACCGCCACTATACCGACGGACACCAGCGGGGGCGACACAGCACAGCAGCGGAGACGACGACGGTACGGTAGACGCGGGTCCAGCGAAAGAGGCGGGGGTATCTCCGGCGGTAATCTCCGACGAAAGGCGTTCTCGCAAGGCGAATGCCTTCGGCCGCATCCACACCACAACACTCGTTCAAACTCGGCGGGAACACTGTCCTGTGCTATCCCAAGTGCGAGGGACGCAGGAATCCACTGCTTTCAGCGTCTCCCGAGCGGCCGCGACCACAGCAGACAGGGGGTGAAAGATACGTCCCCCTCAAGGTATATCCGCAGTTGCTGCGTCACACTTCCAAGGCACGAGAGAAATAAGCCCACAGGACGCTAGCCACCACTTTCACCAAAGGGCGTACACGCGCGTCGGTCGAGTGCAAAGGAAAACCCACTGCGACGTTCAGATCAGCTCCGACCGGTACACGTTTCTCGGGACGCAGAGTCCAGTCCCGTCGCACCGGTCACTCCCTCCTCTGTGGCCACACAACGTCGGCACGCACGAACAAAACAGTAGACACGAGGGGATATCCGAGACCTCTCGACTGAGTTCAGGCGCTTGTCTCCAGGAAGGGACAACGAGCGGCGTCAGCTGTTCCCGAGGTGAGCTGCGACGTTCGGGGCGAGCACGCTCGTGCGATGCGAGGCGGGCGCGCGCGACAACGCGGCCCTTGTTTACATCGCGACGCGGCGAGAGCCCAGAGAAGGCCTGGCCGAGCCGCTCGCTTCCGCACTTGCGCCGCCTAGGCCACCGCGAGGTTCAACGCTCCACGCCGACGCGGACGCAGGCGCACGACTGCTGACTGAGCGCGCGCCAAGTCGGGAGTCGGCGGACAACGGGCGACAGGTTTTCCTCCTCCTCCGCCTCCTCTTTCCTCGCCGAAACACCAGAGGGAGCGAGCCGACGGCAGGGGTGTGCGCCGCTGCGGTGGCGGTAACCTTTCGGGAGAGGACGACGACGTCAAACGGGACTTCGAGCTTCGCGGGCATCCTGAGCGAGGGCGCCACGCGACTGGCATCAAAGGCGTTCAGGCGCTTGCTTGGGCGATGCATAACAAAAGCACGCGCGCGCTCTACCCCTGCCCGAAGGTGGCGCCGTTCGTCGGGAAAGGCACAAACAGCCACGCGCTCGGAAAACAGGGAAACCACTTCTCAAGCAAACGCGGGGAAACGGAATCGCTAAGCGACGCGTCGTGATGTGCGAGTGCACGGAATAATTGCTCGCCTTCATCTTTTCCAGACTTCGGCCGAGGCATTGCTTTGTCATTACGAGAAAACTTCGTTGTTTTGAGTGAGGGTGGCGATAAAACGCAGCGCTACTGAGCCTAGGTCAGTACGCCTTGTGCATTTGTCCTTATAAACGGTAGACTTCGACAAACTATCGTTCTCAACCCAGCACGGTATATTACAAGCCGAGCTCTAAGATATGATGCCACTGGTATGCCTAATTCTATCATCACAAAAGAACGGCACTGGGCATCTTTAGACAAATGCCTCGATCATGCATCATGTGTTCTTCCATTGCAATAATAATAATAATAATAATAATAATAATAATAATAATAATAATAATAATAATAATAATAAAGTATGCAGATCTACCGCACGTGTTTGAATCTATGCGAGGCGAAGCTTTAGTTAAGCGATTAATTACATGCTTCGCGGCAAACGGCGATGCGTACAATTATGTTTACTTTCACGCTATACAACGTGTTAATCTTATGCAATGTTTGTGTTCATGCACTACACATGTCACAACATTATCGTCATGCAATTTGTACGTATATGCACTACATGGCTCACAAGTTATGCCGAAATACAAAATTCCAAATCAGGCGGCTGCACAGAGTGAGACGCATACGCAGCGACGTCACAAGGACGAAGGCGATGCTTGTCGAGGGTAGAATGGTGACGACAGGTGTGTAAGCACAGATAAGTAATTCAGCTACTACATCAAGCAACATTTAGGGATTATGTACCTCTTGCGTCACAGTGCATGGGACATGCCCATTCTGGCCGACTGGCCAAGAACGGGCACTCCCCCGCATACCGAATGGCGAAATCAAAGGAAATAAAAGAATCCTTCAAAAAAAAATAAAAAATCACCCTTCTACATCAACAGATCGACGTGCTTTGGTGTGAGCCGACATTAAATGTGTAGCTTTTAAATACAAGTTCTTTCTTTTTCTTTCTTTTTTCCCCCGAGAAATAAGGCGCCGCTATGAGCCGCGGGCGCACCTTCACGTCTGTTGCGGGGAAAGCGAGCGGGAGGGATCACGACGCAAAATTTTAGGAAAGGCAGCGAGCAGCGCTTCTTGCGAAGTTCGACCGTGCCCCAAGATGCGCAAGCTGTGCCGTGAAGCAGTTCCGAGAAGCATCCACCCGGCGGCAGCTTGTCGCTAGGCGACGGAGGCTCTCGTTAGTGCGGGCCGAGCGAGAGCAGATATACCGATAGCGATATAGTTATCGGAACTGTACCTATCCGGGCTCATTTAGCGACGCTGCAAGATAAAAACGAAGAGCGCGCTGCGGCTCTTGCACTCGGTAAAACAATTACCTCGAGATATCATGCCGACAGTGTTCAACATCTGCGCACTCATAGTATTTTCCCGTGTATATAGTGACATAGAAAACCGCTCAATATAAACGACGCTTTTCCGACGAGCTGCGAAACTTGAAGACCAGCATTCTTATACACGAAACAATATGCGCTGCATAACATAAAGAGTATACAACTGGATCGCATTACGTCAGTTCTGTCGCCTGCGTCTAGCGAACAAAATTTCGACGGAACATGTCATCAAAACTTGTCCCCAGTGCTCTTCCGAAATCGAAAAGTTCGAAGCGTGCACTTCCGATGATCTCGCTGCATCGTTGACCTACGTACCAGCTAGGCTGTCAAGAATCGGCACACTGTCTGGTTGCCTGATTTGCTGCTCGAATTTCCCGCGCTGTTTTACCGAGGCTTCAAACTTTGGCGCATGCTCTGGAGGTGGTTACGTTCCACTGACATCGAATGCAAGTTTATAAGCGCTCCATTTGGGTAACTTTGATTCGTCAGGTGTTGAACAACGTAATTCCTACTTCCAAAGCAAAGCGCAAAATTCTTACCATCCTGTGAAGCCTCTACAGCAGAGCTTGCCTAACGGTTTTATCATTTACTCATTAAACATAACTTCTGCAAGCAGTCTCGCCATTTATTACACAAGCAACACGTACTTACACGCTCCGACATGAGATTAATGTGCGTGGCCCCTAAACTATACCTTTAGATAGAAGTTGACGAGATGTTCAATAAATGTACGAGGGACGTTGGGGATATTGCACGCAGTGGCTCTCACTGCTTTGAAAGCACGAATTAAATAAATAAATAAATCGTAGCTTTGCCACACGCGGTCACAAAAACTATATTTGCTTGATCGGTATTATCTTGCTATCCATCGCCTTCACAAAGCCACTGCATCCACGCTTGGCTTGGCCAGCACGTCGGCTACCATCAATTCTATCAAAATCCACATTGATCTTCAAGTGCGGTCCAAGTGAGAAGTTCTAATCTATATAAGCGAAGCACATATTTTGTATATTCCGGTTTTTGTCTATAGTCACTCAGCATCTTTACTTGAATATAACTTACCCTTTTTTTTTTTCTGTCAGCGATGTTCACGCTCTTCATTAGTAAGTTTCAGCACTGCCGTACGTATTACCATACGGAAACTTATCGTGTACAGCGAGGTAAGTTTGCGTTTCCATACGGTAATGGGCCGTGGATAATCGATTCTTTCCCACAAAACCGATTCACGAGATTAATCTAATCGCGTGACCATGGCGATTCACATTTACTGCCACACCTAACCAGGCGCATCCGTGAGGCAAGCCGAGCAACACAAATACTTATCCATCCTAGGCTTTAAAAGAAATAAAGAAAGAGAGAGAGACAGAGAGATAGAGAAATGATTAACCGTATTTGAAACAATAAGTATTAATGTCTTCTTTGACATCAATGGTGCGCCTAACGCGCTGTTTACAATATTGAGCACATCATATAATTTCCTAACTATAAAAAATCTGGACACACACCGTCTGGGTCAACGGGGCCGAACGCTAACAAACAAACTTGCGTTTCGTACGGTGGTGCCTCGGGTGAGACTAAGAGAACGAGTCGATTTTACAACAGCGTTCGAGTGAACTTTCATCTTCACGTGATACGAAAAAAAAAAAAAGAATGAATGAATGGCAGCAGTTTATCTCACCCTTTCGTGTTTTTATCACGGGCCCACCACTTTCAAGCGAAGGCAAGTCGTATCGTTGCGCCAGGAAGAGAGAGCTATTTATCGGTACGCGCTCAGCGACAAGCGACCGATAAGTCCACCATCAAGCCATGCACGAGAAGACACGTGATCGGAGAAAGTGTACGGGACGGAGCCAAAAACGCATCATAGACACATTTTGAAAAATAACGGCCTCGTTCGATTATTTCGCTCGTTATCGCGGTGGTCTAGGTCGGTGGAGCGCGGCTGAACTTTCACCGCCGACACAAAGGTGCCGATGCGAAAGCACGTGCTCTCGCCCATCCGAGTCGCCGAACGCTAACTATTATGAGAACTTATTGTTGGGCAAGTTGGTGTCTATACCTTCCGATTATTTTAAAGCGCCAAATGACCCACATCATACAAGAGAAGCGCTCTGTCCCGCTGTCTTCTCTTGTCTGCTTTGTGTCACTTGGCGCCTTAAAATGAAGCTGACTATTATAGCTTTGAGAGACGCGCGAGCTGAGGCGCGAGACCTCCGGGACGTCTGCCCCGTGGGGGAGTGCCCAGGAAGGCAAGAACTCTTCTCCCGCCGCCCTCTTCCCCTCTGATGGCTGCGAGAGGAGGAGGATGGCAGTCCTCTTCATCAAGCGGAGGTAACTCCATTTGGTCATCTATAGGGGCCACCGAATTCGTCTGCTCTACGACAGAGACGCGTCATGCCGTCGCCTCCAAGCGAATTGTGCGCAATAACACCGACCACGTGCCGCGCCCTGGCCGGACTTTCGCACACGATTGTACAGCGCTCACGGTATTTCACGCAATTCCTATTACTATATTAACGACGTTAGAAACCAGATGCAGATTAAGTTCCTTGCGTACCGCTTTCGCTTGGAGTCATCGACTGTGACCACACAATTAGAAAACGCACGAAGCTGTCAGGGTTCTATTTACACTTAAAAAGATTACAGCTTACCCTTTCCCCTGTCCCAGTTCAGGTTAGCCAACCGGTCTCAGCCTTGTTAACCTCCCTGCCTTTCCCTGATAATTTATCTCTCTCTCTCTCTCCCTGTCTCCTTCTTCTTTTGATAACGCTACAAGGGAGGAAAGGACACCTGACATCATAGCTTTACATAAGTGTGAGATTTCACACTTTTGTTCATTATTGGGAGGAGAAGGTAAAACAATTATGGGATTTTACGTGCCAGAACCACGATCTGATTATGAGGCACGCCGTAGTGGGGGACTCCGGAAATTTGGACCACCTGGGGTTCTTTAACGTGCACCTAAATCTAAGTACACGGGTGTTGTCGCATTTCGTCCCCATCGAAATGCGGCCAAGGTAGTTGCGTGAGATGTTTAATCTGCATGCAACCTTCGAAGTGTTCTGCCTGACGGTACCTGCTTCCCGAAATACGTGCTGTAGCAAACAGTATTGACGGGAGCGTTATTTCCCTACAAGCGCGACGGTCGGGAAATAAAAATCACAGCGCGTTACAGCAGTGTCGCCAGTGCTTAGCTTTGCCTCATCTCAAAAAGAAAGCCAATAAGAAATGTGGGGGCAAGCCCGCACCACCTAAATGTATAACGGGCACGAAGCGCGAGTCATAAAATAAATGAAAAGAGGTTGCCACGACTGACAACCCAAAAGAAATTCAGTGAAACAAGGCAAGAAAAACAGATTCGGAGCCTATAGGCACCTGAATGATGGTAAATTAGTCGACGAAATGAAGAAGGAAAGTCAGGGTAAACTCAGTGCAAAGCTACCAGGATACGCAGTGCAGGATATACTCGTATACCATCAGCGCCCGCACTGATGAAATTCAAACTGCGCTCCGCATCACCGTCAGCGGTCATGCAGGCTCGGTCAAGACGGGTGAGTCAGAGACCCGTTCGCGTCGCGCGAGTCGACCTTGCGTTGCAATGACTCAATGGATTCCCATCTCCGCTTTCAGGCGCACGCGGCTTCCACAAAGTGTCAGGTTATCGAGATTATACACTGCTCGTTCTCGCCGGAGTCACCATAGGCCCTATACGCGAGGGTTTCGTATTTCCGTTATGTGAGTGAAATCAGAAACAGGAAACTCTGTCAGCCAGACTTCGTTCCGACTTGGACGAAATTACTGAAACAGCGAAACGAGCAACCGGCGATATCAGGAGTCGCGTACACTTGGCTATTTGCCACGCGAGAGAGCGAATAAAAAAAGTGAGTTATTTGTTACGCAATGACATCTTGTAGCCATAAGTGTTGTAAACATATCATTGCACGACGTACTCTCGTCCACAGTTCTTTTAACTTGGCTATGCTAAAATACTTTAGAATATTTTTCAAATTTTCTAAAATTCTTGTAAAAATCTGTCTTCGCGCTTTTTTTTTTACATAATCAAATTTTACATCCCCATTTTTCCATAGACGCACGCAATCGGAAATTCCAAAGAACAATCAAGAGAATGCTCCCAAACAATCCATCAAAATTCTTTTATTTCTTTGTAAATGATTGACGTTCTCGCCTCGGCGCTGATCGATTCTTTTTTTCTTGGCCACCACGTTTATTGGTCTTTCACTGTCCAATTTCAGCTGGGCGGTATTTAGCCGAATGGTCAATATTTACGCATCGACGGCAACCGCGGAGCAAAGTTCCCAACAGCAGAGTTTCCATCCGGCATCGCATCCTCCGTAGAGCTATCTCCGCTGTCCACCCAATCCTCAAATCTCCCACTCGAAGCTTTGACCGCTGAACATAAGTAATAATAAAAAAAAAAACGTGAAAAACGAACCCTACATCTGACACTAAAGTACGAGGACCTGCAAGTGGAAAAAGCGGCCCTTTTCCAAATCCGATTACCTCGCAACCCGGCAAACGGCTCCTGCCGGCTTAATCCCGGTCCGTTGCTGGAGATCCGTTGTGGAGGCTGTGCGTCTAGTAAGAGATTCATTCTTCTTCCTTCTTTCTCTATCTCCTTTCGGTGAAGGCAAATAGCGGGAAATAGCCCCGCACCAACCCAATACACTACCGTTTCCAATTTTGCGCGTGGCGCACAACATGCGAGCCTGTTACTTTCTCCGATCGTCTCAAAGGTTATTAGTGCGAGGTGCACGGTTGTCTCGTTCTCATACTTCGTCGTCGAATTCGTGGCGAGTTTCTTTCAGAGTTCAAACAGCCACTGATTCATGGACCAGCACTTCCGGCAAGGTGATCTCGACAACGAACGAGCTAGCGGAAGTGACGAGCACAAAAAAAAAAAAAAAAAAAAAAAAAACTAAGTTGCAACAACGCCGATACGAGATTCGCGAAATTCCGAAATTTCTGTGATCCACGCGCTCGCGTTCGACCCACACACGATGACGAAAGCGGCACGTCTAGCCAGCAACCTTGCATAATTTTCTCATCTTTACTCCATCGTTGCTGCCTGCAAGCGACCCTCAGCTTGAAACAGTGTTGTGAGCCCCGCGAGTTGCGAGGTGGGGGACATCTTGTGTGTATAGGATCACCGAAACTAAGAAAGCCTGCTTGCGGCATTTCTAAAGGGACATGCGAAGAGAAAGATAATTTGACGTGTGCTATAGTAAATTACCCTTCTACAATATAACAAAAGAGCCACTCTTACCATGACAACAGGCTTGGTAATCCAGAATAGACGCAAAAAACGAAATACGTGGCGACGCCGCGCTGAAGCTCCCGCTTCACTTAGCCGTGACGTCACTGATTTTGACGGCTTCTGCTCGGGCCTAGTTAATTTCCTTCTCGGCAAAAATGAACAACGTTGTATTCCAAAGGCGCCAAAGATTGAACTTAGCAAGTTTTGAGAACGCTTACTGAAACACAACGGCCGAAATGCGAGAAAATACACTGAAGTCGACGACGTCACACTAACGTGGTGCTGGCGTTTCGCCACGAAATCACCTTTTATTTTCTGTTTTTTGTATTTTAACAGAACTGTGGCTCATTTTCTCTACTAAAAAGCAACGTTGCTCTACTAAAAAGCATCGTCATCGCGAAATTAACGAAAGTAGAGTTTTTTTTTTTTTTTAAGAATCATATTCTATCAGTTTAAACTGACTTGGCTCACACACGGCTGACCTAGCAACCGTCAAAAGCCACGGAGCTTCGGGCCGGTGATGGCTAGCGCTCTTGGCATACGTATATATCTGAAGGCGCAAACGTGGTCACAAAAACTGCAAAGGCGGCAAGGACTCTGCAATGTAATTTTATTTCTTTCTCAACGAGGCGGCTTGTGGTTTTCCGGTAGCCCCGTTTTCCAGTCCAAGAGCACGGGGTGGTTCCTGGTAGAAACTGCGGCGCAGCGCACTATACGTAAGAGGGAGCGGTCGCAGCCACGCGATGCGGCTTGTCAGCGAAGTAACGCACGGCGGCCGCTGACAAACGGCGCTCTCCTCTCTCTCTGTTAATCTTCCTCGGAGAATCGCTCAAAACGAGAAAGGGGATGTTTAAGCAGGCAAAACGAAAACGCTGTTACACGCACAAAATGACGAAAGGAAGAAAGACTATTATATTGCCTCGCTTTTCTAGGTCGCTTCACAAACGAGAGCCCCCGAGTAAAGAAAAACAAAAACAACACAAAAATACAGAGCAAAACAAAACTCGCGCCGGACGCGCAGCTCCGTTGAGACGACGATGCACGCTCCAGAAAACTGAGGGGGCGATAGTATATATTCAAAAAGTGGGCGACCCGCTTTTTCACCCTTAATTGTGTCTTTCTTGTCATTTCACCGCCCTCCCCCCCCCCTCCTCCCCCCTTTTCTGTGTGTCTTTTGCTCGCCAAACGAGCCGTCCGGACGCGGAGCAGCAGTGGCGGAGAAAAGAAAGCGAGCCACGCAGGCGCACTCGAGAGGGCTCATCCGCGCGCACTGAAAGACACAAATCGGCGGTCCCGAACCAGGAAATGCGCCCGCGAGCGGGGAGGGGGGACACGACGCGGGCGAGCGAGCAAGCGTCTCCATGCGTGCGCGCCGCGGTCAGCAAGAGCGCGCGCTCCTTTGTCCACACACACACCCACAATTATGCGCGCGCGCTCCAAGAAATTCACTTCCCTGATTCATATGCGCTCGATTCGAAAGGCCGAGCAGCGGAAGTTGCGCGGGGCTCGCGCATGCAGCGCGCATCGCGGCTGCACACCGGAATGAGCCCCACCGGAAGCACCACCGCAACTTCAGAATGGAGAGTCAGGGAGAACTCTTGATCAGCGATATCAGCGACCAACGCCATCACAAGCTACGTTTACAAGAGCACGATTTGGAACAAACATTGACCAGCGCGAAGAAAACGAGACGAAAGACGGGGACACACGAAGAAACACAGACGAGCGCCGACTTCCCAGTGGGCGGTCGTCTGTGTTTCTTCGTGTTCGTCTCGTTTTCTTCGCGCTGGTCAATGTTTGCTTCAAGATCGATCGCGAACCAACTAACTCGCGCCAGAGTCCTGCTAAAGGATTTGGAAGTCGGGTCGAGTCGACTTGTCAGGCCGAAATTTAGCCGTAGGGTTCGCACATAAACACTACAGCGGATCCGGCAGAGGGATCGATCATCGGGGAGGGGGTTGAGTCGCGCAAACGTATCAGTGGCCGAGTGCGACTCCAATGTCACCGGATGCCTCCCCTACACTGATTAGCCCTTGTCCATAGCAATATAGTGACGGAGCACCGCCCGCATATGCACTCCGCAAATCGGCCTTCTAGCCAGCAATATATAATATATATATATATATATATATATATATATATATATATATATATATAAAGCTCTCCGCAGCCCCTATGCATGTTGTACCGGAAGACAGTGCACTAACGTGCACACCTGCGTACATACAAACCGAAGGCTCTATACGCAGCACTAAACGTCACCGCGACGCCCAGAAATCAAGCCAAGTGCGCCTGATTGCAACTGTCGGTCCGCTGGTGGTTACATCGTTACTCTCAAGGAAACCGATCGGCTCGGCGAGATCTCGAGGAGTGGGTTTTATAACATAATACGGCGTGTTTCTATATAGCTATACGTCTGCGTCATTAAGGACAACGGCGAGACACGGCACGGCTGCGACAGAAATAATAGGCTGCAGCGATCGAACTATAAAACAATGGTATTGCCTACACAGTGACCCTCTACAAGGGGCGGCAATGCCACGCGTAATTGCAGCATGCGCGATCGATCGAGTAGACGCGCATGAAACCCAAAGTTTTGGCCCATTACGCTATGCCGTTCTTCCATTCTATATAGCGTGGAACGCAATCGCTCCACCATCCCCGCGATAGTATATATAATGCGGATCAAACAGCGCCTGATGCTGCAAGTACGATGGCCTTATTTCCACTCGGCGCTGTTCTCAAGCTCCGTATACGAAACGAGCTGTCGTTTTATGACGGCAGTATAGAGGTCGGCTAACTAACCCATGCAGGAAGCCTATATACGTATAAATATAGAAAGATCTATAGCGGGCCAAGTAGTACGTCGGCTCGTGCACGCAGTATACAGATCTACCTATTAATGCCATTCCTTTTTTATTCTTATTGTCGTACGATCCTGCATGCACAACGAAGGCTGCGGCGTAAACTCACTCACAGGATTGCCTCCCCCCCCCCCCCCCCAACAACCAAACAGATTAGCACCTATACTAAAGCAGCTCTAACTCAATGGCGCCACCTCTGTTTCGGTCGAAAGTTTCACTATATATGTGTAGATTGGACTACCTCTATACAGCCGACATGAAGTGTTGTATGGTCAACAAAACGTACCGGACGCTCAGTAGTGAACATTTTATCGTGGAACTTAACGTCCTAAAGCCACACAGTGGGCTACGCGTGGGACGCCGTAAGTAGGGGGGGGGTTCTTATAGTGCATTTTGACTACGTGTAATCGTTCACGAGCGTTTTCGCATTACGCCTGGAAGCGAACCCGACACCTCGTGCTCGGCAGCAGCATTACGGGATAGTCATTGAGCTATCCCGCGGCGAGTAACGTATATTTTGTGCATATGATATCGCTGCGCGGGAAACAACAACGTGCTCATCGAAAGTGCAGCTACCTAGAAACCAAGCAACGTGCACGCATACCGTGCAATTACACGAGTCGCATGCCGCTGTGCGTACTACCAGTGCGAGTACGGATACAACGGCGCTAAACAAGCGGTAGAACGGATGGCTATCTAAGACAGAATATTATGCAGCATAGTGCGTATACGTCATTCCTATCACTACCGGCTCGCAGGGCCAATCGCGGTGCCTTGGCCCTGGTCCCACTAGAAAGACTTCCTTACAACATGAGTAAGTCTTACATAACATCGGTGCCAACTCGAATCGACAAGGATGGCAACTAGAGGTACAGCAAAAGTGGCGTGATACACATACGTATACGCAAGGTGACTATATGACGGTTCGCAAGTGACGAAAGAGTGGAGCGGGCACTCTGCACGTATAGTAACGCGAAGGCCTCTTCAAGAAGCGCCGTTGAAAGTCCCCCCCGCTACTCAGCACTTCTACAGCAACGCAACACCGGCGTACGGCTTCCGCTCCCGTGCGCGCCTACCTCCGTCGGCCATGCGGCGGCAAACGAAGCAACGAGCGCATCCGGCCGCCTTTGCCGAGCACGAGGGACCGCCGCAGCATGCTCGGGCCGTGTACTATACGTTCCTGCACTCGCGGTGGGTCCCGCGCGTCACGTCGCAAACCGTTCGCGGACAGGCCGCGGCAGAGACGCGGAAGACCATCCGACACCCCATTCCTTACTTCGTCGCCGTCAAAGAGGGGGGAATAAATAAGGACGAGGCCGAGAAAAGGGAAAAGCATCGCGCGCGACGAGGCGGTCCCGCGCGAGCAGTCGCCGACCAGAATCGACGAGGCAAGCGTGCACAGGTGCACACGCAGTACCCTCCCTCCCCGCCCCCTCAGCTTCCTGCCATCGATGATCGGCGTTCCGGCCGCCCGGCCACGGCGGCGCAGGGAAATCGGGCCGCGCGGCGTGTCGTCATCGTCGTCTTCCTCATCAGCTTCCGTATACCGACTCCGCATGCCGGAAGCTGCAGCGCGCAACGGCGTATTATTCGTCTTCGCGTAATAACAGGCTTCGACGGTCGACAGCGAGGCATCTCCGTGTATACGACGCCTCATGCGCATGCAGCAAAAAAAGGAAATTCAGCGCGTGAGTCGCTGCAAGTGGAACACGCGTGCAGCGAGCGGACCGGCACGCTCGTATAACGTCGATGCGGCGCTCACGCAAAAAAATACGGAGCCCGCGTCCGACGATCGAAGCACCCCCGGCGCTTCATTTTTACGCTCGTGACGTCCCTCCGCGTGATAGCCTTCACCATACGGACGCGCGCCGCCGCATTGCATGTAGAATGCACGCACATTAACGGTGATGTCGGCGCGCTTTAACGCGGGGCACAACCGGTTAATGGACCGTCGATAGGTTGTGGTTGGGGTCCGCGGATATCGGTTTGGTCAGGCAACGACTGGTATAGAGAAAGACAGCGAATCGAGCCCCGGCGTCCCGCCAACGGGAAATCGGCCCGTCGGTTACGCAAGGCCCATCAAAGGCTGGCAGAATGCGGGGGGGGCGAGAGCGCAGTGTATTCACGAAGGGCCGATCTAAATCGCCTTCGGACGCAGCGGTGCGAGACAGCCCCGCAGAGGAAAAGCGCGCGCGCCCCATTCAACGCCGAGCGCAACAGAGGGCGGGCCGAGGTGAAAGTGCCCCAGACAGCCGGAACGTCTCGGAGGGGGAGGCGCAGGTCGAAACGTCTGGTTCAGCGGTGAAAAGCTGTTCGAAAAGCTACGGCAACACGTGTTATGTGTTGGTCCCGAAAGCCCGAGGACGCGGGATCGTATCCCTGCCGCGGCGGCGGCGGCATTTCCATGGGGGTCAAATGCAAAAACGCCCGTGTACCGTGCACATAGGGTGCGCGTTTACCCGTAGTCCCGCACGAAGTTTACACGGAATCCCCCACATACAGCGTGCCTCATAATCATATCGTGGTTTTGGCACGTAAAACGCGATAACTCAATTCTGTTTATCCCTAAAGGAGGAAGCGACTGATGGAACATGACGAACGAACAAAAACGTGCGTCGCTCAGACAATCGAACGACGGCTGAGCGGCGGTCATCAGCCGTCGCGTTGGCTGTGCTTCAAGAATCTCGACTCACTCGCGATACCCGCCCTGGCGCCTCAGGGAGGAAGAGTCGAGAAAAGTCGGACCGTGCTACGCTGTGGCTTCCCCGTCGTATAGGTCGGCACGCATCCGAGTCGGCGTGATTCTGAGGTCGGCCCACGAACCACGTATACATATAAGACGTCCCGCGGAGAAGCAACACAACGGAGTTAAGCACTGCTCGGTGAAAACGAAAGCGATACGGCCACGCGTACAGCCCCCTTCAATCAAAGCGACCGGCACCAAGTGACACTAAAGAGAAACGCCGAATCAGTCTATATAGAATGATAACATATACTTATAAAACTACATTTTTGTTAACATCGCGACAACTAGTCGATTATTGGAAAAGAACAAGAAGGTCAAAATTCTAGGTTTAAATTTCGCGCCGAAACCCCAGCGCCGGTTAGTCAGTGTGACGTCACGAATTTCAAAGTATATTCGCCGTATTTGGACCGTCGTGGCTGAGTGAAAGGCTCTCGAAACTTGCCAAGTTCCGTGTTTTGACTCATTCGGTGTACAACGCAGTCCAATTTTAGCTATAAACGATAGGCCCGCGCTGGCGTGGTCAAATAGAGTTGGAACTTCAAGACGGCGTCGCCAACAGTGTTTCGCTTCTGCGCCTTTTCTGACTTTATTAACCCTCCTTTAACTTTCGGTATTGCGCAAGGGTGGTCTGCTAATAGGGCTTAAATTATTTTTCTCTTTAGTGTCCCATTAATAACGCGCTATCCGATGCCTCATAACAGTAAACCATGCAGAACAATAGCACTGTCGTGGAAAAAAAATATTAAAAAATGGAAGGAAGGAGAAAACAATTTCCTTCGCAAAAGTCATGTCCCCTACTGCTTAACCCGGCCGCTCCCCGAAATGGCGGTGTTGTTTTGCTCGCCATGTGGTCCGGACGGCTAGTGCATCTAAAATTTCCAAAAGTGCGTCAGGAACTGCAAGAGGTTGTTGGTGAAGCGAGCATAAAATTCGACGCCATTCGACGATGACAAGGTTAAATATCTTCATAAAATTAAATTAAGTGCGCTTATTTTTAATGAGCAGGGAAAATTATGCATTTGTTAGCCGCTATTTAAGTAGAAATACTGGCTACGTACGCCTTCTGGCGAATGTCACCCCTAGTGGTAGAAAGGTCGCGTACAAGTTATGGTACAATTTCATGAAATTGTGACATCGTGCAATGACTGTTCAGGTTTGATGATTATAACCAAAGAGCCTAAAACAATTTATACCATCAAGCGTGCGATGCACTCTTTATTTATCACAACGCCCCTGGAATTAATGATAGTTACATGCAGATAACCCCCTCATCACACACACATGTAGACAGTATTATACTTTTGTATTTTCTCAATGCTTTCTTTTTTTTAGGATAGCTTATCATTGATGTTTTATCTGTACCGCTTTCAATCCACTATACCGTTTGACAGACGTCTTGTTTTATTTATTTTTTAATTAACGATTTTCAGTGTCGTGAAACTTTTTTACGCGTGACTAAGACGTCCGTCTTATGTGTAAGCGAATGATTCATCATTGTATAGTTTATTGTGAGTCAGTGCTGCTGTCACGCCCTATACGAGACCAAGAGCCAGTCAGGAGACCAGTTTCTCCTTTAGTCATGGCCCGCGGGCAACACGATTGTAATGCCTGAAACAATAAACTTCCAAACTCTATATACAAGCGAAACGAATAAGCAGCAGGATACACGCTGCTCCCGAACTTTCCTGCTGGACAGCCGCTAAGCCTACCTACATGCCCCCACCCCCACACATTTCCCAAGAACCACGATCAAGGACGTGACATCACGACCACACCTTGGGTTGGCAGTCCCCATCTCTCAAAGCGACACCGCACCCGTCCTTTCGCCTTTTTCACGCCTCGAAGAGCCCCGCACGACCAGCTCGATATACCGAGGCTGCAGCGCCGTCACAGGCGTCAAGCGGGGCTCATACTTGCACACGTCCTCGACCTTGACGGCGGGGCCCCGCAAACATGGCACGCACGCGTGCCCGAGCGGCGGCCGACAATGGCGACAGGCAGGCAGGGGCCGCAATTTCCTGAGCGCCAAACGCGCCGACGCCCCGCGCGCATTGGAAGAGCGGCACGACAAGCCAGCTTGGCACGCGCTCACGCCAAGAAGCCATCCGCCCGTGCAGGGCTTCGGCCGCTGCACG
Organism: Dermacentor silvarum; assembly: GCF_013339745.2. NCBI lineage: Eukaryota > Metazoa > Arthropoda > Arachnida > Ixodida > Ixodidae > Dermacentor > Dermacentor silvarum. The sequence goes on along the minus strand of NC_051156.1, from coordinate 107,352,158 downwards.
CTGGGATTCCGCGACGTCCGCTGCTCGCACCGCTTTCTTCTCCCTTCGTCGCCCCCGGTGGACGCTTGTCCCGTCGGTCGCTCAATTACCGCTCGGTGGCGAAACCGACCGGCTGTTTGGAAAGCCGCGGCCTCATGGTCGTTTCAATCTTGGCCCAACGGGAGCTCCAAAGGGTGCGCGATCGACCCTGTACTTCCACCGACCGCGTCGAGCCACAACACGGGTGACGCTCGTCTGCAACATGCTCCCCCAATTAGGGGCGATCGACCTGCCACCTGCTGCATTCGCTTTTCCCTACATTCATCTCACAATCATTTACTTGCCACCAGCTCGGCGTAACCGGCAGGGATACAACGATACTCCTTTCATGCTATTCTTTCTCCTTCTTCTTCATTACAAAACAAGCCGAGCTGTACGTCCCCGTGAGGCTTCCACGAAACGCTCGCTTCGTAAAGCTGGCTCCTCACGATGGGACTGATCGCCGAATCAAACCGCAGACGAGCGTGACTTGGTTGAGCTGCAACGTATCGTGCATGCAGCAAGCAGCTAGTGAGCAGCTTGCGGCTGCAGTCACCGTCCAGCGGCTTGTCTGTCCCACAGCTTCGCGCTACAGATCGGGTTGATGACAATTTTTTCCTTTCGTGAACCTCCTCCACCTTGCGGGTTTTCGCAGAACTAATTTGCCATATTCGATGTCCATGCGCTTGGAGTTGCCGATTAATGCGTGCGATATCCTAGCCTCCCGGTTACCTCAGATGGTATAGATCGACCGCCCCGGAAAGAGGTTGGTCCTGGGTTTGATCCCCCGGACTAGGTTGAATTTTTCTGCGGCGCTTTCTTACTTAGAAATCCGCATAGGTTTGCGTCGTAGCTTCGCACCACAGTCCCCCCCCTCCCCGGTATATGACAATTTTTTTCCCTTTCAAGCTACCAAATGTGGGGCATGATTCGGCGGCATTCAGCCACGTCCCACTCGTCCGCGAACATAACCGGCGATTGGTCCCTTCCTGTGAATCCAGCTGAACAGGCAAACATCCGTTACGTAATCGAGCACGACGCAAGGATACCGAGCACCAAAATTCAAGGAGGGGAGAGCAAACCTTATCCCAACAGATAGACTGACAAATAGTGAAATCTTCTTCTTAGTCGCAATATCTTACAGCTAAGCAACTGCTTCAAGCTCCTCAGGTCGGTTGTATAAGTAGACTTTCCCACTGTAACGATGTCACTCACCATCTGCCATGATTATTAGTAGTGTCCAATACTGATTTTCCTTTTTATTTTCACTTCATTTTGTTTGGGCAATTACAAGGTTCGCCCGCAAGGCGAGACAAAAGCAGGGCGTAATTCTCCTGGCATTTGCCTTTGAAGGTGTATTTGCCTAACTGGAACAACAGAAGGAGCAGTCAAATATACTTGTTGTGTTAATGTCAAATGGCTGAAACTTACTTTCCGCCAGGCATTTCTAGAGGCAGAAAATGGAGCAATGATAACTGTGGTGTGAACTAACGATAGCAGAACAACAAAATGGTGGCACGGCTTGGTCGCTTGGTCTGGCTTTGTCGAGCTCCATCCGTGATGGCAACGGTGATTTCAACAAGCGTGCACGTCGTGATGGCCCGTGGACACGTGGCATTTCAGTCGTTTCGCGACACTCTCAAACGAAAACACCCAGGATTGTTTCCCCATAGACAGTGTCCATGGCATAGCCGCTATGCTGAGTTTGTTACTTTGAATGTTCTTCGATGGGGGGCGAAATGCAAAAACGCCCGCGTACCGTGCATTTGGGGCACGTTAAAGATCCCCTGGTAGTCAAAATAAATCCGAAAAGTCCCCCATTGCAGCGAGCCTCATAATCAAATCGTGGTTTTGGCGCGTAAAACATAAGAATTCAATTGAAATACTTTGAATGTTCGAAAGTGGCCCCAAACCCCAGTTCTCAAGGAATTCAAGGGGCACGTTTATTTTCAAATAGTTCTAAGGGCCCTTGAATATATATATTTTTTTTTTCAATTTAAAGGGTTTTCAAGGATTTCAAGGAGGATGTACGAGCCTTGCAAGCTAGAGAAGATCGTTAGTTGGATTTAGGGGATCAATGCGCGTGCTGACACCGTGGCACGCCCGGCGCAGTGGACACGGACAGCAAACCTCAATACGGACATCTATAGGCACACTGTAAATGCATATTTCATCCCAAGTGCTCCTTGCCCTATTTATCACCTGTCGGGCCCTTTAGCTACAAGGTAACCAACTATCAGCCTCGGTTCTATAATGCTTCGGGTAAAGCGGCTTGAAGTGCATGTACAAGTTGACAAGACTTTGAGAAGGCTACAGAACCACCTCGACGGCTTTTTCCCCGCACAGCGATTGTGCCCGCATCAGCCACTTTCCAGGAATGCGATTCAGACATCATTTACAAGCGCGTCGCCTTGAATGGCTCGCCAACAAGAGACTACAACGATAAATACACCGAAACGAGAAGAGCGGTGCTAATGAACTCGCCAAACAAATTAAATTGTGGCGTTTTACGTGCCAAAACCACCATTTTATTATGAGGCCCGCTGCAGTGGGGGACTCCGGATTAATTTGGACCACCTGAGGTTCTTTAACGTGCACCTAAATAAGCACACGGGTGTTTTCTGCATTTCGCCCCCATCGAAATGCGACCGCCGTGGCCGGGATTCCATCCCGCGACCTCGTGCTCAGCTGCCCAACACCATAACCACTGAGCAACCACGGCGGGTTATGAATTCGCCAAGGACTTGACGGCCGATAGGCAATCTGAGCCGTACGTCTAAGAGCCCGATATTATTAGGCGTAGTGTATAGACTATATATATAGTCTAAAATGTGCACTGTCTTTATACATCTCTGACACGCCACTCACCGACGCAGACAAGCTGGGTCGTCTGCGCGCGACAAAGACCGTGGAGTGCGTGCTTCATCAGATAAGCGCACAAGGCGTACAGGTGAAGAAACAAACTATAGCTGACCTCTGGCTTGTCTGCGTCTTGTTTTGAACACGTGAAGTGCCCTTGTAGGTGCAGCGACCACACTTTTGTTCGTATGTAGCCTCTGGTATAGCGGAGCAGGTTTCTATTCATAGGTTGATCTGCGCATAGCCCAGGCCGGCTGCAAGTACGCAGTTCGCGTATCGGGTGGTCCTATTGCTAAAGCACTGCGTAGCGAAAAATAACGCGAACTATGGCGAACACTGAGGTATAATCGCGAAATGTGTACGTCTTTCTTGCACCCTCCTTCTATTAGTGCCATTCTGTCCGCGATCCCTTTCGCGATGGTGCGATGGTGAGTAGCATGTAGGCGCCGACATATACACGTCGGCAGAATTATCTGCATCTCAATAAAGAGCTATGTGTCTGTATGGCAAAATGTTTTTTTTTTTCCTCATAATTTCTGTAACCTCATCCGCCCCATTCTTGCACTCTATCCTTCTCCCGTTCTCCTTTACTGGCCGCCGCTCAGATGTCAGCCACACTGACGTGTCGCAGTGACAATCACGGCGCCATCGACAGCTCGCAGCCAGCACGACCTCCCTCACTCCCGATTTCTCTATACAAATAAAGCAACTTGCTGCTTACTTAACACTGCTACTTATACTACAACTTACTATACGAGTGGCAGAGCTATAAAGCGCACCACCTCAAGTTGACCCTCTCTGTATTTCCTATCAATAAAAAATATCTCTCTCTAGCGCTACTCTCGGGTATAGGCAAACATAGTGGTTAAAATGCGCTTACTCGAATTACTGTATACCGAACAACCCCACTGTTGTCGTCTGCGCAGGGACGTGGCTTTGTATCGACGCGTAGCCCGCAGTGCCGCCAACGTGCGTCTTACTCCCCGTCGGCGAGGCGCGACAGGCGCCGGCCAGCCGTGAAAACGTATGCGCGCCTTCGGGTCACGCCGGCCTTCCCCACCCCGAGGTCGGCGTCCAACGGCCCCGGCGCGCTCGCCAACGTCGTGTGTACAGTACGTGCAGTACATAGCAGCGGCGGTGCACAGCCACACCGACAGACCTTCTCCCTCCGGACACGCGTGAAGGGCGCTCCATTCATGGCGTTGCGTCACTGCGGTGATAAGGAGAGCGCACACGGGAGTCTCGCAATGCGCGCCCGGAGCAATATAGCGTCTGAGAATAGTATATGCACGCAGGTGCATTATGGCACGAAAGGGATGGGAGGACGCGCGCGCGCTCGGGCGCAGCCTGTGTCGTATAGACACGGACAGCGCACCTTGAAGGACGGCTACGCAATCAACGATCAAGAAATGACACGGTACAAAAGCGCTGCGCCTCTCCACGGGTTCCTTTCGAGCGCCGGCTTCCTCCCGCGTGTAAGTCGTGCCATCCGCGCTCACGCACAAAACGAAAAGTCGGCTGCAGGCTGCCGCATCGCACAAGAGAGCAACGCGGTGCTGCCAGCGTGTATACCTCCGAATCGCTGCCATTGGGCGTAAAATACGCGAGCACAGTTAACGGAAACGCGACGCTGGAAGACCGCGTATAAAAGCCAACGCTCAATTAGGAGAGCGAGACACGCCCCGCAGAGCGCACTCGCGACCTGCGCGCGACACGCTGCACGACGCAAGATGAAAAGTGCACGGAATTGTGCTCTTATAAACTTCGGTGCTCACTTCGTGCAGCGCAATCGTTCCTCTCCACGAGCAGGCAGGACAAGGGAGCGCCGCTCAGCAATGTATTACATAGCTATATACCGAATCACTCGCGGGTGCAGCACGATACCGGAGTAATGAGAGTGAACGGCCCTCGCGCCAGTGCATACTACGCACGCAAGGAGCAACGCACGCGCTCGATCCGCCACGCGTGACGCTCGCGTCAGTGGCGCGCCGATATCGCCGCGACCGGCCAAGCAAGTGTGCGGCGCGCAGCGCAGTATCCAACGGGCTCGTCGTCGAAATTTCTCCTGGCACAACGACAGACAGAGCCGAGGCAAGCGCAAGAAAAGGCGTCACGAGCGCGGAGCCCGGACGTGCAGCACGTTTCTGTCGCTGTCGCATGTGCGCGTGCGGGGCCCCTGCCGGAAAGCGGCGGCGGGTGTCGCAGCACGACCGAAGCGAGCGAACCCCTTCCGTGAATCAATCACTGTCGGCCCAGTTCTTTCGCGCAGGGCGGACACCCGCGCACGCCACCGTTTCTCGTTAGGGCGCGTGTATACGTTAGAGGACGACAGCGCGGATGCAATTACCCGGGCAGTTGAACGCTGACTGATTTGAAATCCCAATTACTCGGTAGAAATGTTTAACTCGGAAGGAGCGACACCACTTTCTCGTTAGAGCTGCGGGCAGTCTTGGAGAGCTTGAAAGGAGCTTCGCAATCGGAGCTGCAGCGCGGGAAAAGCAGCAGCAGTTCTTCCGCACACGAAGCATCACCGAAGACGGTCACGGGTCTCGTGCCTGTAAAACAGCAACCACGTGACAGACGGTTTTGAAGTATACTATACTTTTGGCGTCTCCTCGTCTCGGCATTAGCCGTCATCTTCGATGCGATCACTGTCTGATTATTTTCTGCCTTATCGCTCACGCGTGTGCTCAGTTGCAATGGATTTGTTCTTGCTGCACACAAGGCTTGGGGCGTAGCTGTTCTGTACTTTGTCATAGCTTGTAGCTAAGGTGTACTATCGCTAGTAACTCGCTTACTCCCGCGGACCGTCACGAAACATTCAGCTTCGACCATTCGTGTGCTGTCGGTGTAGTAGATGTCACCCCTGCCTTGGCGCATTGGTTCAAGTGTGTGCCCACTCACACATTCTTAATCCGTTGGCGATATAGTGTGCGTAAGTTTGGTGCGAGTTGAGGTAGATGTGTGTAGATAACGATCGCGAAACTTACTATGCCAGGAAGCGGCGCTACTCCCTTTGTCATTGTTTAACGAGCGGTATGCTCACTCTTGCCGACGTTCATGGGTTTAAAGCATTTTTGGGGGTTAGCAATACAACGCTGGTGGATGACTGAATTTCTTTTTTTTTTCTCTCTCTCTCTCTTATCCACGAGGAAAGTCGCGCATCAAGAAGGGTCGGCTACACAGGCTGCCGTAGATGTAGCAGTGTTCCGTGAACTTGATCACACATATTCATTCCATTCGTTAATATGCCAGCCAATTTTTTTTTCAGCCAACTACTGCACACGTCTTCAACCCACCGCTCCACATTTTGCAGCACGAATGGAGCACAGTGCGTGAGCGAAAACCCAGTTACACTTCCGACGGCTGATCGCACAGAAACAGGGCAGAAGCGGTAATGCTTTCGTATTCGTGCGCTTTCGCTGAGGCAGCGTATGGCGCGCCGCCGAAAGTGCCAATCTCGTTTCTCGAGAACAAACTGCCCCGCCAAAAGGATCAATAGAAAATAAACTCCATAGGGTATAAAGCTATTACGGTATCTCAGCGATCTACTGACACACACGCTGCCAGTTCTTGTTTGTCAGCTGTACACAAAATAACAGCCAACCGCTGGAACGTTCGTGCACGTAAAGGCCAAACGACGCTCCGATCGAAAAGCGGCTTCTAACTCATCGGCTTTGCCACGCGCCTGAGCTCATGCGTCGCGTCACTATGCGGTAACTTGCCGGCCGTCATGCATGAAACCATCGCTGCCCGTTTCAGTGGCTCCACGACGCACGCAATTCCATCCGCATACACGCCGTTTCGCTGTAAGGCACGCAAACCACTCTAATGTAGAACTAGCTCATTCGCACACTGCGGCACGCGATAATGCAATTACGCAACCTTGTGGGTCGTTAGCGCCGGTTTACCGGGCCAGACAAGGGCAGCCTTGTGGCAACAACGCTAATGACTCAAGTAACAAGAAGCTTCAGACTATATAGCCGCAGGCGCCTCGTGCATCTCCGAAGGCGATCTCGCGCTGCACGGACGGCGTTGTCCCCCGCCGAGAAGCCACGCAATTAGTGACGCATTGGATATAAGATACGACTGCGTGCGCACTAACACGTATACGACAGCGAAGCAATGTTAACAAAAGTTACAGCATATATTGTATACGTGTATGCGCAGCTAGGAGAACGGAATGTTTGTGCCGAGCGTTTTAGGCGCACAGAACCTCGCTGACAGCCCTTGACCGTGACTTTAACCCAGTAGGCACGAACATGACTACTGTATACAATTTGACCTCCCGAAGCAATTTGACCGTGTCCTCAGTGGAGGACACTGTATACTTAAAACGATGGCCTCCTCGGCTGCTCCCAGCAACATTCAATTATTAGTGTGCACGTCTTCCGTCAGCCGACTGCTGCTAACCTGTCTGCGAAGTTTTATTACATATATTGCTATTTTTTCCTCGGCACCCGTTTTGTTTACTAGACCCCCCCGGTACCGACATTCAATATTTAGTGTGCACGTCTTCCGTCAGCCGACTGCTGCTAACCTGTCTGCGAAGTTTTATTACATATATTGCTATTTTTTCCTCGGCACCCGTTTTGTTACTAGACCACCGTTTATGTCTGCCCCGTACGCTCGTTTTCTTGACATGACTGTTCGCATTTGTTCTCTAATCCTTGCGGCCGTCTCGGTGTCTCTAAACATTACGCTTGCCATTCTGCGTTCCATCGCCCACTGTTGCGCGGTCTTTACAAAATATACGGCGACAGCGCATTCCGCGAGGTCTTAGGCGTCATATGAGTGTAACGCATGCAGATCGTCGCGTGAGCTATTTGGAAAGGCAAACTATAATAAAGCTATATCTGGCGACCGCAGAAGTCGAACTCTAGTCCCGCGAGTCGGAGAGCCAATGCTCCAACAATCGACTGCGTCACAACTGTAACTAACCAAACAATACACGACGTCCTTGAACGCTTGGCTGCATCGACTCGCCAGTTGTAACGCTTCTAAACACTCGTTAGCATTCATAAATGAAATGCAAGAATATGTGAGCAGAAAAAAAAAGAATAATTTGGAAAGAGCAACAGTCTTGTTGTGGAGCTGTATGGAAATTATTTCCAGACACCTAGAGCGAAGATGAAGACCGCAAAGGTGGACTCTAAGAGGCAATTTAGCAGCGCCTTCCGCAGGCATTATCACAAAACACAGTAATGAAGAAGGTCGAAGCGCTATAGAAAGCCCACAAAAAAAAAGGGAATCAGAAAAATAAAAAATGGGCCGGAACTTAGCATCGCTAACTACTCAACATCGTGATGACTCGACAGCTGTAGGCTCATGCATCACGGGCGACCTTGAAGACTCATTTATCAAAGTGACGTCTCTATACCTCGCATCTCTTTTGCGATTTTGTGCGCACTGTGACACGCTCGCGTACGCAAAGTTTTCCTGCGACATACCACCGCAGTGGGTGAAGAAATGCGTGACAGATGGCGGGAGGGAACCTCTGTCTTCCATCCGCAGCACAGCAGCAGCTCAATGAGAGCTGCAGCTTTGTCATAGCAAATCATAAGGCCACACGCATGCTTCTCTCGCACCGAAGCCGCTGGTGTAACGCACCAGTTTCTCGTGCTCTTCCCTCGTGAGAGAACTAGCGATTTGAGATGCTACGGTTACAGACTGCACTGCCTTCGGCATCGGCCCGTACCTTTCTGTTAGATACTGGATACCTCCAAGGTAGGTGAGGTCCGCCTATAATGCTATCGCATTAAAAAAGAAAGAAAGAAAAGGCACAGACTGTGCACGGCTGCGCGTGCATTAGCGCAAATTAACAGAGCTATAGCTCTCAGCAATGTGTTCCTGTCGACCGCTATCGCCTCTCTTCCTTCCTTTTTTTTATTTTTCTTTTTTTGCAGCTTCTGTGGAGGAGGCTATGGAGTTTTATTTTTCTTCTCATGTCTCTTTGTTCGTCGGCTAATGAGTTTTTAATGTACTTATAGATGGAAATTGACGCGCAAAGCTTAAATATTCAGCAAGATTGACCGCGCGGCGTCTACCATTGCTGTCAATACGTCAATAACATAAACGTACAGGCTCTGCTGCGAAAAGAGCAAGAAAGAAAGAAAGAAAGAAAGAAAGAAAGAAAGAAAGGAAGGAAGAAAACCACATTGAACTCGGCAACGACGAAAAACTCTACTTCACCACAAGCTTGCGCGCGTGCCCGCACTGAATACGCGGTCCCAAAGGCCTCTCGCCGGAGAAGCAGGTATCGATTTGCCATTCTTTCGCTGAACAAACAGAGACGCGATTTTGTAGCGAGGCATTATGAGACTTATTCTACTCTAAGTCTTATCATCCACCCTTCACGGATGGCTGATCCTGTTGATAACGCGAGCGGACCGTCGCTCCGACCACTGACAAAGCGGAATAAGCGCGAAAAGGTAAAATTACCGGAAAGGCATCGCTACAAAATGCCGGCCCAGACAAGTGCCACCACGTCACCGAACACGGCGACACGTAATGCGAGCCGCCACCTCCTACAGCGCCCGCCAATAGAGTCTGCTGGTATTATACCGAAGTCAATATTGACTTCGACGTCTAATGAATTCCGCGGTGGGAGCGCGGAAATTCATTACACGAGAGGTCAATACCTAACCCCCCCATTTTCGACTTTAAATGAGTTTCGGTAACAGCGTGCCACCGATCCCATTTCCCGCTCCCCTGCTGGTTCCGTTTCAACGCGCTGTATATACACAGCAACTCGGTTCGGAGTTATACGCTGCTGAATTTCGAACCTGCAATATACGCATACAGCGGGGCATCGTCACTAAGTGGATCCCGTGAAATCAATTCCCGCGCGGATCATAGATGAAATGACCGCAGAGAAAAATAAATTAAATAAAAACGGCGGCTAGCTAGTATCTGCGAAAAGACAGCATTGTTGCTTGCGCAGACGTACACAACATTTAAAAGTCCTTCAGCGAAATCACACCCGCTACTTCGGAGTGTGAACGCTGCTGCGCTCACGTCACGCAGTGGGCGCCTACACTATCTCACTTCCTTCCCGGGGCGCAAATACAGGTTATCCGCGGGTCGGCCGAAGTGGAAACTTCGACGGACGCCGATATACGCACCGACACGGCGATCGGAAGAGAGCAAATTACGCCGCCCAGCACGGCTCTTACGGTCAATGTGCATCAAAATTTTGCAACATGCAGGATATTTGAATATATGGGTGATTCGCTCAATTCCAAACAACAGACTAAACAAATGAATGTCAACAGTATGTGGTCACAGGGGTGTAGCTAACGCCGCACGGCGCCAAAATTATCAGCGTCGGAGTATCGAGGAGGTCAATGCTCCGCTTGAACAGTGCACAACTCCATTCCGTATGCCGTACTTCCTCCGATTTTCACTCGGCCTCTGTTCGCGGTCCCTTGTAGGTCGCTTTGCAGCCTCACCGCTGTCGCATTAATAACGTGCAGTGTTGTCGAAGCCACGGAGTGCCTAAGAGCAGAGCAGGAAAGCTCATGATGGAAAACGTGTACACACAGACACCTATACGCGGCCGCTCATGCACTCGGCTTGCGAAGAGAATACGACCTGCCGAGCGATAACACGGTGCTCCAAAGAATGCTTCTCACAAGCTGTAAAGCGGTGACGAAATGTGCGGCGCCGTGCGCACTTATCGCCTCGTGTCCTCGTATAGTAAACTTCCACAACACTTCCAATGCTTTCGTGAGGCTGACCTCGAGCGGCTATTGCTCGGCCTTCCTATATAAGCAAGTTGTTGCTTCGCGCAAGCGTACGTGTTTGCGAGCGTCCTCGGTTTAACGTTAACTATAGCTGGCGTTTGAAGTATAGAGTTTCGAATGTGCCCCGTCTTAGTGTTGAGGAATACATGGTCACTCGCCGATAAGTAATCGTAGCGCGTGAATCCGCCAAACGGCAACTGCCGGCGAGTTCTGACAAGCTGCGGTGTTTCTTTAGGGCGCGCCCCTGAATACACTCGAACCCGGATATATCGAACCCAGATATAACGAACCCAGATATAACGAATTATTGTGTATAACGAACAGCAGTCCCCTTGAAAAACTTTTGTATAAAAGTTTTATTTTATATATCGAATTACCGATACATAGAACTTTTTTGCGAGCGCCTTTCACACTAGATATGCGGTTTCTACTGTGCTCCTACAGAAGGGTAATCATCTGGGCGAGCTGCATGCGAAAAGTGTCTCCGATCCGCGGCCGCGTATGTGGTCGTCACGATGTGTGCTCATGCGTCAAAGGCACGGGGGCAATGAATGTTTGCACAATATACGCCTGCACAGTATACATACAAAGCCTGTATACATACGGGGAACCTAACCCAATACCTCCTATACTGTATAGCAGCCGAATGTCACGACCACTCACGAACCCCGCCTCGGTTTTGACTGCGCCTATACATAGCGGCGCTGTCGCGCCATATTCAGCAAACTCGAAGCCCGTTACGTGCCCAGTGCTTGAGACTTTCTTCTACGTCGCCCACGTAGGGCACGCGCGCCGTGTGGAACGGAATGAGAAACAGACGGCACTATATAGCGGAAATGAACGGGGAGGGAAAGGCGGAGGGCGACACGGAGCGCAGATCACACGATTGTGAGTCTGCGGCGCAAAGGCGTACCGCGCAGAAGCACACATGCATGTGTGCGAGTTTACGCGCCCGATCAAAAAATAACGAGAACACCCGCTCCATTCTTCCAGCGAGTGTGGTGCCAGGACGGCGCGAAGCCATCGCTCGAGCCGACGTTTTCCCTCGACGAGGCGCAAGAAGAGAAACTCGCGGAACACCGCCCTCTGAGCGCGCTCTCAGGCGATGGCGAACAGCTCGGCGGTTCAATCAAGCTCTGACACTGAGTAAACTGTAGGAAGAGGACATCGCCGCGCCCCAAACGCCTCAGCTTAATAATAATAATAATAATAATAATAATAATAATAATAATAATAATAATAATAATAATAATAATAATAATAATAATAATCAGCCTATATTTATGTCCACTGCAGGACGAAGGCCTCTCCCTGTGATCTCCAATTGCCCCTGTCTTGCGCTAGCTGATTCCAACTTGCGCCTGCGAATTTCCTAACTTCATCATCTCACCTAGTTTTCCGCCGTCCTCGACTGCGCTTCCCTTCTCTTGGTATCCATTCTGTAACTCTAATGGTCCACCGGTTATCCATCCTACGCATTACATGGCCTGCCCAGCTCCATTTCATCCGCGTAATGTGAACTAGAATATCGGCTATCCCCGATAATAATCATATCATTATTATTATTTTTAATGTTTTCAGCGTATATGCGTTGAACAACACTTTATGCAGTAACACTTTATGGCTGTTCCTGGTCACAGTAAATAAATAATTAATTGGTTATTATTATTATTATTATTATTATTATTATTATTATTATTATTATTATTATAGAAACCGTCCATTACACGCTAACTACTTTCCTCTCAACTTTCTCGAATTTTCTTGAACACCTCTGTACCACCCGATTCATGGCCGACATACCCCCTTTCCCCTTCCTGCTGGCGCAAGCATGAAGATCGAAGCTCGATTGCGTTCTCCCCTTCTTACCGAATAAAGTTTGTTCGTCCTCCTCCCAGAGCAGATTGCACCATTTGACAAAGGGACAATTAACAAACCAAACAACCATGCGCTTTCTGTCTTATATGCGGATGCTCCACGGACTGCGCGTCGTGAGCGTGCCAAGTGTGTCACAAGCGAGCCGCGAAAGCCTACTTATCATCGACTGCAAGCGTCGTGTTAAGCCTCCTCCTCAATGCGCAACAGACCGCGTGTCCTCTCTCTCGCTGGCCCTTCCGGAAGATGGCTGCCGATCTAATTACGGCTAAAATTAACGGCCGCGCACGTCACGCCAAGCAAGCTCGTCTGAAAGCCGACACGAGGCGAGAGAAATTAATTTCGGAGTATACTATAGACGTACTGTACTGGTGCATGTACGGCGCGCGGTCCTCTGTCAAACGCGTAACCAGTTATTACATACTACAATCGATCATTGGTCAGGTATGGCAGAGGCCAGCTATCCTCTCTCCCTGTCCTTTTACTCTCCTACCGAGCCTCTGTTTTATAGTATTGTAGAGGGGGTGGTTTACTAATACAGCTCAATTACATTTTCTATTTCGTTTCCCTTTCGATCAATTGATATTAACATACTTGGCAATAACAACTGGTCGCCAGTTGCACCGACCACCGAATATCACAAAAGCTAAGTACAACGGTATCATAATTTGCAGCCGCTTGAAAATATATTTTTTTAATTAATGACAGAAGCACAAAAGAACACCGTCAAGAATCTTAGGAGGTCATGCTCGCGGCCCCGGACTTGGACCAGGACAGGGAAACAGAAAAAGCCAACGGCTACCTGGACTGAAGAGGCCTGAAGAAAGAAGCACTATTTCTCACTAATTCACATTATTAAACGTTTATTCTCTCTCTTCGTTTTTCCAAAGTCAATTTGGCTGTACATCGCTTGCAGCATGGCGATTTCTTGAAGTTATACACGTTGTTTCCATATGCGTTCTCTTTACTGATCGATCATTTTCTATTGATCCATTTATCGATTTGTTACAAGTGGTTGCAGTTAACGGCTACAAAATAAGGAGAAGGAATATAAACAAAGAGATGCGTAGGCTCCTGCAGAAGTTTTGAAAGAATCGCAATAGGGCGACTGGAAAAGGAATATATATATATATATATATATATATATATATATATATATATAGTTACTAAATTGGGAGCTTCGAGTGACCCCGAAAGCCTATTTTTACCCCAACAAAAACGTCAGCACACGGGCGGAGACATCGACGAACAAGCGCTGGGTAACTAAGTTACTTCCTGCCGGTAATAATCCAGGCCGTTCATCGATACCGCCGCCGCAACCCCTAGGGGCCTACGAAGCGTGCAAACAAGAATAGTTACGCCCATCGAAGGGACGATAAATGACAATGACGTAACGGGAGCGCTTGGAAATCACTGCCCCCTAGCGATAGATAGCACGTCGTTCTTCTCCCAGCTACGAGAGTGAACACTTGCGTTTCAAGGTGCAACAGCACTTGTCTGCAAAGTGTACCAACATCTGGCAAGTATTAGGACACGACGTGCCGGCGGATGCGTTCGCGACTGATGAGTACCACAAGTGCTTGTTTATTTATCTCTGTATCCATAACATCAATGCGTGCGCGCGTGTTATTCAATTATCTATAAGCATACGGTGCATATTTTTTTTTTAATCAGGTCGGGCGGTTGACTAAATCGAAGTTTTGTCGTCGCAGATAGCAAGGATGTACAAATCGGGACCGACATTTAGGTTCGACCGAGTTTCCCTTGTATATCAGAGTACAAGTCTGGGTTCCCACTGTATCCTAAATACAGCCATAGCGCCCCAGTTTGCTTTTCTCTCTCTATTTTTTACCCTACCGAGGAGCCGCATGCCTAACAACAACGATTCTGGTGTGCGCCGAAACAGGTGCACGGGCACCTGTGATCCACATGCAATGCGGCTCATCCGCAGCCAAGCGTCGAACGCGAAGGCACTGCATTCTATAACGGAACGCTGTGACCTTCGGCCAGCCGCAAAGGTTCGTCAACGACTGATTTGTTCGGTTTCATTTCGCAAAGCGCGACACACAGGCTACGAGAGACACTGAAGCTGAGTGGAGTGTTCGTGATTAATTTGCAGCACCTGGAGTTCTTCAAAAACACAATAGAGGAGTAAAGAATTAAACAAACTTTTTAGGCTAATTGTATGCTTTCAGAACTCTACTTAATTTCGCGGTAATAGGTTGTTTATTGGTGAAAGGTAGACAAAACCTGGGGCACTACCGGCAACCAAAGTAAACTTAATAATAAAAAAAAAAAAACACGTTTCGGTTCCCACGAGGCGATGAAGCATCCAGAAAGTCGAAACGTCTTTCTAAGTTTACTTTGGTCGGCGTAGTGCCCCAGGTTTTGTCTACCTTTCACCATGTTTCATCCCGACCAGACGGGCTTCCGTCAAACCTTAAACTTCAGGTTGATTATTACAGTGAAAATGAAATCTAATGTTCCATTTTTTATTTCGCACCAATACCTCAAAGCCGGCACACGTCAGAGTGACGTCACGAATTTCAAAGGTCTTTGGTCGTGGCTCAGCAAATGTTCTTGAAAGTTGCTAAGTGCACTCGTTGGCTCTCTTAGAATACATTGTAGTCTGTTCTCTGCAGATAAAGAAATGATCAAGGCGCGAGCAGACGCCGTCAAAATTCGTGACGTCACGAGGAGCTGTTGCGGGAACTTGAATGCGGCGTCGCCACCCGTCTAATTTTTCCCGTCTTCTCTGGCTTACAAAGCATCCTCTCACGACAACAGCAGATTTTTCCGTATACTATTTGCAGAAGGGTAATTCAGTAATACAGATGGAATCCTTTTCTCCTTCAGTGTTCATTTAACGCGCGTCTAAGTACACGACCGTTTTTGCAAGTATCCTGCATCGGAAATGAGGCAGCTGCAGCCGGGATTCGAACCAATGACCTCGTGCGGGGCCGCAGAAAGCCACAGCCACTGAGCCGTCGCGGCAGAGACTTCTGCTTGAACAATATATGACCCGCAGAGATGGATGTTTTGAGGAGTTGTAATAATAGAAATGAAAGTTTTCTTTAGCGCCTTAGAGAAATTTGGATATTATCCACTGAGCGAAAAGTTTCAGAAATAAAATGCATAAAACAGCGAATAAAAAGTGTTTCATCGCTACTCTGAAACAGGAGCTCGCAAGCAGCGATTACGCCTAGCGAGAATGCGTTGGCGTTATGAAAAATATTAACATCAAGTCGGTTCACCCCACCCCCCCCCCCCTTTTTTTTTTCTTCTTTTTCTTCTGCTTCGTGTTCTCACTATTACTGCTACTGATCCCGGCGAAGTTCGTCTTGTGACACGTTCACTGCTGTGCCGACCCACGCTGACACACTGTCAAGTGCACGAACATGGCAGCCCGCTAGATAAAACCCGCGACGCATTGGGAATTGATTAACTGCCCGCAAAATGCAGATTGATAACGGCCAGACTGAATGGGACACCTCCGAGAATTCAGCCGCGCGATCTACCAAGCAGCGGCTTGATTAGGGCGACAGCAAAATACATATCGAAATCGAGACAAACAGCGTTGTATACCTGTAGGTGTTCATTTATATCGTGGGCGCGAGTGAACGGTGGCGGATGAGGGAGAGGGGGGGGGGGGGGTGTAGACGCGGAGAAACTGGAGCGAGTCGGCTGCGTATCCCTTTCTATTCGGTGGGTCGCTCGTGAATGAAAGCAGCTGTGTGCTTCCGACTACCACACGTCCACCCACGAACTCGCGCAAGCGCCGTTGCCGATTACTTGTCTCGCCTGTCAGCTGCGTTTGCTTGGTTTCCGAGCAGTGTGTTTTCACTCGGATACCCAGTTTTTAAGGGCCGCAGAAGGTTAGCTTCATACCAAATCCAACTTGCGCACGCTGTTACATCAAATGCCCGTAATACAAGTCTCGGACTCGGATTATTCCCAGCGCACTTCGCGGTAACTTGTATCTGATCGTTGTCATCAAAACGTGACCGTCACAAACGGTAGCAATCAAACTCGGCTTTGTCATTCGGGATTAATCAGGTTGTAATAACCAGCTTACGACACGCTAAGCATCAAGGCCATGGAATGGCGTAGTAGTAATGAGCATTCGTTTTCTCGTAATTGCGCCCTTAGGACCAAAGCATACAGCGCGACAACAGAAAAAAAAAAAAAGTGGCGAATGAATGACGTAAACAGAGACGTATTTCGCTACGCGGCGGCAAGGTTCGAGGACGAGATTTTTGTCGGTCACATATTCAATAAAGATATCGAAGCTTCGCAAGTCCAGCTCAGAACCATCAAGAGTGAAATACTGCACTCAAGACCTGCGTCAAGCGGCCGCGGTGTTGAGCTGATATTTCAGTCTACAGTAGTTGTGGCCAACTAAACACGGAGCGGCAAGCTGAAATCGCGCTGTCCGTTTGACATGGGCGATTCAAAAGTTGTGTGGTGCGCACAATGGCTCGTTTCACAGCGTCGTCAGGTCGACGATCACGACTATAGTGACGCTGAGGCCATGTGTCGTTGGGCAACCACCGCGAACGCTTTCGGGCGAATGTATGGCAGACGAGGCGAAACGGCGAACAGCTCTCGTCCAACGAAGCTCGCTACGGCAGAGATGCTCCCAAAACAGAAGTCACAGCGTTTGGGCTCTGCGTGGAGGACTCTGGGCTAATTATAACTCCCGGTGTCGGCTGCACGCGAACATTTATAGTACGCCTCGGGCACTCGCGGTTGCACCTCCGGTTCGGGCGAGCTGCCGCAAAACTGCACATCCCGAGTCATGCGCACTGTTGAACTCTTACCGTGAAAAGAACCGCTGTTTACCGCCCTTACATAGCAATAAAGCATACCTTAAAGTGCGACAAACAGCACGCATCGATTACGCAGAACCGAAAGCAAAACAAAATAATGCACCGCCAGCGGTCGCAGCAAAACAATCACTCGTCGCCTGTCAAACGGCAGTTTGAGTTGCAGTCGAAACCGCGAAACCAAACAAGGTTCGCTCTACGTATCTACGAAGAGCCGGCCGTTAGCCACATATAGCGTAACGGTCATTTTAAACGACGAGAAACAAAGCGAAGGACGTTTGTGTGACTTACAGCTGGTTGAGGCTCCTCGTCCGTCGGAGAGTTATCCGTGGTGCGACACGGAGAACGTAGCACTGTCACGAGAGACATGGTGGCGAAACGTCGCACACTTTATCCGAGGGCACTCGCACAATCTTTTCAAAGCCGGTGACGCTTTCTCGAGCTGTGGAAAACCATGCTCGGCGAAATGTTTGGGGTGTCAGCGCACAACTCAGTTACCACAGGTCCGCCATCTTCCCAAGCACCTTTCTTTGAGAGTTGAATTTTCTTTTCTTCCGAGAGCACCGCAGCCATTGCGCATGCGCTGGCGCTGGAGGAAGTGCTAGAGGGGGAGAAAACAGAGGAGGACGCAACATATTCGCCGTCACTTCCGGAAGCTTCATGGGCGCCTTCTCTTCGACGTTGGCGCTGCCGGTCAGCGGAGTCGCAACAGATTACGCAGTAAATTATGAGCAAGCCGCTCTCGCGTCCTTCGCGCGCGACGTCAGATTCTGATGTTATATTGCGCGGCGTCTATGATTGTGTTTTGATCGCTATGCTCCGAGCGCTTTTCAAACTGGTAAACTGACTTGCGCGCGCGCGGTCTAAAATACTTACGATCGCGATCGAGTCCGATCCGAATCGAAATCTTTTATTGCGATTGGCTCCTTCCCAGAGCTTGCTCAAGTGAGCCTATCGCGACCGAGAAATTCGATGCGCCGTGTGACACCCGTATTTTGTGTACCAAAATAAACTGTAGGAACGGTAGCACACAGCGTGACTACGTAGTACGCTGAGAGTACATAGACGCTTTACATCCGGTTATTATAAGCATCCCTGCAGCTCTTCAGAGTTTCTCAATCAACGCAAATACGAGTAAATTTGTATACAGCCCTCTTGACCTTTCGTTTGCTTAGCATTTAGTTGCAGGGGCTCACGATGAAGCGTTTACAGCACCAAGTATCGCGATTGTAAGCAAGAAAGAAACTTCGCGCATAATCCTCGCAGCGTGACGCGATACGAAATCTGGGAATATGCGGCGACACAGCTTAACCCTCCCAGTATTGAGGAAAAAAAAAAAGCAAACAAAATTTATTAAACAAGGGATATATGGCCTGAGCAAATAAGTGATTGAAAACAGTGCAAATCTGTGATATGCTGGTACTCCACAGGCCCTCACGCGATGCATGACTGCGGCCTGCCATTAAATCCATTGAAAGCTTAACCAACATATTGACTGTGCAAGTTTACACTGACCACACTCAGTGCAGTGAAACACCTCAAACAGGTAACAAAAACACTGCAAATGCGCCAGTGAATCCACAGACTGCACAAGTCCTCGCATGTTGGTATTGAGGTACTGTGGGTGCAGAGACAGTTGGAATCAGTTCAACCACATGACAGAACAATTGGCTTGATCCCCCTCCATCTGATTCTCTCTCTCTCCGCTAAGCTCCTAAAATTAACCTCTTTACTCTCCCTGTTTCTGCTTCTTTCCACACAATTTTATCTGGGCACAGAATGTGTCTCTGTAGGGGCATTGGGCTGTACTGTCCCAGACACCATCCATAACCAGGGCCGGGGCACTGACAAGTCCATGAAGGAATGTGTCACAAGTGCTCAGCTCCTGTGGCAATGGCAGATGCTTGACAGCTGCTTTGGCTGTGCTCTGGAATGTGTGAAATCAGGCTGACGATGCAAACGGCCACATTGAATCCAAATGTATAAAAGAACTACGAATCATTGGGCAATCCACAAGTATTCAGACATTGCTGCACTTCCTACAGAATGTTGAACTGCATGCTTTTCAATTATTTTTTTCTTCTCATTATGTTGTGGCAAATTCTTTGAATAAAAAAATAAATTACTAAGGCCTCCACCTTGAAGGGCTCAGTAGCACATATTAAAATCAAGAAATCTTCAAAAATTTCCTAATTTTTGGTTCATGTACATTCTTAGTGCAACGCTAACAATTACATTTTTATGAAGACTTGCAGGCTCAATCGATATGCTTAGCCAAATCATTATTTAGACTCATGTAAAGGCATGTATTGTCAGTTTAGACAATTTATTGGATTTAAATGCACAGCACCAGCTGGCCATAGCTCCTTCATTACAAAAAAATGTGTTTCTGGAGCTCCTCAGCATTGAAAACTTCATTTGGGGTGCAAGGAATCTTGGTTTACAGATGTGCAGAGTTCATGCCATTACTATGGGTCTCTTGTCAAAATAGCCAATTAATAGAACTGGAGTTTGTATTCAGTGCCCAACAAAATCTTTTAGCCAATCTGTTGCTTCTATCTTTCCTTGCAGACAAAACAAAACATTGTCCACAGAATATCTGATTAGTGCAGGCTCCGATCGTGAGCCGCATTGCGTACTCGGCACCATATTTAACTTTCAGTAATGCGGAAGTGGAGGTACTCGACCGGCTAATACACAAGGCATATAAGCAAGCGCTTGGACTCCCACCCGGAACGGCAACTTTTCGCCTCGAGGAGACAGGGGTGTACCACAACGCACGGGAAATCATAGAGGCCCACCTGGTAAGCCAGAAGGAAAGACTTCTACGCACAATAGCAGGATGCTGCATCTTGGAACGTCTTGGATATTCCGTAAGGAAGACCAGCGCACTGACAAAAATCCCAACACGAATACAAGAAACTATGCACGTCTCACCGATTCCCAGGAACATGCACCCAAACTTCCACATCGGACGGAGACAACCCTGAGCGCAGGCGCTCGCGAGAAAGTACGGAAACCACCCTAATGGCTTGTACGTAGACGCGGCCAGCACCGCAAGAAGCACCGCATTCGTAACCAGCGTAGTCGACAATCACGGGACCGAAATAAATGCATCGTCGGTTTCCAGAGTGAGCGTTGCGGAGGCAGAGGAACTAGCGATAGCGTTAGCCATCACGACGAGACCGCACTGGGATTGCGTCATAGTTCTGACGGACTCTCAGACGGCATGCAGAAATTACTCCAGGGCCAAAATTTCCAGGGCTGCACATCGCATTCTGAATGGAGCGCACCAGCTGCCACCATACATACAAATCGTGTGGACTCCGGGGCATGAGCCCTTACGCGGCAATCAGCAGGCACACGCCTACGCCCGAGCGCACGCACACTGGGAGCCGCGAGATGACCGCGCCGAGCAGTTCCAACCAGAGTCCATACCATTCACCTACACTCACATCCTACAACACTATCGCCTTTCACGAAGAACACTACCCCCACCGCATAATGCTCTGACGCGAGAGGAAGCCGTAATATGGCGAAAACTCCAAACAAACACATGTCCACATTTGAGTCTTTACCACGCCATACACCCTGCGCTGTATTCCTAGGAATAAATGTCCACACTGTGATCAATGTGCAACACTTTACCACATGGTATGGGCTTGCGCAAACACACCACAGCTCACATCCACAACACACCCCACCACACGGCAATGGGAGGCAGCACTGTCCAGCTCCGACTCAACGGACCAGCTCAACCTGGTCAATCGAGCGAGAAGGGCAGCTAAGGCCGCTGGACTCCTAGACTGAGGAGACCACCCACTGCAGAGCGGAGGAGCTACCTACGCTCGCGTGCTCTTTGGATTAAAGTTTATTCTCTCTCTCTCTCCACAGAATACACAACTTTTATACACACATATCATTTTGTAAGCCTCCAAGCATCTTCTAATGCATATTTCAAAAAGCCTGCAGGTGCTGGCTAAAGATAAGCGAAGAGTGCGCAAATTCTTGAAATTTCGAATATGAACCAAACGCTTTTGTTTCAAATCAAATCATTTCATTCAATACTTACATATTCGATTAAAAAAAAGCATCTCATTATGGCCAAATATGCAGGCTAAACTACGATTATTGGAGCATGCCCACCATAGAGCCTCTACTGGCCACTTGGGTGCTCGCGGCAATTCAACAAGGAACTGTGGGAAGCTTTAACTTATTCATTCACAAATCTCGTTCTTATTCAAACTTATTCATTCACATTCCACTGAACCAACTTTCAAATACAGTCGAACATTGTTTTAATGAAGTCGCATCTGATGTAAAGTACCTTTGTTTTAGAAACATCTTAGATTTACTTTGTTTATATGCATGTTTGTTGTAGGCTAGCTGTAGTGCAGAAAGAAAGAAATCTTAATTTTTATAACTCCCTATTCTCTTCAGCTTTTCCTTCTACAACAAAAAGCATAAAAAAAGAAACTATGTTCAATTCAATATTCAAATCCAGCATTCACTGAATATTCATATTCAATTTGAAAATTCCGCTATTTATAGAGCCCAAAATAACCAACTTTTGGCTACAAAGTACCAATAGCTCGACTCAGCACAAGTATATGAAGTGTTAACAGAACTTCTGCAGTAGTTAATAATTGCAAATTTCTCAGCAATAACAGCACAGTAACTTGGCCACACATCGTTAAAATTTGTAAGCATGCAAATTATTTCTTATACACTTGCACTGCACTCATCATTTGGGCTGAGTATTTCTTTCACTCTTATTGTGCAAAAACATCAATGTCATCACCCACAGCTGTGCTTACCACAAGTTCACAACACAAAAATTTGATTCGACCAGAATTAAAGATTTTATTGCATAATTTATATATGAACAACCTCACAGACAGAGCAGTGCGCCGCAATGGACAGCTGATGGAATTACAGATGAAAGATGAGAACAGAACATAGAGTTGCGTCTGGTCTAAATGCGATGCCGCATCACTTCTTAAGTAACATGCTTCGGAAGTCTTCATTGCTGAGGCCTTTACTGCCTTCGGCAGACGAGTCTGACACTTCCATTGGCTGCTCCTGCTTCTGTTCTGGTTTCTTCACCACTGCAGTAGTAGACGAGCGTTGCTGCACCGCTCTGGGCATCAGTGACACCTGAGTGCGACCGCGGCCTCTCCTGTAGCAGGAAGACAACAGTACAAAGCGAATAAGTTCAATGCTCTGCAGAACATAAACGCATGCCGAAACATTCACACATTTGAGACAACCAGCTTAACTCCATAAAAACTCATGGTGTTCAAGCATAAACTAGCGGAGAATGCGCTTCATTTCTCTTAGCACACAAGTGGGATGAAACGTGCTGTGGACAGTGTTTTTTCTTTTGTACAGTCGACATCAAAGTCTATGGACTATGGCATCAGAGAAAAAGCTGAATAGTTCCGCAGCCTGGCATTTGAATTTTCAAGCTGTACTAGTAACCAGGGTGTTTCACTTTAGCTGCATCAAATCTTTAAAAATTGCCTGTGACAGATAGCACAATTAAAATCTTTGATCTAAACTACTCGATGAGGTGGCCATTACTTCCACGTGAAATCAAAATACCTAATTGAACAATTGACATTACGCTAATTAACTTTCGAATTTATTATTTTACGACGCATCTTTCAATCTACGAATTATAGCCACTGACTTCGCAAGGCGTATCCACTTGGAATGAATTCTCACGACTGAACCAGTTTCGAGATACTATTAATTTTCAAAGTGTCCGCCGAAATGCACGGGCGTTCCGGTTAACCTTTTGAGGAAAACGCTGTTTTATGCATTCAAGCACAAAGTTAACTGGAAAGCCCATGCATTTCGTCGGTCACTTTGAAAATTAATATCTCGAAACTTGTTCAGTCCTGAGAATTCGTTCCAAGTGGATACTCGCCTTGCGAAGTCAGCGGCTATAATTCGCAGATTGAAAGATGTGCCATAAAATAATTAATTAAAAAGTTAATTAGCGTAATTATGTTATTTATTCAATTAGGCATTTTGATTTCTCATGGAAGTAATGGCCACCTCATCGAGTAGTTTAGATCAAAGATTATAATTGTGCTATCTGTCACAGGCAATTTTTAAAGATTTGATGCAGCTAAAGTGAAACACCCCGTATGAAAACTGCATGTTGGTGTGCGGGTTTACTGGCTAAGGTCACAAACTGATTTGAAATTTCAAATTTTCAATGTTTCCGCAGTCCGTGAACATTTTGGCGCCGAATGTACAGAGCGGTCCACTGCTAAAAGGAACACCGGAGTGTGTCGTGTCTGCTCGGCACCACCACCAGCTGGCAGATACAATGAGTTCCGCACAGGCGCAGTGAGCTCTGTGGGCGGTGCTCTTTCATCGTTTATTACCGTCTGTGGCCGCGCTCTGGATGGTCCCGACGCAAGCAGCTCGCATAGTGCGTATTTGAAAGCAGCCACTTCTCTTCCAGCTGGAAGGAAAGCAACTGAATTGATCTATAATCAGATAAATGCTGCCCTACACATCAGCAGGAATGACAGTGGTGTCGTATTTTGTTGGTCTTCTTGTGTCATAAAGAATTGCCCACTTCAGAAAAAGGTTTACCGTGCACGACAATTACGATGATTCCGCGATGGCTTGAGTGATAGCTCTTTAAAAATTAAAATGCTCTTTAACGGCAGTTGAGGATTCTTTGTTCACGCTACGCACAGCAGCGACTGGAATACGCATTAGTGCACATGAAATGGGCACTACACAAAGAAACATTCTCTAATATAGCTGTGCCACCAAGAGACATTCGTAAAAAAAAATTATGATGTTTGTCTTTTAATTTGAAACGGCTAAAATATATGCGAGGTAATATATTGCTTCATCTAAAGTTCTTTCAGCATTGCAACGGTTGGCTGTCAGAGTGTGGCCATGCTGCCTCTGGCCAATTTTACAAACGTGTGAACAGCTTGCTTCACAACAATCTGATGCGTGGCAGCAGACAGTAGCAGACGTCGAAAGACCCCCGCCCACAGCACTCACTGAGCTTGCGCAATACTCGTTGCAGATGCCGGCTGGCGGTGGCGTTATGCAGACGCCTTGCGCTCCGGTGTTCCCTTTAACAGTGGACCGCTCTGTACATCGCACACAATAATATACAAATTTGTGGAGGCAGCAAACACTTCCTTTCAACTATCTTAACTCGATCTTTACACTATGGCTGTTACAACTTACGGCGATGGTGCCATTGAGCCGCTCGACTGACGACTACGACAAGACACTGGTATGTACAGTCGAACCCGGATATATTGAACCCACATATAATGAATTATTGTGTATAATGAACAGCAGTAAAATCCACTTGAAAAGTTTTGTATAATATTTTTATTTTATATATCAAAATACCTACATACCGAACTTTTTTTGTGGTCCCCTTTAGATTCTATACATATGGGTTCGACTGTATCACACTGCAGAATTTCACATGTGTCGGGGCTTAAAGTCTCCCTTCAGTAGAGGGAGACTTTAATCGCCACCCCTCACAGGGTGGCCACCATTATAGCGTGCACACACTCGCACATGCTCCCTCACACACACACACATATCAATGAAGCGTTGAATCACAAGACCCGGCAGTGAAACAGGTCAAAGAATATAAGCACGTAGGAAAAAAGAAAACGAACGTGAGCGTACTTTCTCTCATTTCTGCCGTCACTGTCCATCTAGTTATTCTCTTATTGTTTATCTTATTGTTTGTCTAATTATTCCTCTTATAAAGCCCACTCCGCCAACCACGCGTTAGCTTGGGCATGGTACTGGGCAGGACGGGAAGCTCGTCTAATCGTTAGTCGAGCTGCATGTACTTCTGCGGTCTCCTGGGCACGTCTACCCAGAATGTACTGCCGAGCACGTTCGGCCCGGGCTTGGCATTTAGCGACGACTTCGGCATCCGTAGATTCACGTTGTTCTAGACAGTTCTCCCGTAGCATCTCGGTTCGTCCAGCTCGCCATTCAGCTGCAAGATCACGAGAAGGACCCGCTCCGTCCATACTACTTCACAGCGATGAAGCACCGACTGTTCTTTCCAAGCGCCAATACAGAACTGATTACGTGTCTCTCTGAGTGCCAAATTATGTCGAGCGGTGAAGCCATCTGCTATGCGCTGCGCTACCTGTGCAAGTTGGCACTGCGCCAGCTGTGCCGATGATGTTATCCGCAGCAGCGCCGCTTGCCTATTCTTATCTAGATCATCCATCATCTGCCATGACAGCTGTGCCATTGACCTCATTCTTGGCCCTGTGCCAACTTTTACCTGCAAGCTTCATACACCCGCATCACGAATCTTCAAAGTGGGGGCATATATGCTCACGCGTGAAATACCAGGATATTACTGTTGTTTCGGCCGAGGACCTGCCTCCACTCTGACGGAGGCAGGTCCTAGGCTGAAACGTCACAAGTCAACTCAAAGTAAATAAGTCTAGCTGCAACACAGAACATTAGTTGCCTTGTTTCATTCACAACCTCAGGCACTACAACAATATATTTTATGGTTTGCACCTACTTACGAACAGAAATGGACAAAATGCATGCATCTTTGGTATAACCATAGTCCCTTAATAGCTTTTTCTGGTCACGAAACTCCCGCCTCAGTTTAATATAGAGCCAGCGCCTGCCGCCAGGGGCGCCATAGTAAAGGAAAGGCCACCTAGCCGAGCGGCCGCTGCAGGCGGCGGCGGTATCTTTTCTGCTCTGGTCGCGTTGCGGCCAAAAGCCCAGCCTCTTTTCGATTTTATTTACATTCTATTTTGTTGTAGCATTGACAGTATCCAAACTTCAACATCTGAGAGTGTTTTCTAACCGAAATCAAGGTGCGTACAAAAAGTAAACAATCTCAAAGTCAGCTGGCGGCTCCATACGTGTGTCAGCAGACGACACGCATAGAATTCTTCGTACTGAGCAATCTGTCGTTAGTTGGCCCAACCGGCTTCAATTAAAAACTCTTAAGTGACTTTTATGCGCTGTACAAAGAATAAGACATTAACGGCGTGGCGTGGCCAGTAAACGACAACCTAAGCTCAAGGTCCCTGTGCTGTTACTGAATTCCAATTGCACTCGAGTCGTTCAGGCGATGGAGACAAGATTCTAATCGCACGTACCATAAAATGTTCTATGACGTCAGAATTATTTTGGAAAAGGTACATCGGCAGATTGTAGCCGTGAATGAAACCTTCACTGCTACAAGCTTTCACAGCTGCGGGAGGTTGTGGGTTTGATTCCCACCGCCGCCGGGCACCCACTGGTTCAAATGGGTACAAGTGTACCCCGGCCTGGCGTTCGGCTTCCTTCAGGGGTGATACGCTTGGGAAAGGAGCCTGCGCCCTGAATTCCCGTCGAAACCTCCGTGAGCACGGAAAAAAGGTGATGTCTGGGCCGCTCCCATGGCGGTCATTTCCCATGTGGCGCCCCAAGCACCTAATGAGGTGGGGATGCCTTCGGGTTGAGGTCAAACACCCCTTTCCAAGCGTTGAGGTCCCATAATGGCCGAGCACCAGGCCGGGAGCACGCTTGTACCTATTTTACTGGTAGGCACCCGGCGGCAGCACTTTCCTCCCACAGCCGTGGCGGATACTCGTCCACAAGGCCGTCTGTGGTTGGACAAGAGGCGCCCAGAGACAAGTCCTGAAATCTCTATTGGGCCCTCTTCCGCGATGTGAACCCCCACGACAGCTGAGCACCAGGCCAGGGCACATCTCTACCCATTAGAAAAACCGGTGGGTTTCCGGCAGCACCGGCATTTGATTTGAACTCGGTACCTCCCACATACGAGGCGGATGCTCTATCGCTAGGCCATCGCTGCGGTACTCAACTCAACTGCTCTAGAAAAAAAGAAAACTAATATTTCAAACACTTATCCCTGGAGATTAAATCTTGATTAATTCTCTTATGAACAAAAAGTGCCATTTTCTTGCAGCGTAATCCGTGAAATAAGGGAAAGTACGTCTATAAAATGTCAATTTTGGAGTGACCACTGATCAAATGAAAGAACAATACCCAACCAAAGAGATATTATTTACACGTAGTACAGGTGGCAAACTCATTCGCCTAAGGAGATCGCTATTTGATGTACAGCCAAGCAAGCTATACATTAATGTCACAGCTCCTCTTTTTTTTTTTGTCTATCTTCCAACTTTGTGACATTCTTTTTTCTTGATCGATGTGAAAGCATCGCAGCTTATTCTAACATAGGAAAAATTATGGCAAGCTGAATCACAATTTTATTTGAGTCCCTTCAGTACTACACATTATTTTTATCACACACTTCAGTAGTACACATTTTATTTTATTAGTTCAGTATTGCACACTAGCTGCATAACATATCAAAAGCCACAAACAAGTCTTGTGGCACGGCCTACAAACAGAAACATCAAGAGCTGGAAGGGCCCACAGCAGCTGCTACTTAAAAAGAAGGAAAGAGAATAACTGAGGGAAGCCAAGCAGCACTCACAGGCCAGTCTCCTTCGGTCCACCACCCAAGGAGGCCACTTGGGATGCGAGGGGGAACTGAGACCCTTGCTGCCCATCCTCAGCTGAGTCCCATTTGCCCTGTTGGCGAGCTCCGCGTGCCGGAGGGTTGCTGATGGCCACCTGGAGCGTCTGATCGCCCATGGACATGCCGTCGGTCTGCACTAGCGCCACCGTGGCGGACGTCTGGAGGAGGGAGGCATGAGGGGGGGGGGGGACGCATTGAGACAGCAGCAGCAATAGCAGAAAAGTTGATGGCTTTCGACTTCTCTGAAGTCAAGCTTCTATGGTCATTCATTACTGGGTCATTCGATGCCAACTGTCCCAACCCGTTTACTTGACCATCTCTAATTTTCTTTAAAAAAAAAATGGAAGATAATTTGGTATGACAGAAAAACCCTCTTCGCAAAATATTTCAAGTGAAAAAAGAAAAAAGTAGATTTGAGGGCCATTTGAATTTTCTCAAATGGCTCCAAACCAGGTGGCAAAAAAAAAAAAGAAATTGTCAGAAATCTATTTTTCACATTGCCACAAGGCTTACTTTAACATACTTGCATGTTTTTTTTTATTAGAAAAAAGCTTTAGACACTTATTATATTTTTATTTCAATGATTAGCTGATAAAATTACAAAATATATTGCATTTTCTAGAAGCTACACACAAAAAAAGCTGTATTTTCTAGAAGCTACGCAACGAAAGGCAAAAAATACTTTCATACAAATGTGCACAAAACATGTTACCCGCAAAATTTTTATTTGTGCCCCAACCTTACACATAAGCACCGGAACACCCTACCGAACTTTGAAAACAGCATTTTGGCCTATGTTAAAGAGTTAAAAAAACAAACAAAAAAACTGCAGCATTTCTTGTAAAAATCCGGCAAGCAGCAGTCTTCATAGAGAAGTATATCAACTATTTATACAGTAAAAAGCATAATTTTTGTTTTAAGGAAGAAAACAATTTTCAATTTCAGACCCAACATCACAAAATTTGGTTGTAACTTGGGCTTTACCGCACAACATTATGGTGAGTGAGAAATTCAAACCACACTGACACTCACTGCACTGAAATCTTGGTGCTGGCATGGCATTCAAATGAGAATTACACACTGCGCATGATTCAGGACAACAATGGGCCTTCGTGTAACCAGTGTAAGAGACAAGAGGCTATCCCTGCGAATGCCTACTTTACTTCAATGCCTCTTCCTCTCTCCTCCTTGCCCGTGCTGCCTTGTGCACCACAGCCTTTACACTCGGCCACACTGCAAGTTTACAGCGCGGCTTGGAACCTGCCACACAACGTGTCAGAATCGACGCAGATGATGATTGTGATGGTGCACGAGGGATGAACATTTAGGTCAGAACAACTATGTACAGTAATGCAAGCGCGAGAAAAAGTCATATAGTAAACTGTGTACAGCGCAACACATGTGGACAGAAGCCATAGTCGATTAGTCCAGGGACGCGAGGTCATCACCAGTGAGCCACCCAGTCTGCAACCAGCTCCTCTGGTGGGCGGCACTGACTGTTGTGCTCTGGTTGCAAGAGGCGGTGAGCCAGTGAGGCCAAGAGACGGTGAGCGCGCATGCCACATCACCGACTGCTGTCATTAAGAAGGGGTCTCAGGCTCTGGCATTGAAGACGATGTAGTGTCACACATCAGACACTGATGCATAATCTGAGATTCGCTAAGGAAAATACAGCCCACATCCGGGGTCTACAAGGAGGCAGGCTGCGACTGCTGAGGCCTTTTTCGGTGCTGCTGCAGCGGCGAGATCGTACTGCTCCCAAGCTTTGCTGGGTTGCGTTGCAGCAGCTTAGCTGGTGTGGACAGCGATGGCAAAGTAGCAGCGGTTGTTTGCCGCGTATTTATGGAATGGGATTGAGCAGATGGTGTTGTTCCATGAGCTTGCGCTGCCACGTGTTCAAACAACGGTGGGCGTGGAGATTGCATCACCGATGGAGTGGAGAGTTTTCAGAAAACTGTTATCAAAGCTCCACTCCATTCTTGCCAAGAGAAGTAGGCGTGGCCTTCGTGTTGGTCCCTTTGAGGCCGTTCCTACGCATGCTTAGGTACTTTACTTCTCGATCTCCTCCTCCTCTCTCCATTTCTCACTGCCCATGCTGCCTTGTGCACTTCCTCCTTTACACAAGCAATTCTTCTTTCAGTGACCACAACTATCAGCCAGCTGTTAGTTCATCACCTTGGGCACTTGCTCGGCACAGAAGCAAGATGGAAGAACCCATCGGAACTGCAAGCTCAATTATGGTATCCTATAGTGAAATATTGGCCTATGCAGCACTCGGGTCAAGCTTCGATTTTACTAGCTACAGTAGAAATATGAAGTCCAGTTATAGAAACATTTACAAAAAGTGAAAAATCCGGTCAATATAACCATGGAGCTTCTTAAGGATTAGCTCTGCTTCCTTTAGTCATGCACCTTCTAGCTGTGTGTGAGGAGGTTCTTCAGACACTAGAAGTCAAATAGCACCCTCCTAATCCCTGCACGGCGGTCCCTGAATACTGTGCATGACCGCAGTGAGTCCATCGTTGCTTAAGCACTGGATTGTCATGTCCTCATGCCTGTATGATCGGCAAGGGAACTACAGTATAGACCACTTATAACGTAACCGCTTATAGTGCAGGACCGGATATTGTGCGGTCTTTTCAGACTCCCGTTAATTTTCCCATAGCACTCCATGTATACACGTATTGCTTATAGTGCAGTTACAGGGAAACGAAATACCGTTATAGTGCGGCTGCCTGGGAGTACGGAAGTCATAGGAGACGGGGAACGCTCCCCTCAAACGGGCGCCCCAAGGAGTGCTCGAGGAAGAAACAAATACCAAGAGGAGGTCAAGGGCACATGGTGCAAACGAACAGCCAGTGAGACTGAAACCAGAATCTTGAGTGCGAGTCGTGAAATATCACGGCGCGGGGCCACGAAACTGCCAACGCCGGCCAACGCTCGCTTCACGATAACCGCAGTAAACGAAACTTCAGGGAGCGGGCGGCGCCGGCACGGCACAGCAAAGGGCGGCAGGGAAGCGGATTTCGCCTCGGCAACTCCGCCGCTTCGGTGGCTCCCCTCGCCCTCCCTTGTAGCTTCATCACTTTCGACTGTCACCATGCGCGCCCGCCGCCGTACAGGCGCCGCCACTTCAGACGGCCCGGCGCCAGCTCGCCGAAGTTTCGTTTTCTGCCGTTATTGTGAAGCCGGCGTTTGCCGGCGTGGGCAGTTTCGTTGGCCAGCCTGGGACAGCGCGGCTGCTTTCCTCTGCGCCGTAGCCGCAGCGTGCAAGGTCAACACGTGACTAGAAAGTAGAGGAAGCATAAAGGAGAAAGAAGGGTTCACTGCCATTTCCTACACGTGGCTACGGTAGCGTGGCTGAGACGTCGGCGCGTACACGCACGTTCTGGTGCAACGCAGAATCGGCAACCTTGCCATTTGAGAGAGGGTGAAATTTCCGCCGCGTTTTTTTCTTTCTTTCTTTTTTTTTTTTTGTTCGCGAGCGACATTGAGGGGTTTCTCCTAAGCTTTTACTCTGTGGCGGTGCCGGAGTTATGCCGGTAGGAGGCGCCGCGAGATTCGACTGTAAATTGAATGCAAACGTTCTAGCCGCATTCCTCGACTGTCGCATACGCGTGGCGGCTCGGTGCACATGTTTTGCATATGTGCGGGCCTTGAAAATTGTTGCTTTGGTTATAGTGCGGTACTGCTTATAGTGCAGA
Organism: Dermacentor silvarum; assembly: GCF_013339745.2. Lineage (NCBI taxonomy): Eukaryota > Metazoa > Arthropoda > Arachnida > Ixodida > Ixodidae > Dermacentor > Dermacentor silvarum. The sequence continues at coordinate 107,320,585 of NC_051156.1, read as the reverse complement.
TATTCGCGACTCCAGCGACTTAGGTTATAAGTGGTCTACATTGTATTTTCCTGGAACGCACAAGCAAGGAGAGCCCGCACCACAAGCTCTGGTGGGAAGAGTTCCTGCATTCTTAACCTGCCAGTGACTAGAGCTCCCAGACACGTTCTCTTGGGTTTCCGGGTCTATTGAGAAAGATGCCAATCAACACACTCCCCAGCATTTTTTGCATACAACAGCACTGCAGCACCACTTTTCTCTCCACGTGATTGTGAGAAACTCTTTGTCCATATAAGTGGTCGTTGTTATAGCATCTGGATCGGTTGGCACTGCCTTTAAGGAACACCAATACACTCACATATGGGTAGCACTTTTTTTTATACACATCCTGGCAAGATGGTGCATCATAAAAATCTGCATTTTTGACGGTGGTTCAGTCTTACACCAATCTCAAAACCAATAAAGAAAGAGAAAGAAAAAAAGTAAAATAAATAAATCAAAATAAAACAAAATAAAACCTCTGCCTTGTGTTTAAAGAATTCAATAATGTTGCTAAACTGAAGGATACCTGAGAGCAACTCAAAAACAGATTGAATCGTACCTCAAGCAAATCAAGTTGTATACCAAATATACTTTTCAAATAGTTTTCGAATAAAGAACAGCCTTTTTCACAATTTGTATCAAACAATGTTCACATCCTAGTAGTTACATCCCAATCTCTGGCCTCCGAGATTGCACTGACGCTGACGCGATCTTAGATGCCACACCTAGCTGTACCAGCCTGTGGCGCGTCGAAGTAAGGAGAGAGAGAATCGGATGCATTGGCCTTTCGCACTGTCACGCACAAGTAGTGGCTCGCCATAGCTATTGCACTTGTCCTTCCCATGCAGGGAGAGAAGTGTGATAATGAGCCGCTGTCATGGCCAATGCTTACACACATCTATGCACAATGGTGAGAAACACCAGTCTTGCTTGACGGCATATCCAACGCAGGTACACAAGAGTTCTTTAACTTCTGAATCAAATGTGTGCCAAACCCCTTGGAAAGCGATATATTCGGCATGCAAGGGTCAGGTATTTTTTGGCTTCAGAGACAAATATAGTTCGTCATATACATTGGCAGGAGAATTTTATTTCATTAGAATGAGGCTTTAATCATGGATCTCTATGAAAACTTCAAGGGGAATTTCACTTCGGTATAAACATTATTTTGTTACATCCTGTTTCATCACAACAAGGTTTGACTGTACTTGCCGATTAGTGCGTAGTGCCGTTTAATGCGCAGTCATGCCTCATTCCCGCCAGGTACATATTAACAAGGTTCCACTTCGATGCTGAATTTACGGATGCTGCATCCATGTTATATTTTCAAGCTAACTTTGAATACACTTCGTTGCTAAGTCATTTGATATAATAGTGGCACCATCTACCAGGACATTCCAACTATCTTAGAAAAAAAGTCTATTTTTTGCTCTGATGTTGCCGCAGACAACACACATTTCCGATTTAGTTTCCAACAGTACACACAGATGCTACGTGGTCCGTAGGACTATATTAAATCTTGCTGTTGAGTGTGGGAGTTGGACGATGTTGAGGGGGCTTAGAGGACTTGAGGTTTATTTACATTATATGCAGGATTAGAACAAAGCAGATAACATTAAAAGAGTCATCGTTATGACCGGCAGCAAATCGGATGCTGCAGCCTGCAGCAAGAAGAACGTCTCTCTCTTCTCGATCTTTCTCTGGCTTATAACTCCTTAAGTCTGTCGGAGTCACGTCATTTTCAGACAATCATCGAGTCCGTTCAGGCGTCGTCATTTTCCTCCAATCGTAGGGCCCGTGCAGGTGTCATTTTTATCCAATCATAGGGCCCGTGCAAGTGGCGTCATGTCCAGCCAATGGGGACGCAACAAGGGCTCTATTCTCCGATGGCGGCCTTCGTCTGGCGTTTCCTCCTCACCTGGTGGGCGCTCACAGCTGGCTGGAGGGGACAGGTGGTTCTCGAACGACATTCCAGAGTAGCAAAGCAGCTTCTCTCAGGACTAGGTCAACTACCTCGAACCGTGCTGGCCTACCGTTGCACTTTCGGGAAGAGTCACGCAGGGGGGGGGGTGAGGGGATGACAACTGCTCCACGCGCAACACACGAGGTCAGGATAGCCAACCAGTTTGACAAGTCCGATATCCCGCTTGACACACACCTGCGCACTATGATTGACAGGTGACGGCGAGTGGTTGCGGTCGAAGAACTTGACCGATGCCAGGAAAAGGGTTCGTATCTAACAACTGCCTTTTCAAAATTTATTCTGATAATCCATGATGACCATGTATGCTCCAAAGAGTACTCAGTATGTGAACAAACTGCTTATGTTCCTAATGCTCCATTTATATAAACGCTGCCAAGGAAAGCACTTGCTGCTCTGACAACGACAATTCCCTTCATTTAAACATTAGCCACGGACGGAGGCTCCATCTTCCTGTGACCCCTTTGTCTCATCTGTTATGCTCTGCTTGAGCTTTCAATTAACTTTGCTTTATAATGTGCAACATAATGACATAAACTTGCTAACAATGTGAATACTGGGATGAGAACATTGTTTGATACAAATGGTGAAACAGGCTGTTGTATATTCGAAAACTATTTTTAACGTATATTGGATAATCAATTTGATTCACTTGAGGCACTATTCAATCTGTATTTGAGTTGCTCTCATAAATTACTATTTTCAGACCCCTAGCTCAATGAAAGCACACATCAATATCTTCAGAGGATGGGAATACCCTGATTGCAATTGCACACGCACAATTGAAAATCAATAGTTCAGCCGAGCAAAAACAGACATTGTGTGAGTGCACAGAACATTGTGTCACTGGGAAGCCAATGAGAACAAAGTGAGTAACTCCCTCCCTTATGGCAAATGAAGAATGTTTGAGACAAGGAAGGCGGCAGTTCCAACTCACCTCATTGGCGTACTCCACATATGCTATTCCTTTTGAGTGACCATTGCGGTATGTGACTAGCCGAACACCTTTCAGTTCACCATACTGTGGGAAGGAAAACAAACAAGTTGTATCTGTCTTTGAAAAGGTGCTTAGAATACGAGACAGGGTCTAGAAGGGAGACAAAACACATGCGCCGACACATTGAACACAGCCCAATGAATGGAACTTGAAGTTGATAATAGCAAACTGGGTGAGCTGGTACTGGTTCATCTTTAAAAAGAATGTTCTTTGCCTTGTCCCGCATCCTAAGGTGAACCAGTAACACCACACCTTGTTTGCTACTTTTAAACAAGTCGTAACCAAACATTTTGGGAGGGAACGCTATTTTTCGAGATTTATCTCTTCCAATGTGTTGGCAAATATCAAAGGTGCAAACAATGCTCCAGAGGGCTAAACTTCTGCTGCCCCACACCAAGTGTTGTTTTAATGTTAAGCTGCTGAAACCCATGAGCAAGTTCTTAAACAATAGCAAGGCTTCAAGCCAGCTTGCATAATTCCCGAAATGTGGTTGTCCACGTGTTTAAAATCAAGATCACTGTGCAGCTGGTGCACTGGTCTTGCTTTTGCACATTCCTAATCACATTTAGTACACAAAAGCAATAAAGCACGAGCTATGCAGCAGCCACTACTTTAACAATGCACTAGATGTAATTTTTTTTACTAACTATGCATTGCAAGAAAGCAGGCTTGACACTTCTCGGAAGTGTTTATTAGACCAGGATTTTGCAAGTGAAATCAGATTTCCATCATATAAGTAAGCCTGCTTTGGAGAGTTCTGGTGAAAAATGTGCTCTAGATGGCACGGTGATATATGACAGGTGGTGCTTGCAACAGAGAGGAAAATCAACTGACTGGGTGGAAGCAAGCAGCTAATGACCCACTTCATGAAGGCATTGTCAGCTTTTTGTTTATTAATCCCAAACACATTTCACTCCGTGACCGGCACGCGATCATGCAGTCCAAAGCCCCGTCAGTACCATAAAAAATATTAAAATTATGGGGTTTAACCTTCCAAAGCAAAGATAAAGTTTGGTGCTTAGGATTAATTTTGACCAGCTGTGGTTCTTTAACATGCACCTAACATTAAGTGTACACGAGCATTCTTGCCTTCTGCACTCACTGGAATGTGGCTGCAGTTGCTGGGAATCAAACCCCCACCCTGGTGCTCAGCAGAAAATGAGATACGGTAGCCAGTGGACCACCGCGACAGGTCATCAGTGCCATCTGCTCACAAAGTCTAGCTCTCCAGTGATCCTCATAATTTAATTTCAATTCAACCTATAGCCGCTTGCGACATATTTATAACCTCATGCACCTAACACTGCAATTAGAACATGCAAACTCACAAACCAAAAATTACACATACCTTTCCAAAGAGCTCCTCTAATTCCTTCTCAGTTACAGAGAAAGGTATGCCCTTGACGAAAAGCTTGTTCTTTTCCATTGCCGTCCGGAACTGTTACAGAAAGAAAAGGAAGCTTCTGGTAATTATAGAATGTAACCAATGTAGAGCTCTTCAGCATGGGTAGAAAGCAATGGCAGGAGACAATATGTATCCTAGAATACCAAAAAAAGAACCACTATAATTTACCCATTTTTAAATTCAGGCTATTTACACCTCCAAATAGTTGCACAATTATTTTCTAGATCTTGGTTTGGATGCACAATTTTTTCGAAGCTTTATTCTTAAAAATAATCAGGGAAAGCAAAGATTGCTGCATACTTGACAAAAATGCTTATGTTTTGTATTCTCCCTTGTGTGTTCCCAGCATTACATGTTGTAGCCAAATGGATCTCAAGATGGAGCAAGAAGAAAATCCAAGCTATATGCTATGCAAATACACAAGTCACTGCAGGTGTGCAATGCAGGTCTGCATGTTTGCAGTTTCTGCAGGTCATTGAAAAAACCATGCACACACAAAGGAGCCTCGGAAGAAACATAGAACAAGCATCATTCTCCATTGCTGAATGAATCAACTCAGAAGCTCTCGACAATAATCACAGTGACACCGTTATTATCGCTGTGTATCGTTTCTCGATGGTGTATGCTTTGTGTGATCAGGTTCACTGAGGGCAGCAGTCACCAGCAGCACCATGCATTTTGTTTAGTGAATGATGGTAGTAAACGGACAGCTATGCTGCCCTTGATTGCTTTCTGACTGTAGCTAGGGCTACAAGTGCTCCATCCCATGGCTGGCATAGAGTTTCTTATGATTACATAGAGGGAAGAGTGGTGCTGCATCACTGCTGCATACAGGAAAACACAAAGAAGTGGGCGGGCTTCAAAATAAGCATCTTTCTCCGAGCAACAGGACACCTAGAAGGCCATGTCTGGCAAATACAGGCACAGTGGTTTAGTCTGTGCTAGAACAACATGTAAGGCAGTGTTTTTGCTCTATACTAGTACCATAAGTAACTGTTATTAAAAATAAGCAGTAGTGTCAGGGAAGGCAGTGATATAAAATGTAAGCAGTACGGCCGACTGGTTCCTGAATCTGGAGAAAGGGAAAGGCCAGTGCTCACTGTGCACCTTTTTCAAATACAGTACACAGTGCACCTGTTTCATCCTGTTTTTGATACAATCATGTTTTGCACTATTTCCCGACGCGAACGTTCGCGATCGAGAACACAAAAAATGACCCGATAAAGTTGCTTTCGTTCATTTTTGTGTCAACCAGAATGTATCCGGTTGATACATTCCCGGAAAACATAACCTTTTGGCACTAACATTCAGTACATCACCAAACTGCGATCGTATGATACGTTTCCTAACCACTAGATCCCACGTAAAACGAAAAAAGGCATGAGGCGCAAGCGATCGAGAACAGTAGACGCCCACTGTGGTAGCTTCCCCGCATACTCGCCCGTCTGTGTTTTGTGAAAATGCTGGCACGCACTTTCCTATTTCGGTAACTTGAAATCTCCTTGTGGGTCGTCGCGCACCACATTGACAGCCATCGCCGCCAACCCTATTGCGATAAGCATCTTCACTTATCTGTGCCACAGCGCATGTGACGTAGTGCCATCGGAAGTGTACTGCACGCATTAAATAGGCTATAACGAAAACGTGTCGCCATTCCCTGCTGCACGGGGTGCGAAGTGAGTGCCATGTTTTGCTCTGGCGGCATCGTATTCCAGCGTCACCCACCAGTTCAATTTCGTTTCGGTTTCCCGTTGCCACCTTAAACACCAACTATGCAACACAAAAACGACAATGCGCGCCTTGAAACACTCGGGCCTGGCCAGCTCAACGTGCGGTGGCGTCTCGTGCCGCAACAATTCGCACCGAGTAAGCAGCCTGAACTTCCCGCCAAAATTCTCCCCCCAAAAAAGCTGCTGACCCAGGCCGAACTTGGGGAGCGCAAAAGCTTGCCAAAGCTGCAATAATGACAACGGCCGTCCCGGGCCGCTCGAGCCCTGCCAGCTTGGCACGCGTCGGCGTCAGGTGCAACAACGATTCGTGCAACACTTCACATTACATAAATGCGAACTACACTTAAGTCAGCTAAATTTTTTACCAACTTCAGACCGTACATTTTCCTGGTTTGTACATTCGCACTTTTTTTCTAAAACGTTGAACAAGATTCTACTGTACATGTTTCCATTTTCATCACTCCTTGTATTGTTATAAGAGAGCGAACATAAATGCAAGATGTACCACGAGAGAACCGACACTTGTTAGAAAAACTTCATTCTAAGAAACCTTTATTTGTGCAGCAATGACCGTGCTTTAGGCGAAGCCACATTCAAGACAAGCCGAACCTTCCGCATCCTGCATTCCTATGGTGTGACGGTGCTGTTTAAGAAACTCGTACAGGTTTTTCTATAGGTAGCACTGTTAAAAAAAAAAAAACGCAGATCCCACGCTCTGTGGGAATTGATGTTATGCGAAGCAGTGTGCAGGGAGTCTACCAAGTAAACGAAACGACCATGAGAGCACCAAGACGTAGGCAGCTGTTTCATGACCTACATGACACGCATATCATGACATTCATGTCATGAGTCCTGAGGAGTCCCTTTAGCTAGGCTTAAGAGACCTTAAGGAGAAAGCCTTAGTCATGCTCATGACTATGACTACAACCATCAATCTTTAGCCTTTTCCTTAACTTAGTACCACATCCGAACCCATTACATTGGTTTTATTGCGATAGCAATTATATGGGCACTTCAACCAGATTTCTGCCGTCGGCGTCGCCGTGAGGTTCCGTATAGATAAAATCTTCGACGCGCGCCGTATGCCCGAGCGGGACGCGCGCAATCACGGAGAGCGAACGCACTCAATCTCCCACGGGCAAGCAAGGAAGCGGGAAGCCAGCGCCTGAGGGAGCGGGGGGGGGGCACTTCTACTCTGCCAACAACCGCGCTCATCGCTCACCCGCACCGTCTCTTATCTCCACACGGTATGCGCTGTGCATTCGCCGCTCAGTTTCCGTTGAAGTGATAGACCGCACGTACCTCACCCGCTACGGCTTATGCACTTGCTGCCAGCGTTTTGACAGTCGTTGTCTGCAGTCATTCAGTGTGATCTATTCATGTTTGTTTGCGCGCGCTCACACCACGCTTGTTCATTCAGTTAGTAATAGTCGGGCCACATTTTCCAATGCACGCTACACATGCGATGCTGCCCAGATCGGCAGTTCAGCGCTACAGGTGTGTCCCTTCGCACGCGCTGCCCACGGGAAGCGCTTCTCATCAACACCACCGTTTCACACGCGCCTTCTCGTGGTCATCGAGTCTCTCTTCATGTCGGTCTACTTACGCCGCAGCACACCTGCTTACTTAATCAGCTCATGTTTACTACAATTCATATTGCTACCAAAGCCGCTCACCTTACTTCGTATGACATTGCTGTGTTGCTATCGCATTCATTGCTTCACCCTCAGGGCAAAACTGTGCCATTTTTTTAGTGTTAATCTTCTTTCTATGAGTCCGTCATTTTTGCTGAGTCATCGTCATGAAGATGGCTTGTACCACCATCCTTTAGTGTTTCCCTCACTTAGTACCTATGTGTGAAGCTATTTCAGTGGTTTTTGAGCTTTTTTGCTGAGTCATTGTCATTTTTGCTGAGTCATGCTCATGACTATCACCAGTATCACCGCAACTTGTATGCTGCCAAGCAGCAATGTGGGTGAACAGATGAGTGCTGTATCTATGCTCTCCACATGACACAACCCCAACCATGGCACCCTAGAGCAATGGAAAGCAATGGGATGTAGCATCGAAAGGAATAAAACAGGTCAGGAAGTGAAATGCGAGCATTACATTTTTAGTAAGCACTTAACCTACTTCGTAACAATGTGAAAGTGTTCTGCGTATGCATGAAATTTCGCATGGCCTTCTTCAAGGCCATGGCATTTCCCGGTTGCAACAGCATACCATCCCATGATTTTGAAGGCCATGGTTCTGGCACATTGCAATGATACCTCTCATCCTCAAAAAAACACAATGTCCTGCTCTTGAGCTGAAACGCAGAGGAAAAGCCGAGTTTGTTTTACTGAACTGACTTCGTCAAAGGCACAGATGGTCCAAAACAAACTCCAAAACACTTCTGGCGCCAGCTTACCAGGGCACCAATACAGGGCAGTGGCCTCAGGAAGCACGGATGACAAAATGCCATGCATATTTTGGAGATTACTACTTATTGGACCAGCCTCTGCATTAAGAAATGAACAGAGCAAAATATGGGACAAAGAATACAATGACACACACATGCCCTGCATGTGTACTGTACTTGAAAACTTTATAATTGAAAGTATTTTACACTGTTCACTACCGATTCAAAGTGAACTGACCAAGACATGAACTCCATTGCACTCACCTTGAACTGGTTTCGTTCGTTGCACTTTGACACAAAGACAGGCCGGCCGTTGACGGGAGTGCGGTCCCTTTTCAAAGCTGCCTCCACATTTTGCTAGAAAGAGGACAACAAAGCAATACTAGCTGCTTTTTCCCCCTTCATTGTAGTCATTGAAGAAACACTAAACGAACTATGAAATTATTTTAGACTTGCACCTCTTTCGGAACTAATAAGTATATTTGCAGGCCTTTGGCAGAAAAGGAAAGATAGTTTATTACAGGAGATTTTATCTTTCTAAATTTCGTGACCAAACCATGGCACCAATAGTGTCAACGTGACACCGCAGAGAGTATGGCATTTCCTTGTTGCAATTCAGCTACGCTTGTGTAAGAAATTTTCCTCAAAGCTGTGAGGTCGAGTCTTTGCTTACTTTGAAATGCAACACAATCCTGCTTTTATGGCTGCAATGGCTCACTAAACGGTTGGGCAGTCACTCAAATGGCGCCAGCTGAGTGGTGTGGAAAAGTAGCACCACTAAGTTTTTTTACAGAAACACAATTCAATAAAACGTTTCGTGCATATTGGAATGCACTGTAAATAACACTTTTTTAGTCAGTGGCTTAAAGGGTCCCTGAAACGGTTCAGACAAATTTTGTAGATGCGTAGGGTGTCCACTACAGTAAAGCATTCGCGCCACAACAACATTACTAGACTAGCTTCAGTTGTCAAACTCGCCGGCGTTGCACAGAACCGCCAGCCGCCCGCGCCTTCATGGTGCTGCAGTCGCACCCAGTTTCACTTCTCCACAAGCCGGCTGCGCGGACTGGCCAGACGAAACACACGGTGCAGCGTTGGTGTATTCTGTGGTTGGTTGTTGACGGCGGATTTAAGGAAGCATGTCAGCAGCGAAAATGTAGCCTTCGTCGCATTTGTTAAGGATATTAGCAGACGATGCCGACGTGCTGCGTTCCTGGCTGCACAAGTGGCTATCGAACGATGTCGACAGTTCGGCACGGCACTTCTGCGCTCCCAGCAATGCGACACTTCGCTCGGCACTGAACAGAGCGATTCCTCGCGCCGACTCTCTGCGAAATCCAAGGTGTGTGATTTACACTTTCATGAGCAGGACATATTAAAGTGTTATGTGCATATTATAAACGAACAGACGGTTGAGGTGCCACGAGGCAAGTGGACATTTGCCGAGGGTGCGGTGCCAAAAGTGCTCCCAAACCTTCCCTCGTACCTATCGAACCAGCTGAAAAAAAAAAAAAAAAAGCAAACGGAGATAGATGTTTGGTGACCTGTTCTGGGCCATCTTAGAAGAGCTGTAAGAGAATACGCTGAGTCGTGTTGGGTGCCCCTTGCACTTTCAGGAACTGAGTGCACGCATGATTAAATTTTATTTAGTCACGCGCATGCATTTTTATGCAAGGTTCCTGGAGCAGCGGCGGGGATCCAGTCTTGAAGTAAAGGCAGCGAGGAAACGTGCCAAGCTGCTGTAGGTGAAGTTGGTTTCTACGTGGGCGCAAATCATTGGCCTAGGTTATGTCCCTTGTGAATGTTTAGGTCTTAGCTATATATCTGGGGCATACAATTGTTAGTTACTTCGTTTTCTTTATTAAAGCATTCATTGGTTTACAAGAAAGTTGTGCTCTTATTTATGTGGATAATAAATTTGGTCTCGCTAGCTGGCGTATAACTGCTCCAGACCAAAGTGTTAATTAAGCAAGTAAAAGCAGCGAGAAAATGTGCCAAGCTGCTGCAGGGGAAAAGTAAACTGCGTGAAAGGTTAAGACGACAGAAAGAAACACACAACACTTAGAAACGCAGCTTCTGCGCTTCGTCATATGCATTTCTTCCTATCGTGCAGTTTACTCTTTTAATATGTACAAACTAGCCTGATATATCTTATTGCTGTAGGTGGAGACCGCTTCGCGTGTTATCACTAATTTGGACTAGGGAGAACGCCAGAGAGTGTGAAACATGCGCAAGCTGCCCGTCCGCACGAGCTCAAGGCTGCGGCGAGGTGTCTGCAGTGGAGCTCAATGGAACGGCACCGCCATCTGGCGGCTGCCACAGGAGTGGTGACAGCAGCGGTAAGCACACGGGCAGAGAGTTTGACAACTGAAGTTAGTCTAGTAACGTTGGCGCTACAATTTAAGTGAAGCGTCTCATATTAAGAGAGCTATGGACGATGACAAGTTACCCTCCTCCCTAGTCATGCTTTTTCTCCTCAACTCATTCGCCGAGTGATCGGGGCAAAGCTCCGTCCGCCTTCACTGGCTCTACATCATGATGTGACGTCGTGTTGTGTACTTCCAGTTGTCTTGAAGCAAGTGCATGAAGCCTCTCCAGCCTCTCCGCTAGCCATCTGGCCGTCTATCTCCAGCGAGAGCTATCCAAGCAGTGCGCGTTGCGAGCATTCTGTCGCAGCGCCGAGCGGGTCCGGTATTCCGGTAGCCACAGGCAAGATGGGCATTTTGATAGATGAGCAGAGGCCCCTTCATACTATTACAGCTGTGATGAAGGAGCTTTAGTGTAGACGTATGTGAGCGGCCTGATCAGCCTGCACGGTCCAGCCACCTGGTAGCGCAGAGCTTAACCATTTGAAGGTTTTTGCCGTATCTGTACGGCGGCGGTTTTCTGTCCCGCAAGGTCTTTGCCGTACGGGTACGGTTTCGATCCTCCATTTGAAATTTCGCGCCATAATGACGATGCATTCTTACCGGGAGGTGCTGCCACCTTTTAGGACTTACAAGAAGTGTTTGACATTTGTGCTACCTTCTTGCGGAGATAAACAGAACTGATTTCTAGTTTCAGCGCGTGCGTCGCGCAGACTGCGGCAACACCCCTTTCGCGGTTTCGGTTTCGCCGCATGATCGCAATGGAGGCGCGCGAAAAGTGATTTTTCTCTTTGTCGGCACTCCCTTGAAGGGGCGGCGGAAGTTGATTTCTACCTTTATTGGCGCTGCTCTTAGCTTGTTTATCACCGTCGCTCACGAGGTATTCTCGCTCTCTGCGGCAACGCGCTTTCGGTTCCGCCACGTGATCGCAATGGAGGCGCGCGAAACGTGAGCTCTCTTGCAGATGCGGTGGAAGCTGATTTCTACCTTGATTGGCGCGATAAGGCACTGTGCGTAGAACCGTGTTTCAAGGAATACCACACTCTGAAACATTATTGAACATTTGGAGTTCTGAGTGATGCCGACATCAAAATACTGTTTCTAATTTTTTTTTTTTCACTATTTATTCCCGACTATACATTCTCTACATTCAATATCTGCAATAAAGTAATTTGACCATCTGGGAAAGTTCTTTTCAAAATAATTCGACCTTCAAAGGGTTAACCAGCCAAACACAGAGCTAATATTGCTGTAGCCAAGTGTAAAATATTTTAAACATTTAAAAAGAAAATGTGTTCAATATCACGCTCCTGCCAAAAATTTACACTAGAAGCAAAGTAGAATACACTTGGTTACTGCTATATTAGCTCTGTGTGTGGTTGAGCTTTGTGCCACCAGGTGGCTCCACCGTGCAGGTCATTCACGTTTTCGCCTCCGCTCATCCCGTAAAACGCCTAGTCCACTTGCGCTTGCGTTTACCCGAATACCAGACATGCTAAATTCTATTCTAGTAGTAAACCTCCGGCGTAAAGTGATAGCCGCAAACACACAAATCCTGGTGCCAAATGAATACCAACAGTCTAATGCGCTGCAGCCACTCTGCTCTCCTGCTGCCTTGCAGAGGGACACAATGTCGCAGCTTGACATAATGCCAGTCACAACGTTTGCAGCTCACAACGTAAAAAGGGTGAACCATGGTGCTCGCGAAAAGAAAGATCCATACCAACACTGACTGCGCAGCTCTCATCAACACGGAGCATGTTGTAACAAAAGCAGATGACACTAGTTGTGTGCCGTAAGTGCTTGAGTGTAGTGATACATTGTCATTGTGTATTCTCTTTCTGTTACTTTCTTTTTTATAAAAACATATGAACTAACATTCCAACTATTACGAACAACATTTGTTCACCATATAGTTCTAAAAATTATCGATGAGGTGCCCTGGGCATCTAATCAGATAGCTCGCCCTACCGGCGTCATATGGTCACCCTCACGTCACTTGGTCAGGGGCGGCTGAAGACTCAGGGGAGTGGCGTGCTGCGATCAGTAGCAATGAACATTTTCAAAACCTTATAATAAATTACACGCTTTACGCAGAGCACTTAGATGCATCAATTATTGATCAGAAGTACCTACCCTAACAACTCAGTACGTTTGTACAATATCGTCAAAATCGTTTCATGGTACCTTTAAAGTTCACGAGCTGTGTCTATGCTTGTCTTGCGCAAGGTGTACAAACAGTCTATAATATGCTAGCCTTATACCCGTGCCCCATGGGCACAGAAAATGACATTAACTTGATAATGTCTTAAATTTTGATGCCATTTGCGTGATGCCACACAGCCAAACCTAATGTCATTTGATTTAATGTCATTCGTTATCTAATGTGTTCCCCAGAACTCATTTGACTGAGAAATGCGTACCCATGACTCCATAGCTTGCGCAGTGCAGTATAATTGAAGTATTTGAAACAGTCTCTACCAAGTAAAAAATAATTTATACATAACTTTCAACTATAACGCTGCTGGAAGCAGTTGTACTTGGTGAACTTCCTCAGGTCAGCGTTGGAACAGCTTCGAACGGCTAAGCGCCATTTTGATTTTGGGCTTCGGATTTGACTTGGAATGGCCGAAGTTGCTATGGTCGATTGCAACGTTGTAAAAGACAGCAACAAATTCAAGCTAATGGCACTACATTAAGCTTGCTTTTATGATTCACTATTCATGAACAGTGCTAACATATGGGGCAGAAACTTGGAGGTTAACAAAGAAGCTCGAGAACAAGTTAAGGACTGCACAAAGAGCGATGGAAAGGAAAATCTTAGGACTAACGTTAAGAGACAGGAAGAGAGCGGTGTGGATCAGAGAACAAACGGGGATAGCCGATATTCTAGTTGACACTAAGCGGAAGAAATGGAGCTGGGCAGGCCATGTAATGTGTAGGATGGATAACCGGTGGACCATTAGGGTTACAGAATCGATACCAAGAGAAGGGAAGCGCAGTCGAGGTCGGCAGAAAACCAGATGGGATGATGAAGTTAGGAAATTTGCAGGCGCAAGTTGGAATATGCTAGCGCAAGACAGGGGTAATTGGAGATCGCAGGGAGAGGCCTTCGTCCTGCAGTGGAGATAAAATAGGCTGATGATGATGATGATGATTCATGAACACCCAAAGTAAACTTGTAAATGCATATTTATTTTTTATTTAGTACCTTAAGATTGCTCACTTTAGAAGATGCTGTCATAAAGCATCACCACATCATCATCATCATCGTCATAAGCCTATATCTATGTGCACTGCAGGATGAAGGTCTCTCCCTGCAATCTCCAATTACCCCTGCCTTGCGCTAGATGATCCCAGCCTGCGCCTGCGAATTTCCCAACTTCATCACCCCACCTAGTTTTCTGCTGTCTTCAACTGTGCTTCCCTTCTCTTCGTATTCATTGTGTAACTCTAATCGTCCACCGGTTATCCATCCTACGCATTACATGGCCTGCCCAGCTCCATTTTTTTTCTCTTGATGTCAACTAGAATATCGGCTATTGTCACGAGCTGAAGTAGACGAAGAAAAGAAGAAAAGAGAAGAAGGAAGATGTGATAGGAGTTTAGACTATGTTTGAATTGCGCGGCCGAATGTGCATGACAGTTGTGGTGCGCGATGGACGAGGAAGAGAAGGAAGAGCCGGTGCCTGGCGCTGAAGGGGCAGCCATGTTACCAGCCTGAGCTGTCTGGTCTGGGCTTTCGTCCCGAACGAGCCGAGTAGCCCATCTAACCAAGGCCGGTGTTCCTGGGTGAGCTGGGAGAGAGGCCCGGGCTGTCCCTGTAACTGGTCTGAGCCTTCGTGCCTCACGAGCCGAGCAGTTCATCTACCCTAGGCCGGTGTTCCTGGGTGAGCTGGGAGAAGAGGCTGGGCTGTCCTGGTGCCTGATCCAGCCTGCTCCACTGCTGTGCGAGCATTTGACGCCGGCGTGTTCCGGTGCAGCCGAGTCTTCTGAACAGTCTACCCTGAGGTGGGCAGAAGTCCCGACCAGCTGTCACGCGAGTGGCTCGTCGAGTGCCGGGCCTGTGCCCGGGCCTCCATCCCCTGCGCCACCCGCTGCTGAATTCATCACTGCAACTCCTCGTGCCGTGAGTGTGTGATACCCACACGCTATTAGACTTCATTGGACAGTGACGCTGTATGTAAGCGACATACAACTAACAAGGGAATTGTGTGTGAGCTATCGTGTACGTTGTCCTAGTCCCATTCCTGTGTCATTAAAGCCTCTCTGTGTTCATTGTGCCATCTCTGTGTGTTTGAGGCCTGGGCCCACATCATCATCACAGAAGAGGAAGAAGGCTGACGTGGCCTGGAAGGAGCGTGGTGGGAAATGAGAGAACATCGCTAGAAGGGAAGAAAGAAGTCCACTGGAAGACTGGGCGAAGAAGGCAGTGAACCAATGACGTCGAGATTGAAGAGTTGAGCAGGAGGAGGACACCAGTGGCCCTGCAGCAGTCGGGCTTGATCCTCCACGCCCCACGGCTTTGCCCCGTGGTTGCCAGCAAAGCCTTGGTCTGAGGACAACGGCCCCGTCCTATGCTACGGGGACAACCTCGCCCTCACCAACGGCAACACTCAACAAGCCAGGCCGATTCTATGGAGACAACCCTCAACAGAGATGCCAGCATTCCACCGGGTCATACGAAACAAATACACCAACTCAGACATGTAAGCGCCACACCGCACGTGATTTATTAGGATGTTATAAGAAGGAGAGATCAAACTCAGTGTAACAATTTTTGCAGTTGTATATAGGTTTGACGTGGACTTATCGGTGTGGTACATTATAAATGTGTTTTGTGTGTCTTTGTCCGGATTTATGTCTCGTGCGCCGGTAACCGTGACAGCTATCCCCATTTGCTCTCTGATCCCCACATCAATAGTCATTACATTTGGACGTGTGGCAGCTCCGCCTAAAAGAATGTATTAGGAAACTTAAGGCATTAACAAACCAATGTCATTTTCTGTTCCCTTGTAGCATGGGTATTACTGCTACAGAGAGTACATTTGGCAAAAAAAAAATAAAAAAATTGAACATTACCATGTGTGTGAAGACCAGATAGCCAAATCCCTTTGATCTGCCCTTGTAGTCTCGAACAAGACGCAGTTCTTCAATTTCACCGACCTGAAATTTTTGCAAGTGAGAAACAGCAAATAAATAAATTAATAGAACTGCAGCAATAGCCCTAAGTGCAATCTGAAGCACAAAGTGTGCATGCATCCATTGCTGAGACATGTCTCACCCCATAAAAACGTTCCCACATTTTGGCGCGAGCAAAGGCTGTTATCTTAACTTTAGCAGTACTTTCACTTAGTGCCGGACCACTAGGTCCACTGGCAGATCTAAAGCGGGCATGGCACTTCCCAGACACACAAAATTGAGTGTGTAGTAAGCACCCCCCTGCCACCCTTACTTTTTCTTTTTGATAAGGGCCCCTCATCATCATCATTAGCCTATTAATGCGATAAGCATTCTACGGGTATGTTAAGTTTGAAGACCTTCGCTTGTGCCTTTCATTTACATGCAGACGCATGTGGAGACTTTAAAGGTGTGAAGTTCGCCGACCTGCGCTTGTGCTTTTTTTTTTATGTGGATGTAAAAACATAGGGTGACTTCACAGAAATGTTTCCATATCTGTGCAGACTCGGGGAGTACCCACGCTAGCAGCTAGCAAGATAGCCATAGGTAATTTAGAGGCAATAGCTGACATCAGCAAATGGATGGTTGTTTACCACACGTGCATGCTTTCAAACCGCACAGCGCTGGCTGTGCAGTTCAAAACATCCACACAGACGAGGGCGCCGACAAACACGTCACCTGCCGGTCATCACTGTTGTTTGCCCCACGGTGTCGCGGGAGTTGGACAAAGAATAAAAAGGCACACGCCGGCAGCGGTCCTTTTGAAGCTAATTGGCAGATGGAAGTCGCGTTTCTCAGGCAGTCTTCGTCACATAGAGTAGTGAGTTTTCGAGCAATTACACAACACAGTGCAGTTTGCTTGAACAAGTTATCAAGTTGTCAGCTTTGTAATGTCATATTCTCATGCACTATTTGCAGCCTCTTGCCAGCATCCCATGCACCTAGCTCACACCCTGATCTCCTTGCATTTGTCCCAGACAGGGTCTGTGACACTCAGTCAAGGCTCACCTCTTTGAAGGCTTCCGTGATCTGTTCTTCTTCCACATCGAAGGCCAGGTTACTGAGGAAAACAGTGCGAATATCCTTCAGTGGGTCTGGTTTTACAACCTCACCATGCTTTGGCGACTCCTCCTTGCCCACACTCTCTTCCTCTCCCTCGGCTATGCAGTTGGCAGGAAGAAAAAAAAAAGACAACAATTCAGCAAACTCATCTTTGAGAACACTCAACGATGGCGTCTATACACTTGGCTGCTCATGGTGCTATGTGTATGTGGATTATGCGCAGCCATGCTTTTTGTAGAAAGAATGGATATTGTGGGTGTTTATTACGCACATCTTCCTCATCTGTGTGTTATCATCATCATCCTCACACCTTTACCTATCCTCCTCGCTTGGATATGTGATCATCATCATCACGGGTGTGCACCACTGGTTCGCTGACAAGCTACCGGACCAAATAAACGTCGTCCCAACCGAGACGTCACAATATGCATAATGCTGTTACGTGCGGAAGTCACAGATAAAGATGAATTTACAATATATACAAGAGTGGCAATGATACATAAACAAGATGGCTGTCCAGACCGATTCCACCTCTACATGTCAAATCGTCTTCTTCTGACTAGAGCCACTCTCAGTTGCGCCGTAACAATACATAGGGTGGGTGTTACAGGTGACGCTGTGTAGCTTAGGTGGCACTGTGCCTGTGTAAGATAAGATATGTGGTTGTATAAACAGGAATGCGAATAAATGCACAGGGACCTTTTCCCACAAGTGATCTACATTTTCAACCGAGAGATTTGAATCAAAGTAAAATACCAGCTGTGCCTGGTGCCTCAGTTTGTTCATGCAGTATACATAAGCACTTAATACTTGTGTTGTATGCATCATGTTCCTGTTGCAACATATACATAATGGTAGGCACTGTGTATTTTTTGCTTCTTCAGTTTCCTGAGCTGCTTGTCTAGATTCACTGTTCCGTTGGGTTTGATTTGGCCCAGTGAGCTTGTGCATCTTACACGCTTGTCACTTAGATTGTGTCTAAAGAAGAAAGCTCTGATGTTAGTGAAATTTCCATTCACAGCATTTTATGTACATGGCAAAGTGCGCAGATTGACCGCTGCCATCTTCCTCACCACAATTGATTCCTCAGTTTTGATCAGGTGTTTGACTTACTGATTGGGTTTGATGCCCTAAAGCAACACCTGGCCAAGAGAAACACCACAGTGGAAAGGTGGGGATTAATTTGACCACCTGGCATTCTTTAGAGTGCACCACAAGCTTGGTACTTCGAAGTTATATGACCACTTCAACCAAGAATCAAACCCACAACCTTGGCTCAGAAGAATTTTGCAGGGTTTCGTAGGGGTCTCTCTTGCGAAACCCAACTTGCCATCTTTGTTCATGACCTTCATGCTAACCTTGAGTTAACGTACAAACCGACTCATTATTTCTTGACTTCGCAAAAGCCCTTGATAGAGTACCCCACAAACGCCTAATTTTAAAATTATCCTTTTTAAACTTGCACCCAAATGTACTAAATTGGATAAAAGAATTCTTCACTAACCGTTCACAAGTTGTGTTTACAAATAACAAATTATCCAGCCCACTTCTAGTGTCATCGGGGTCGTGATGACTGGCTAATGTCCCTAGATCCGACTAAATGCAAACTCATTTCCTTCACTCGTCGTCAAATTCCCTTTTACTTCACTTATAACATAGCTAAAGTCCCCACTGAATCATTAACTACTTATAAATACCTTATAGTTACCTTACCTAACAATATGTCCTGGAACACGCACATTGGTAAAGTCACGTCGTCAGCTAACAGAACTTTGGGTTTCTTAAAACGTCATTTACATAACGCTCCGAGACACGTAAAATTACTCGCTTACAAATCATTAGTCAGGGCTAAGTTAGAGTACGCATCTCCAATCTGGAGCCCACCCGAACTAGGTCGCACAAATATTCTAGAATTCGTCCAATATGAAATCAGTGCTTCATCTCTCAAAGCCGAGTGTAACTTATCATCTATGGCTCGTTGCCGACACCGTTGCAACCCTCTCTCTTTTTCACAAGTTCTTTCACTTGCCACTTAATTGCGCTCCTTACATTATCCCTGCAGCTCACATATGTCATCGCACTGGTCATGCTCTACAAGTTTATCACCCACGGGCCCGTACTAAAACATTTTCTGCTTCAGCAGCAAAAGACTGGAACGGCCTTTATCGCAACATCGCCACTATCCCCTGTCCATCAAGCTTCATGCATAGCATATCAAATGTAACATCGCACTGATCGCTGTGACTACAATATTGCTTGTAAAAGAAAACCCCACCCCTTATGTAATACCCCCTCGGGGGGTCTTTAAGGAAATAAAAATGAAAAGAAATTAAATACCACAGCTGCCGAATTACCAGAGCAGTTCGATCTCTGAAATTGGTCCAGAGAAGAAATGAAAAGACAAAACATGCAAAATGCTGTTGGCATTCTGTCTTTGAGCAGCAGTGCGCCCATTCCAGCCGTTCCTTTGGCCACCTAGAGCAATGGGGTACCTTATTCAACCCTGCCTACAAGGTGAAAACCTTGAAGGAGGGCCTAAAGAAAGATAACTATGCGGTGGCCTTCACCTGCCATGGCTAGAAGGCTACAATGCACAAGCAGAATACAGATGGATGTAACGAACACGAGCACAAACAGACACAAAGTTACGCCTAATGCTATAAGACGGAAAACTGAGCGAGTTAGTAGAAAAACAAAACAAAAAATTAGGACACAACATAAGAAGGAACTGAACATCGCTGCTTGTGCCGTTTAGTTACTTCTTGCGTACATGCTGTCCTTTGTTGTGCTGCTTTTCTATCATAAAGGTTGCACACCCTTTCTCATCCGCTTGCGCACTGCCCTCTTCAAGTCCTAAATGACCAACTATCCCAATTTTTATGTTCTCCAACCAGCTTCTCTCACAAGACTCTCACAAACACCTGAACACTACAAAATGGAAAAATTGAAATGCCCTATCATACAGGATGCATGTACGTGCAGGCACATCACAAGGTACATGACAAGTCCATGAAAAGGCATTTCTCCTTCATTCTGTCTGTCTGTGTTGTGCATGCATGAGCATGCATGTGTGTGACAGCAGTCTGCCACATTTGGCACTAATCCTGGCTGCTTTCCGTCCATTCCTCCAAATCCCTCACCCTTTGCACCTCATGAAAGCACTTTGCCTTCTTTACTGAAGTCAAGAACTGTCGGCAGAGCTCTCGCTAAACCACGTTGTCAGCTGTGAATGATGTGCAGTTTCTAGAAGTTGCACAGATCATTCTGAAATTTTTGTTGGCATTTGTTGCTCAAGTGACAGGTGGATGAGCCATGACCACGGAGTGTCCAGAAATGCACGTTTCCTACCCACCGTACACAGCAGGGCATGCTGCCACTGCAATTTGTAAATATCAGGGCTCAAATGAACAAAATTCAGACAGGATCACAGCAAACCCCAAATAATGGGATCATTTGAATAAGAAGACATTCTCATAACATGGGTTTACTGCAGACTTCTACAATTGAGGGCAAACATTTGTGAACGATGGGTGTCGCAGAGGGCGTTGTGATGCTAAGCTCAAGGGTGGGTGATCGCATATCCCGGCTGCAGTGACTGCATTTCGATAGGGGCAAAATGCAAAAATGGCTGCATACAGTGCGTAGGGTGCACGTTAACTCTTTAACCCCCACTCCCAAGCTGTACTCGTCATGGGAGGTTGTACCAATATGGTCAATGATGAGTAACACTTGTTTAGCCCGATGTGCTGCTCCCACCACCAAAGACAAGTTACAAGCATTGAGGGTCTTCAAAAACAGCTTTTTAAGAAATTAAAGAAAAATTCTAACTAGAAACCAATCAAGTAATATATTTTCAGAACCAGAATGACATGCAAAATATTACGACTACATAAAAAATTTGGCAAATTTTGTATGTTGTTCTCGAAATAAATTGGAGGGCCACCTAGCAAATTTTGGTTATACACTGGAAGTTGTTACATGCCCTCTAGGGAGCGTTCTACCACAAGAATTTTTCAAATTGGTTCATTAATAGCCGAGATAGAAATATTGCAGTGTAGCGAATTCGTCTATTTCAGGAGGCAAGCATCACCACCAACGTAGACACTCTCTCCACTTGCCCACGTCTAGCCTCCACAAGCAAAATTTCTTCCCTGTGTTCTCTCACACCAGAGCTAGCGGATTGTGTGACGTATATGGCATGGGCCCCACCTTGCTTTTTTTCCTCGCTTTTTTGCTGCACAGCGCACTTCCGCTGACAATCTCTCGCGCGAGCTATTGCGTTTGCCTCGTTTGCAAGCAGCGCACGATTTTGCGAGCTGTGCATGAGAACACCCGACTAGTGGTATAAATCAGTGCTACACAAACACCGAGGCAGATGCAAGCGGATCGCAGAGCATGATCGCGTGCTGGAAAATGGTAGAAAATTACATAGTTTTGCTCTCTGTGCGCGTGAATGCACAATGTAGGAACAAGCAGACGAAACGGAAATACATCTCTCTTGCTATGGTACGAAGTAAAACAAAGACATGCAGACATTCGGTTTGCATGTTTTATTATTTCTCTAAACTTTAATTCGTCTACTGAAGCAACAGATTAAACTAATAACTGCTGTTGCCTTGAATAATTCTCGAAGTCCCGTGTTACTATGAGTGGCGTCATATCACTGCCATGTACGTAGGCGCACTTGCGCGATAGACGTCGAGTCTCCGGCTGGGAGTGCAGCGACTGCGAGGAGACGGGCAAACAGCGTTTGGGTTGAAATTTAAGCTTGTAGCGGTGTAATACTTTGCAGGCACAATCGTTAGCGCGCATTGTATGCACTGTGCTTGTCAGTTGGAAATGGCCATTCCTGGTGAAGGGCCCTTTAAAAAAACTCAGGTGGTCAAAAGAAATCCGGAGTGCCTCAATACAGCGGGGTTCATAATCATATTGTGGTTTTCGCACGTAAAACCCCGGATCTTTTTTAACCCCCTTTAACCGCTAATTTTACTTCCGAAAAACGTACCAAAATCGCGAATTTTTTTTAAGTAGTTATAATTTTTTCCATGCAATTCTGATTCTGAAAATATAAATAACATCATTGATTTCTGTTTAGAATTAGAACACCGAGCAGCAAAGTATGCTACCACATAATGGCTCGTTTCCGTGATGATTAGGTCAATGATGCCCCAGTAAAAAAAATCCATGAAACCAGCCGAGAATGTCATTCTCGTTAGTGGGCTGCTGCAAGATTCCGGGCACTGAAGAGAAGGGGAAACGCGGAGGTGCAGGTGGCGGGTTATCGGTGCCACACACGTGCACTGCTCAGTGCGTCACCGTCGTCGTCATCGCCAGTCGCTCTCGTCGTCACCTGAAGTAATATCCAGGGTAAAGACAACGTCCGAGTCGTTGTCGGACACAAATTCCATGTCGTCACTAACACTGCTTTCTGTACTGCTCCAAGAAGCATCTCTTTTTCTTGGAGGATCGCTGCCAGCGGCATTCTTCTTGCGAAGCACCATCATGAAATGACTGTTGCCAGGCTTAAAACACGTGCAAAAGGCACGAAATGCGGTTTTTCATAGACAACTACTGCCATCTAGGGTTGAAAATTTCAAGCAAAGCAATTGACAACCGTGATACGTCTTTGGCGGCAGAAGGAGTGTGACTCGTCGTTGGCGATAATGGTACAAACTCGTGTGACGAGTACAGCTCGGGTTTGGCGGCTATAGGGTTAATGGGCATCGTGAAAATGATATACAGTTAAACCTCAATATAACAAACTTCAATATATAACAAAATTCTCAACATAACAAAGTATTTATCTTATCATAACTTCTTGTCAATAAAACACTATGTATTTTGAACCTAAATATATCGAAGTCCGTTTATACGCGATTTCAACATAAGGAAATTTCACTGCCGCCGCAAAGGAATACTGAGACTATAAATGGAAACTTCGCGGATGCAGATGGTCAAATGGTTGAATTACATGCGTCTGCTTGCGAACACACCTCTCAAACCGTGCCCCACTTTGCTGTGCAAACGCACCTCTCCAATCGCGCGCTGCGACTGAGAGCGGACCACCGAAGTGGAGAAGCGTCAAGTTTCGTATAAAGTCCAAGTGCAATAAGATCCTATTGTGCCCCACGTGCTGTATGGTTTAGGTGTGAGTGAAAGCACGGGAGGGTGAGCCGAGAAGGATGGTGGCCTGATGAGCACTGTCTTTCCACACGAGCAAGGGGAAAGAGAAGGAGGGGAGCGAGCTGACTGTAACGGCAACGGGATCAAGCACGCGCGAGGGGGGAGAAGTAAAGTCCCTATATAGGAAAAGTACCGCCATCCTTTGAACAACGTCGCTTCTCTCTCCTGTATTTCCGATTGGACGATGACGCGCGCTTTCACTTCTTTATATTTTCTTTTTTTCCACCTCAGAGCCATGCTGAAAGTCACTCTCTGCAGCCGCAGTCGGGCGCGTCGGGACGCGCTCGGCCTGAAAGCTTCAACGGGGGCTTTCGAGGAGAGCCACCGTGGATTTGCTTTCGCAAGCAAAAAGTAAAGAAAAAAACAAGCACTTTAGGAGAAGGTACGGCGGAGGAAAGAGTAGATGGTGGTACTTTTACTATATAGGGACTTTCGGGAGAAGACGTAGTGAGGGGGGGGCAGGTTGGCGGCGTCTTATCTTCTAGCGCAACTGCGCATACGCAACCCACGTGCCCTGTTTTAGAGGTAATATGCCGTCTGTGCAGAGACAGTGTGAGCTCAGATGGCGTGGCATCGTGCACTGTTGTCCCGTGCGTTTAGCGCTGGCGGTTGAGTAATATCGAGTTTCAGAGACTCGTTGAAGCAAGAGGCAGACAAAGCATTCACTCCCTGCTGCCGGCGCTTTTCATGATAGTGCCGTCCCACTGAGGGCAACACTAGGAGCCGCGGGGGTGGAGTGGACATGAAAGCATAGCTGGCCTTGCTTCGTATCATCGAATTGAAGATACTGTCAACATGGCATGAGACCGTATCTTTCATCGCCGACTCTCAAATTCAGCGAAATTATTTTTTTCCTCATTCAAGTTTGCTTTTTTCGATTGTCTAATAATTCAGGAAATTTTGCAGCCCCTTCCATGTAAGAAAAATTTATCGGCGACTGTAGTTATTTGCATAAAATATTGAATTTCTATATAACAAAGTTGTGATATAAAGAAGCAAATTGCTAATTTTATTAACTTTGTTATATCGAGATTTAACTACAAATACATATCCTTGCAACAGCTCATAGTTGAGAGGTGTGACCTATATAGTAGAACTTCGTTCATGTGTGCCAAAGAATGTACTAACCAGGAGAACGTACAGTCTGAAGTCACTCAAGATATGGCAGACTCAACTGTAGTTAACATCTACGTACACAAAGTGTTGCGCGAATCTTTGCAGCACGAGATAGACGCGCGCCGAACTGGTAAGGCCCCAGCGGTCTGAGATGCACATTGACGTTGTTGCAGCTTCGGCAAGCTTACGTTGGCGCTCCTCGAATTTGGCCTGAGTCAGCAGCTTCATGAGGCGGAGCATCTGGAAGGGGAGTTTCGACATGCCCACTCGGCGAGGATCACTGCAGCACGAGATACCGAAGCACTTTGAGCTGGTGCATGGCGCTCGAGCGACCTGAGGCGCGCTTTGTCATTTTCCTGTTACGTAATGTTCTAAGACAGTGACAGGAAAAAGGAACTATATCGAGCTGGCAGGCGACACCAGAATACTATGACACCAGAGCGAAACATGATGCTCGCTTCGCACCGTCTGCAGCATGAAATGTTTGTGCATTTGGGTAATGGCCCATTGTATTGCCTATTAAAATCGCGCAGTACACTTCCAACAGCACTACGCCACACGTTGCCAAACTGACAGGCAAAGATGCTTATTGCAATAGGGTTGGTGACGATAGCTGTGAATGCGACATGCTACAACCCGCAAGGAGATTTGCTGGTAAGGGAAAAGGAAACTGAGTGCGTGCCAGCATTTTCGTGTGATACGGGCAGGTGAGTACTGCGGAAAAGCTGCCATGTGCGCGCACGTACTGTTCTGAATTGCGCATG
Organism: Dermacentor silvarum; assembly: GCF_013339745.2. Taxonomy (NCBI): domain Eukaryota; kingdom Metazoa; phylum Arthropoda; class Arachnida; order Ixodida; family Ixodidae; genus Dermacentor; species Dermacentor silvarum. The sequence goes on along the minus strand of NC_051156.1, from coordinate 107,295,378 downwards.
CCTAGCGCCTTTTCTTGTTCACATGGAGTCTAGCAGATGGAAAACGTATCATACAATCAATGTTTGGCGGTGTACTGAACGTTGGTGCTGAAAGATTATGTTTTCCAGGAACATATCAACCGGTAAAAAAGAAACCTAGCTCTTTTAGGTCATTTTTGGGTTCTTGATCGCGAAGGCTGGCACCAGAAAATTGTATGAAACGGGATCATATCAACTTACTTCTTATCATGTCCTTGACAGCGTAAAATATAAAAATGAAGTAAAAAAAGGAATTGAACAGAGTGGGCACCATCCTGCTTTTTCTTTTTCTTTTCCTTTTCACACTACTTAAATTGCATCACACAAACTCAACCAGCTCTCATTACTTTAACGCATCCTACAGGTAGCACATCACTGTTCTATGCATCGAACCTAAACAGTGACACTATTTAATTTTTATTAATCCTTTGCGGTCATATTCAATAACTCGATTTGCGGTTGTTCCAGTCAGGAGCCATTTTGCACATTTAGACGCCACGCAGAAAAAGTGCTTAGGTAAACAAATGCATGTTCACTTATTTACTTTAAACATTTGCTTATTTCTAAAGCTCTCAACAGTACTTGAGCACTGGGTGGTAGCGCTTGGAGCACTCTCCTGTGTGGAGGCCATAATTTGCAAGCAGGTTTATAGGGTCCTCACAGTCACTGTCTTCTAAAGTGCTCTTACCTGAGCATGTTTTCTGACCATCTGCTGGCAAAGTATATTCATTCACGGAAGTAACGTCATCTTCTGATTCACTGAAGTTGCACAAATTTCGTCCCCAATACGCATGTGTCATCCACATGGATGACACATGCAGAATACGCATGTGTCATCCTGCCAGTGATTCATGCCACAAATCACGCAAAAATCCCTTCAAGCAGGAAAAAAGGAAAGAAAATGTGCTGCCCTCGTCCAGAGATATTACAAAAAGCACTTATTATTACTTGAAAAAGTCACTGAAGGCTGGCCTAATCGACTTAAATAACCAGCAAATGCGAGCACTCGCGCTTGTCGGCCGCTGCCCGACCTCTGAGCGAAACAAATATTTTCGGGTGGGGCCGACACATGATCGCAAAGGGTTACACCCATGGTCTAGAAACTCCTGTCCCCAATAGCAGTACACAATGGGAAACAGCCAAGACCACTGAGGTAGAAAAGAAGTTCTGCCTACTTTTTTGTTTCTTCGAAGGCGGTTCCTCCGCAGCTGTTGCCGCAGCTTTGGCAGCAGGCAGCAACGGCACTTTGAAGCCATCTTTGTCTGTTGCCTGCTCCTGAAAGAACGAAGAAAATCAGGCGGAAGGGAACCAATCAATCGGTCAATCACCATCATCACTACAACAGAGTGACAAGCACAGGCACCCACAAGTGAGGCCAAGAGCTCCCGACAACACACCACCTGGCAATCCTCAGAATCACCACTGGGTGCACTGACCAGTTCGCTTTACTTGGGCTCCATGCCATCGATCAGAAAGGTTGACAAGCACCTCAAATGGAACCATTCAAGAATGCTTCCTCAGAAATGAAGAAACAGGAAAGTTTTACTCATTATTCAGAGCCCTTAAGTTTACCGACTCTTGTGAACTGCCGTTAGCCATAGTCCTCTGTGAGTTCTACAGAAGACCAGACACCATGAGGCAAAGGGAAATCTTTGCCCATATACATATATGCATAAGTGCGTGAATATTTTGCATTTCTGCTTATTTTGTACGTAGGCTTATGTGTACTTAATGTTGTGTTTCTTGTAGCATGCTGTTGAACTGCGTAGGGCTCAAAAGCCTTGTCAAGCTCAGCTGAGCTTTTTTTCTGATACCCTCCGCTTTTTTTTTAATGGGAAATAAAGTGATCGATTGATTGACCTCAGCAGGCTTGAGAGAAGGAGCAATGCATCCCCCCCCCCCTTCTTTGTGTGGACATGCCTATGCAGATTATTACCCGCAGTATCCACATGTTCAGTAGTGCGGTTACTATTTTAATAGACACTGATTTCACTTGTGTGCATTTCTTTTCTTTTGTTACAGTTCAACCTCATTATAACGAAGTCGTATTTGACACGAAAACACCTACGTTATATCCGATATTCGTTATAAGCGTACATTCACTACACACCAATATCGGTGAGAAATTTTTTACATTTATTTCGTTATATCAGGTAATTCATTATATCTGTGTTCGTTATATTGAGGTTTGACTGTATATGTGTGCGTCCGCACTTCCTTACTGCGTCAGGTGTGCACCAACTCAGCAAATTCTTTCAAGACATGTTCACAAGTTCCCTCTGCCGCCTTTCATTCGCACCTGATTGTCAGGAGGCTCCCTCGGTGGCTGTGCTTTCCTCTTGGCATAGCCAGGTGGCACCCTCTGGAAAACCTTGGCCTCAGCTTCTCGTCGCTTTTCAGCATGCCGCTCGGCCTTCCTCTCGGCCTTCTTCTCAGCCTTCTCGGCTGCTTTCTCAGCCTTTTTCTCGGCCTTCTTCTCGGCTCGGTGGATCTTCTTCTGGGCCTCCTGCTCCGCTTCCCGCGCTGCCTCCCGTGCTGCTGCCTGGTCAAAGCAATAACAACAGCATTACAGAGTGCCAGCCATAGTACATGCCTCCCCATTTCACAAGAATACTGGAACAGAAGTTCTGGTGGCATCTATTGATGTTGCACACGGCTAGAATGTGCTCGAACGTTCTTCTGTTCTTAGCAGGAAAGCTTTCAGAATTGGAAAGTTATCACTGCTACAGAAACCTTTACACCAAAAGGTAGGAGGACGCATCACTTGCACAACTGAGCAAGTGATGATGGATACAGCAATGACAGAGTTGATAGCTTTCTATAAAGCAAAGAAACTGCAGCACATCATTTCGTCAACAAAGAGGTGTGTAATTATTTATTTATTTATTTATTTATTTATTTATTTATTTACAGTACCTTACAGGCCTTCAAGAAGGCATTGGGTAAGGGGGGATGTACATAGTCACATAAGCAATAAAAAAGCATTAGTAAAGCAAGAGAAATATTCAAACAGCGTAAATATATCAGAAATATTATAACACCAAAATAAACAGAAATATCCAAAAGAACACAGGAAGCAAAATGTCATATTATGGTGATCACATCACATGGCATTAAAGCAACTAAGTGCACTTAATCCAAATGACCAATGAAATGTTTAATAAGCACGCAGAAGAATTCAGGCCAAACAAGAAAGCAAAAATGTGCTACACGGCTGAAGCGACAATAAAATGTTCGAGTAGAAGATCACGAAATACACTGTGTGGTGAGTGGAAGGCAACATTGTCTGGGAGAGCATTCCATAAACGTATCGCACGAGGCAAAGCTGAAAGTTTGAATGCGTATGTATTGCCATAAACTCGGGTGTAAATAAAGGTATTATGCAGCCGTTGTGACGTTGAGGATGCTTTTTTTCAGGTTTGGTAATGACAGACCAGCCGCGTGAATGAATCTATGAAACAATAATAGCAGAGCAATGTCACGGCAAGTAGATAGTGGTTGCAAAGAGAGGTCGAGTTTTATTTTGGTTACACTTGTAATAAAACGGCTCGCTCTATTCTGGATGCCTTCCAGGAGGTCGATGAGATATTTTTGATGCGGATTCCATATGCAAGAGGCGTACTCAATTTGCGGTCAGACAAGAGTTAAATAAGCTAGTTTTCGTAGTGGGAAAGGCGCAGCTCTTAAGTTTCGATGTAGAAATCCTAATGCCCTGGAAGCGTTAGCTGATATCGAAGTGATGTGACTAATCCACAAGAGATTATGCATGAGAAAGACGCCTAAGTACTTGTATTCTTTGGTGTAGTCAACTATGTTAGTATCAAAATGATAAGAAAAGTGAGAGTTAACAGTTTTTCGGGAGAAGGACATTACCTTGCATTTTGGAATGTTCAGGGCCATGAGCCACTTAGCACACCAATCACTGATACGTTCAAGATCATTTTGGAGTGCCAAGTGGTCAGCAGCGCAGTTAATCACACGGTATAAAACGCAGTTGTAGGCAAATTATGGCACACAAGAAGATAGGTTATTCCGGAAAAAATGAAATTCTGGATTTTTACACGCAAAAACCACAAAATGATTATGAGGTATGCCATAGCATGGGGGACTTCAAATTATTCTCACCACCTGGGGTTCTTTAAAGTGCACCCAATGCATAGTAAAGATTTGTTCTTGCATTCCTCCCGCACCAGAATGTGGCCGCTGCAGCCAGGATAGAAACGGTGATCTCAAGCTCAGCAGCGCAATGCCACAGCCATTAAGCTACAACGGCGGGTTGGTGAAGAGGTGTGCACAGGCTTGAGTTGGTCGAAAAGCCCTTAGCTAGCCTGTCCCGTGAAGCAGATTGAGGTAGACTAACTTCATTTTGACTCAGCGTCTTTGGACGCTGACCTGTGCAGGATCCAATTAAGTCCACCCAAACGTCGTTACAACAAATTGGGATATATAACGAAATAATGAATATAACGAAGTCAATGCAGTTACCCTTGAAATCCCCACAGAGATTCATGTATATAAAATCTCATTTTAACCAAGTAAAATTGACCTGCCAATGAATATAATGAATTAGGTTAGTCTCCAAAACCGAAAAAATACCGAACGTTACGCACCTAGCATACTGCTTTCTGCTGGGTTCGGCATTTGTTCTGTGCAGCAGTTCAAAATTCCCATGCCGAATATGCTGTCGAGCAAAACTGGTCTTCCGCGCGCACGGTGGCTACTCACAATCAAAATCAAGCGGTGGCTACTCACAATCAAGCGGTGCATAGCCGGCGACAGCATTCGTGGCACTGTGCCAAGCTCAATCGGCCGTATACTTCGACAAGTTCCCAAAGTCTCGCACGAAACTATCTCTGAAAGTCGTGGAGGTCGCCCGAGAATACCATCCCAGCTGCGTATTCGGCACACCGTGTTGTGTGCCACGTGCTGCTCGAACACGGTGGACTTGGTTCACCTCGCAGCAGGCTAGCTGTTCTCTTTCACCGCGCAGCTGTTTCGCAGGTTTCCCGACAATATGAGCGAGCCAAGTGGAAAGCAGAAGTGAAAGACCATCGTGTTGGGATAAAAGGAGGCTATCGTAAATGCTGTCACATCAGGTGCTAAAAAGTCGAGTGTTGCGCACGCTGAAGTTTCTGTTGCTATAGTTTTATTAAAATTACATCGCATACGCGGCCAGTAGCGGTCTGGCAGGGTGTGGAGCAGTAGCCTTCCTTGCATATTTAAAATTGTACACACCATTGGGCATATACTGCAGCAAAGGGCAATAATCTATACAATGAAGTAATGAATATAACGAAATAATTTTGGCTTCTCTTCAACTTTGTTGTAACGACTTCGAGTGTATACATGCTGTAAGGCAGCTTGTTTCTCAATTTTTAAAAATGGAATTATGCGTGGTAACTTCTTCACAATAGCCTGCCACGAAAAGGCAGGGCTTAGAACTGTATAGTGAGTGGAGTGACAATGACAACACCCAAGCTGTCATGTAAGAAGAGCTTCAGGAATATTTGTCAATAGAAATGTCGCACTATTCCGCATCCGATTTGCTTGTATTTCCAAAAACAAGCAGTTTAAGTACTCCAAGCTTGCTCTGCTTGCCAAGATGATCTTGGCAGTTCGGCTACCAGCACTGGCAGTGAAGAGAACATCTGTTCAACAAGATTTATAATGAAGGAACTTTGTACATGTTTGAAACCCAAATCAGCGGACAACTTATTTTTGCATGGTAAGTTATGATCTGCATGTGTGTTGCAAATATTGTAGGCTTTACATTTTTATTTAACTTTAATTCAACACGTTAAAGAAAATGTCATTTAACAGCAAAATATATTTCGTTGTCGCTGCAGCAAAGCCCTGCTAGTGTTGAGCCAGGCTTGTGTTGCAAGCAGCGGACCTGGGCAAAGGCCAGCCTTGCAATTGTGTACCCACGCCCAACTCTAGTAAGCACTCCTAGCATCAGAACACAACAGGTATATATGCAGCAATAAAGCTGTCTTAGCCAGCACACATGGAGATGACTCTCTCTAACAAAGACCAACTGTTTTTCATTCACCTTTTCTCGCTTGTCGAGGACTCTCCGCATGTGAGCCTCATACTTTTCCGTCGCTACATCCAAAGTTTCTAGGGTTCCTGGAATGGAACAAATCATGTTAGTAGACACACCGCAAAGCGGTTCCCATGCTACACAAGATGCCTACAGCACACAGTATAAGAGAGTATGCTGTACGAAAGGTTCCCATGCAAGGTGAAGCAGTGCAAAAAATGAAGACAGCAGAAATGCCTGCATGCAAGACTACTATCACTGTACTACCAATTGAAACTTTATTTCTGAAGACGAGCTTCAAGGGGGGGAGACACAAGTCTTAAAGAACAAAAGATTGTAAAAAAGATTGACTTTTTTTTAAACGGTATTTTCGTAATATAGAGTCACTGTTGCATGTGCTCTCCAAGTTTCTTATGTTCTGGAACAATATTTTGGCCATAATCGTAATTTATATCCCCACCGCGAGCTATTTTGGCTGAAGGAATCAAAACAAAAGAAAAATTAAACAAATAAATTCCTTTTGCACCGCACTGCTGGCAATCACTGTATATGGCAGCCATCTTGGTTGCATTTGAAAGGGCCACTTTTCTTCGATTTCCCACCACATGTTGTCCCCCTGTCTACCCAGTAGTTATGTAGAAAATCCGCTTCAAAAACAAGTTCCAACATGCTAACGCATTTGCCGACTGAATATGTGCACGTGACTAAAAGGCATCCTGCGATTGGTGCAGGCGACTGGCATCATTTGCTCCGGTCCAAAAATAGAAGTCCACAATGCCATTTTGTTTATTATGCAATTGGCTAGCATGCAGCGATGATGGATTCCTATCAAAAGTTCAGAACTTGGCACAAGTTCAGCCAAAATGAGATGAAGAAAAGTTTATTTAGGATGCCTATTCGTTCATGCCATCAACCGCGTTGGAGCCCACCGGCAGTTTCAAACAATCCGGAATGCATATTTGGCTGTATTTGTTATAAGTTATTAGTTTGTACTATTGAAGCAAACTGGGCAAAGGTGCAGGACCGGTAAATTTTCTTATTAAAAGCCTATAAACAGCATCTACGCAAACAATGCAGGCACTGTGTGATTAGTGATTGTGATGCAAATACCAGAACATGGCATCCGAGATTTTCAGCACACCTTGGGCCCAGCCTTGGAGGCCATGCCCAGACTATGCACTGTTTCCCAACGTTCCGGGTTTGTGCGTCATTTTCAGCAAGCATAATGGCAGCGTCTTTTTCGAGCTACGGTACCAAGAACATCTATTTCTGCCCCCTTTATGTGATGCATCCACTCCTATTTCAAATTCAAAATTTTGCAGGGAGGCTGCTCTATATCTATACAATCTGAATCAATTGCATTAGGCCTTTAAAGGGCATAGCAGCACCCCTTCAACAAAACGAACAACCTCCACGAGACATTTGACGGGGAAATTATGTCGTGCTGCCACATACCACAGGAAAGTAAGGTAAAAAAAGATAGGACGTGCTGTGTCCGCAAGGAGCAAGCGAAGGAAAACTGCAACTGCAAAGCAAGCCAAACTTGCCTTCCTCGCGCTCAAAACGCAGCAGCAGGTCCCCAAGGGTCTCGGGCCAGTCAACAGCAGCATACATGCCTCGAAACAGAACCTTCCGGTAGTGCTTGTCATCACCAAAAGTCCTGCACTTGAAAGATGGCAATGTCGCACGCACAGGTTCACTGACATGCTTCACACTATTACCGAGCTCAAACTTTCTGAACATAGCAAAAAAACATTGCCGATCCGTAGAAGAGGCTCCTGTGAACATGGGAGCCAAATATTATTGCACTGTATTACTTCCACACAACAGCCTGATGCACTACCCATTTCACCACTAACTATCCAATGACCCATGTAGGCAGGAAAACGGTTACACACAAATATACATAGATAAATACAGTCAAACCTCGATATAACGAGCCTCAATTTAACGAAATTCGCGATGTAACAAACTATATTTATTTCCCCATCTTAGTTCTATTGAATTAACCAAACCTTGATATAACGAAATTCTCGATGTAACGAATTCTTTCGCTGCAAGCACAACTTCGTTATATTGAAGTTTGCCTGTACATGCAGACATACAAACATAGATAGATAGATAGCCCCACTCTTCAATGAACGTCTTAGACGCCAAATTTGGTAACTAGGTAACTGGGAATGTTCCGCTCTACGACAAAGAAAAAGGTCCCTTAAATTTCTCCGATGCTGAGCTCAATCAAACCAATGTCACAAGGGTTCCTCAAAGACAGCAACCCGACACAATAGCAGGATGCGCCACAAGTGCACAGGGTATGTGCCCCTTTTCAATGAACCTCTCGCCAACACTTGGGTTACTGAGTATGTGCCATTGAGTGTGCGGCCAAAAGAGGGAACACAATTCTCAACATTCGCAGGCACCGGCCTGCCACGCTTCTCAGCTCAGAGGCCACACGCGCACTTCTCGGTGGTGCCACTAGATGGCATGGTGTGTCTAAAAAGAGGCGCGACGGAGGAGCCCGGTTGCCGCATGGTGTGTTTCTCAGTGTTCGCACGCACTAGTGCACCGTGCATTTCGGAGGCAACGCGTAGGCTTCACGGCGGCGGCGCTAGATGGCGCCGAGTGTTCTTAGAGAAGCGCGAAAGAGGAGCCTCATACATAACTTGTTTTGACGCTGGCAATACATTGTGTGGCTATATTTATTATTTTTTTTAAGATACCTTACAGGCCCCTAGAGGCATTGTGTAAGGGGGGAGAGTACAATAAGAAATTATGACTTATACAATAGTTAGAATACATACGTGAATACATATAGAAAAAATGTAGGGTAAGAAATGTGCTAATATTGTAGTATAGTGTAAAATATGACCTAGGAAACAAACCGAAATTTTTGGACGCGACAGCTCATTCAACAATGAAATGTCACACAGTAAAACATAGTCAACAGAATTACAGAGCAAGTGAGACATAATTAGGCTATAAAAAAACAGTATTTAAGGCTTAGTTGCACATTAATAACGGGAAAGGGAATTACAAAGAATAATATGTCAGGTTATGTAGAGTTGTTTGAAAAATGCGTTGTTAGAAGAAGCCGGAAATTTTCTTGGTCACTTTCATAAACTATGGTGTTAGCAAGGTCGTTCCAAAGACGAATGGCTCTTGGAAGAGTGGAGTAGTTAAATGAATTAGTCTTTCCGTAGATGCGCATGAAATTGAACCAATTGTACAACTTTGGTGACCTGAAATGAGGAGTTTCAAGAGGCAGAACTGATGGCGCTGTGTTATGGACGTATTTATGAAATAGGGATAGCAGGGCTATATCACGACGATCATGCAAGGGCTGTAGTGAGAGGTCGAGTTTAATTTGTGTTATGCGTTTGTTATAGTCATAACAACATACAATAACACGGGCTGCCCTATTCTGAATAGATTATATTTTCCCATCAAATATTTCTGATGGGGAGACCAGACGGATGCAGTGTATTCAAGCTGAGGTCGGACAAATGTTAGGTAAGCTAGTTTACGAATATCTTTAGTAGAATTATGTAACTTACGGCGTATGTACCCTAATGATCTCGAGGAATTAGCGCATATGTATGCAATGTGCATTGCCCACGAAAAAGTCGAAGTTAGGTTAACACCAAGATATTTATATCTTGGTGTTAACGTTGATTCAATGCTAACACATCACCGTCGACAGTCATCTTGAGATGGGTTCTGCTGCAATTTTTTTTTCTGCTGCCATTCTGGGGAAATTATGCACAAAACTTGGCTCTCTGACACATGCAGAATCTGCAGTTACCCCTAAAAGTGCCTTTGTTTTCAAAACTGCGGGTGAACGCTGTGCTGACCAAGGAGGTTGGTGCTGACATTGACGTGCACGCTCATGTCTTCTACAGCGTGTAGTCGCTGCACTCCCTGCACACACGTGCAATGCAAGAGGTGCATAGCACAGCACTGGTACCATTCTTGTTTCTCATGCCGAAGAAGACACCGCTGCTCCTATTTTCACGTAAGAACCCCTATGCGTACCATCGGCTGCCACTGCAAGAGCTGTAGCAGACGATCAGCATTCTCAGGTGGAAGTGGGCCATTGGTTTGAAGACACGTCTGCATTTACTGCATTTGTGTACCTACATTTAAGAGTACACAAATTACTTAAAAATAAGCTTAATGCAGCGGAATGTTTCAAGCATTCTCGATAACGTAGAGTGGGTAGCTAATCGGATCACTCGCCCATGCTACGTGGCTTGGAAAGAGGCAGCTGAAAACTCCGGGGAACGGCATTGCTGCGATCGGCAGTGATGCACATTTTAAACCTTTTAATAAATTGCATGCTTTACATAGAGCATTTAAATCCTGTGTCTTAATGATCAGAAGGACCTGCCCTACCAACTCCGTACATTTGCACACAATCTTCAAAATTGTTTCAGCGTCCCTTTTAAGTCTTTTATTTTCTTGAAAATTTCCTAAGCAAAAGTGTCTATTTTCTTTTATTGCTGATTTCGAATCATATTGTGCTAAAAAGCAACTACTCGATGTTGAAAAAGTATTTGCACCACATACTTAGTCAAATCAATAAACTTTTCAGCTGCGTTGCGGTTGGTTTCATCGTCGAGAAACTGCTGTATGTATTCCCGACGGTAATCTGGCGATATCAAATTGAAAGTCTTGCCTGGAGCAGCCAAAAATAGAAACCAAGGAGACTTCGCGCCAGGATTGTCGACAAAAAGCTGCACCCACTGACGAGTACTCGCAATGTTCGCTTCAGAGATGTTCTCATCGCCGATGGCATGCGGCGAGCGCGTACAAATCAGCATCCATCACTGTCTTTTTCACTTCCGGACACAAGATAAATATCGGTATCTGAATCTTTTTCAAGATAACGAAGATAAAAAGCTTTTTCGGGTTGACGGGACCAGCTATGCATGTGTCGCCGCCACCGAACGCTATGTTTTGAAAGAAAGAAAAAAAAAAGCGCTTCTGCCGCAGGAGAAACCAAAATCGTCAAGTAAGTGCTTCCATCTGCTGGGCGACATGCGATCTAAGCCGTAGATGAGCGCTTCTCATCCTGAACACTCAAGAGGAGATCCTATTCTGGTAGGACGAGCTCGGCTCGCCCAAAACAGTTTAGGGACGCTTTGGCTAGGACGAGTTCTGCTCGCCCGAAACACTAAAGGGGTTAATAGCGAGGTCATTCTATGATTAGTTACAAAAGTGTTTCAGGGCCCCTTTAAGAGAAACTTGAGTCCAACTACCATGACAAATTAGTAAATACACTTGTGTAATGCACAATAGGCCAATTTTACTGTAAGTGGAATCTTAGCATGCCAGAAAGGATGCAAAAATGAACTGATGGGTGGTGACACCATCGTCACAGTTCTGCATCGGCTCCTAAGGTGTGAATTTTGACAGTGTTTGATTGAAGCCCATCAAGCGCTTACACAGCCCAAGTACAGTGGGACGCAGAGATACAGCATGCCCAATTGTATCGGCCAGGACCGTAGCACAGCCTTGCAGCAAGAACGACACAAGTGAGGGAAGCCGCCATGACAAAGGGCTTCAATGCAGCCTTCTTCTTTCTGGGGTTTTACGTGCCAAAACCAGTTCTGATTATGAGGCACGCCGTAGTGGAGGGCTACGGAATAATTTTGACCACCTGGGGTTCTTTAACGCGCACTACAACGCAAGTACACGGGCGTTTTTTCATTTCGCCTCCATCGAAATGCGGCCACCGTGATCCCGCGATCTCGTGCTCAGCAGCGCAATGCCTTAGCTGAGCGAGCCACCACGGCGGGTTTCAATGCAGCCTTCTATCTCCCTGAGAATACCTCGGTTTGATGAGGGGGGAAGATGGCTTGGCAACATGCTCAAATGATGAGAGGAAACGGTGCAGATGAGAGGTGAGAGCAGAGTTCTACTGCTACAAGTGTCCGTGAGTCACCAATTATGGCACACTTTCGAATGCTTTTACTCACAATAGAACATTACAACTAACTTTTTTCTAATTCAATGACAATAAAACATGCAAAATTAGTTCTGATTAGTCAGTACTCAAATATAAAAAGGTGTTTCACATGCATGTGTGCCTCTAAGTTCTGAAATAAAGGTGGGTCTAATTCGCCAACAGTGAATTAAGAGAAGACGACCGTGCCTAGAAAGTACCTCTGAACTCCCACTTTAGGAGCAAGATTTCAAGTTACCGCAGCTTAGTGGCACTTAATGAATAGCTAAGACAAAACAAAATGAGAGAGAAAAGGGCACCTCTCAAAATTTGCATAATCGAGCCACGTCTGAGCATCAGTGGCACGCCCCTGGTTGGTGATGTCGTTCCACAGCTCACGAGCTCTGGGCAGGTTACGGCACACCTTGGCCTGAATGTGCAGAAAGTAAAGAAACAAAAAAGACAACATTTTAAAGCCTTTTACTGCATGCAGTTTAAAAACAAATGTATCACCATACAATGCAGAAAGATGAGAAAGATAACAGCTTTACTTCTAAAGTTAAACATCCTTTATTAAAAATATGAAGACACAGTATGTAGATACAACAGAACTTCACAGGTGACCTGCATTATTGCAATTTTACCTAATACACTACACTCTCATAAGTTTAAACCACCAAGAACAAAATAGTTGATTGATGAAATCACAGTTCAAACTAGTGTATCACTTTGATTCAGAGGCTGATGTTCCTAATAGGCTGACACATAATACTAATGGAATTGCAAATATTACCATTGGATGCTAGTATCATGACAAGCATAATCACCACACATCTTACCTGGTCCTCCAGATACCTGAACTATCTACAATTATGAAAAAATTGCAGCGGTGAGATGAAATTATAACGTTGGCTAGCCAATATTCACAGTAGTGGTGGTCATCAGACCCTGTGTGGCAATTGTCAACAAACTAATTTATTAAGTATTTGTCACTAATGGACTGTTAATGAGTTGGTGTAATGCACATGTTGCAAGTGCAGCACCAAGTCCAGTCAGTGCTTTCGCCTCAGTAGGAGTTCTAAGGCCATTGCCACTTTCAAGATAAGTTCCCTTACTTGCAGCAAAATGCATTGGCATTCCACCTTGCTATTTTCACAGAAAGCTTTCCTAAATGAATACAAGCTAAAGCTATGTGAAACACAAACGCATATCATGGCAGGTTTGGGAGCCTGCAACTGGTGCTAGTGTGTCGGCATTCCTACTAGCAATTGGACATGCCTTGAGTGCTTATCAGCTTCAACTGATGAACTGTAGTGTATGTGCTATAATAATTTAGACTATAAAGCAAATTAGCTTAACTTAGTTCCGCAATATATTATTGATGACTATCTCAAATTATTAATGCTTGCCACTATAACTCTATATTTAATGAAAGAACAGCAAGCAACCCACCTCAACTTTTGCCCAATACTTTAGTACAGGGCCACATATATCATCTTCTGTTGATGAATCTGTAAAAATTAAAAAAAAGGAGGAAGGAAGGGCCAGGAAAGTGATGTAAAAGCTGTACTTCACGCATAAGAATTTATGACATACCTGTCATATATTCTTGACAGTTGCATTAAAGAAGGCATTCAGCACATAAGTAGGAGCAAATACAGTTAAACCTAGATATAACGAAATTGACAAATTCCCGAAAAACTTCGTTATAAAGAGGATTTCGTTATATGCAGGTTTGGCACGAAAATTCGAAAAAGAAACGCTTACCGTATTTACTCAATTCTTACCGCTTACCGATGGTGTCGTAGCGTCGTATAAGGCCCGTTTATAGTCCGACATTATCAGTGCGCGGGCCAGTGTCGTTTGCGGCCAGTCACGCTATGCTGGTTGCGCTGCGCCCGCCGAAACACCATCTCCTCTATAGTCCGACGCGCGCGCAGAACAGTCCCAAGCCCACGCGCCGCTTTGAACGGCTGTCTGCGACCGTCGACGAAGCGGCGTGGGCGCCTTTATTTCTTCGCGCGAAATGGCACTGTGGGTCGGTACAGTCGGCGCGACCAACTCGCGAATGGGTCAGGAGCCAATTTGGCGCCGGGCCCGTCGGGGCACGTCGGAAGCCACCGGTTACGTTGGCTGTGCCAGTGCAGTCGTTTTCGCCAACGCGACATCGGACTATAAACGGCCCTATAGCGTCACCTAGTGTCAGGTTAGTGAAGTGAAGCGCAGAGACTTGTGCAGTAACCAAAGAGTGGTGCTGCCAGTGCGTTGAAAAAAAAAAGATTTTTTTTTCGGCAACATCAACTGGAAAAAGACAGTGCCGGCTTGGCGGGCTTGGCCAGCTGCAGCAAGCGGCGGGATCAGGTTTGATTGAAGGGAGGGGGAAACGTCAAGACTGCGGCGGCAAGATCGCCAGGCCGAGGGATACAGGCCCGCCTCACGCATTCTCGCACGCACGCACACGTGCGCTCGCTCTCGCCTCGTAGTCGCCGTGAATTCGAGCGCGCCAAGCGCGCCGCCGCCGCTTCACATTCCGTCGCGGCGGAGAAGGTGCTTCCGGTTGCTGCTCACGCAAAAATGACAAAATTTGGGGCAAAATCTCTAGGTTGTCGGCGGGGGAAATTCGTTATTTCGAGGGGGTCTCCCGCTGCCACTTCTTTACGTAAACGTCTCAAATACATGTGCTTCTATGGAGGTTCGTTATAAGCAGGTTTAACTGTATACTGCACTTAGATGCTTGTCTCCTTTATAATATCAACTTAAAGAATACAAAATAATTGCTTGTATGGTGACTGTCGAACATATACCAAGAGATTTACCTTTGCTCCATTTGTTTGAGTTTGTAACAGATTCTGAGAGAAGAAACATTCAATAACAGCCCTACATTTACACAAGGTTTAGAAAACAGAACAAGAAATTAAGCACTTCAGGCCCTGTGTGCAACTGTGCATGTCAAGGAAAACAACTAAAAATCAGAACGAATATAAATAACGACATTTTAAACAAATTAAGTACATCTTATGACTGTACTTGCACTCGAAAATTTATTAATACAGTTGGTCTCGGAAATATCAAACTTGGATATATCGAATTATTGTCTATATCAAACAATTGTAAAATCCCCTTGAAAATCCCATGCAAAAGTATAGCAGTGTACTACGCATACTATATTAAAATCCGTTCACCGCCACATTTGATATATCGACGCTGCACTTCTGCAAAAGTGCTTCTCCTAAAGGAGACGCTATCATTTCTCGCATCGTCAGAAATACTTAAAATTTGAAACGGCATTGTTTTGGCTGATGCTGTCGAACAAGAGATTGAATCTGAAGGGCAGTACCCGCCACAGAGGAAAAACAAGCAGGGTGCTCTCAGTTTTGGTTGCTGCACATATGGATGGCTCGTGCAAACTAGGGTCGTTCGTTGTCTGCAAAAGCAGATTGCCCCTCTACTTCAAGAATGGGAAAGACCTTCCGGTCCAATACGTGTTCCACAAGAAAGTGTGGATGACACTCAATCTTTTCAATGAGTGGCACAGGGCATCGGATGCTGAACTGGAGATGCTGCGCCACCAGGTTTTTTCTTGTAGACAAGGGCTTTCTGCTAACGTCATTTTAAGATTTTGTAAGCAACCAACACAAATCTGACCCCAAACGCCACTTGGACGAATCTTTACATTACAGTTTGAATTTAGCAAAATAACTGCACGCCTCATCCAAATTTCGCAGAAAGACCATTGCGGCAGCGGTGAGCAAGCCTCATCGCTGTGCGATTTGTGGGTCCTCACTGAAGGCGTTTTATTCGTGCTCACACAGTTATGCATGTTTGGGAAAGGACTCAGATGTTCTGCAAGCTGAGAGGCACTTCACTGATGCAGGGGCCAGAGGAGAAGGGCCGAGAATGAAGGGATGTACCAATCACGAAGCGTCGGAGCGCTGAGTGGCACAGAAGAAGAAACATGCACTCTCTTTAGGGTGGTCATAAAGTGAGGATGACTGGTTCCAACAGGAAGTCAGTTCCGAAACCCAACATAACCACCCGGTAGTTAGAGTCATCGTGGCATCAGTAGTTCGTTATACATGGATTCACCCTTAAAAACACTAAAAAGTTAACCGCGCTGAAGCTGGTGTCAGCAGTTACCATTCGGCAGCACTTTGGTCTTAAACCAGATTTTCAGTGTCATTTTTGTTCCCAGCGCGTTCCCGCACCTAGCTGGCTGTAAACTTCTGTGAGAACCGTTCCTCTAAAAGAACAAAATGCGGCGTCATGTAGCTCTTTCAAAATGTTGGCTGGTTATGATAACTTGTCACTTTGACATTGCAAGCTCAGCCGCCATTTTTTATTAGAGCTTGTGTTAAACTTTAGTACCAGCGGGACATGACTGCATTCTGCACACGAGAGCAAAGTGTTCTAGTAGGCCGGAAGCGCAAACTTCGGAAACTACTGCGGCTTGCCGCCATTCTGTGAAGGTCTCGCATCCATGGTCTTGGAATTACGACTGCGCATCAGCCACACAACAGCCATAAAATTACATTGTCTATGTCGCATTGGGCGAAAAAAATAAAATGCAACGTTCGAAAGGTAAAGCATCGCTACAAACCGTTATCAGCAACCGGCAATGCGTAAACGAAGCGCCGCCGAACGGTGATCTGCTGATAACGGTGTAGTAACCACTGACCCTTTCAAATATTGGGCCGCATCGACAGGAATGCTTGAGCGGCCGTTGTTCCCATAGTGGAAAGACATGGACGGTCGTTCCGAATTGTTGAAACCATCCATGCACACGGTGCCACGCGAACAATTGCACAAAAACGAGATTGACGCCGTCGTGGCATCTGATATCGCACCGGCGCGTGCGCCACACCCCGCGCCATGCTATTTATGCTGTACGTAGCACGCCTCCGTCTTGCAGGCGTGCATTGAAAACGCGTGACCACGGGTGACCTTCTTCGCAGCTTCCGAAATTTGCGCGAGGCACTCGCTCGCTCATCTCGAAGGCTGTATTATTGTCGTAGTTGCACTGGAGCGGGGTGCACGCTGCCGCGTGCCCAGTTTGGTCGCGCTTCCGTGCTTTGGCACTTCGCGTGTGCCATCTCTTACGTTCAACTGTATTTCGAATTATCTACAGTATAGACGACTTATAACGTAACCGCTTATAGTGCAGGACCGGATATAGTGCGGTCTTCTCAGACTCTCGTTAATTTTCCCATAGCACTCCATGTATACACGTATCGCTTATAGTGCAGTTGCGGGAAACGAAATACCGGTTACAGTGCAGCTGCCTGGGAGTACG
The DNA here is from genome assembly GCF_013339745.2 of Dermacentor silvarum. Lineage (NCBI taxonomy): Eukaryota > Metazoa > Arthropoda > Arachnida > Ixodida > Ixodidae > Dermacentor > Dermacentor silvarum. Next base: position 107,278,083 of record NC_051156.1, on the reverse strand, counting down.
GAAGTCAGCGGAGACGGCAAACGCTCCCCTCAAATGGGCGCCCCAAGGAGTGCTCGAGGAAGAAAGAGACGAAGTGGAGGAGAAGGGCACATGGTGCGAACGAACAGCCAGTGAGGCTGAAACCAGAATCTTGAGTGCGAGTCGTGAAATATGACGGCGCGCATAGCAAGCCAGGGCCACAAAACGGCCAACGCTCGCTTCACGATAACGGCAGTAAATGAAACTTCAGCGAGCGAGCGGGTGGCGGCCGGCACGGCACGGCGAAGGGAGCAGGCGGAGACCGTGGAATGTGAGGGAGGAGGGCAGCAGGAAAGCGGATTTCGCCTCGGCAACTCTGCCGCTTCGGTAGCTCCCCTCGCCCTCCCTCGTAGCTCCCTCACTTTCGACTGTCACCTGTGCGCGCCCGCCGCCGTGCAGGCGCCGCCACTACAGCCGGCCCGGCGCCAGCTCCCCGAAGTTTCGTTTTCTGCCGTTATCAGGGAAGCGGGCGTTTGTCGGCATAGGTAGTTTCGTTGGCCGGGCTGGGACAGCGCCGCTGCTTCCCTCTGCACCGTAGCCGCAGTGTGCAAGGTCAACACGTGACTAGAAAGTAGAGGAGCATAAAGGAGAAAGAAGGGTTCACTAGCCATTTTCTACGCGTGGCTACGGTAGCGTGGCTGAGACGTCGGCACGTACACGCATGTTCCGGCGCAACGCAGAATCGGCGACCTTGCCATTTGAGAGAGGGTCAAATGTCCGCCGCGTTTTTTATCTTTTTTTTGGTTTGTTCGAGCGCGACATTGAGAGGTCTCCCCTAAACTTTTACTCTATGGCGGTGCCGGAGCAATGCCGGTCAGAGGCGCCGCCGCGTGATTTGGTTCGAATTAACGAGATTCGACTGTAAATTGAATGCAAACGTTCTAGCCGCATTCCTGGACTGTCGCATACGCGTGGCGGCTCGGTGCACATGTTTTGCATCTGTGCGGGCCTTGAAAATTGTTGCTTTGGCTATAGTGCGGTACCGCTTATAGTGCGGATATTCAGCGACTCCGGCAACTTACGTTATAAGCGGTCTACACTGTATATATCAAACTATTTTGCAATCCCCTTCGAGTTAGATATATCCGGGATCGACTGTATTCGCTCAGTGCGTTACTGCAGAGTTACAAGATTGCGTGTGTGCATGTTTGCTGCAATGCTAGTATGTTACCATGCAGAAGGGCTCTATGCTTTCGTTGTTTTTGACAGTAACAGTTTCCACTAGGTAAACTGCTGAGGAATATTGCTGTTCGCCAAACACGATTCACATCAAATAGTCTATACGATTCTTGGATCTAAAGTATATTTAAGAGTTTTTGGCATCGAGACCCTATTTGTAGACGCAACAAAACTCACTGAAAAATTCAGCATTGCAAACCTGTTCTGTCACTACTTGCCATACTGAAGATTAAAGAAATGTGTCCAACTTAATATTCAAGAGAGAATTATTGGTGCCTGGAGGGCTTAAGGCCAGGTCTCTGCCCATCAGACAAACATACACAAAAGGCCGACGCTCAAAGAAAGAAAATGCTAACAAAGTGCACATCCTTGGAAAAGTGTGGGAAAAAAAAAAAAAGGTGCAGGAGAAATGTTATCTAACTTGGCAGCCGTACTCACATTGCAAAAGGTGCTCAACGGCCTTTTGGAAAGATGCTCGCAGGTCCTCCACGTAAGGAGTCAACAGTTCATCTGAAGTGGAAAAAATTTCAACAGCTGGCTCAGCACAAAGATGTTAGCTGTAGTCCGTTTTTTTTTTCACTGTCACACACAACATTCCATGGCTTGCAATGCCAGACTCTAGTCTTCTGCGAAGCATGCACAAAGTGGTGTGTCTCGCTGCATCTGCGTTTTCCCAGTTATACATAGTATGTACTGTTAACTCAACCCTAACGAGACCGACAAAATTAATTGAATTATCCACCGGGTATTGTTAAAGAAGATGCAGAAAAACGCCAAAACACGCAGCTGATTCATTTGGCAATATTGCTATGCTAACATGCCCCCAAATCATACACGTGTGTGTTTGCGCCAACTATCGATGTGTCCTAAAGTAGAAAACTAACGTAGGAATGACATTAAAGCTCCTAAATAAAATAAAAATCAAACACGCACCCAATTTTTGAGCAAGAAAGATTTTTTCACAAATGCGGCCCGTTTTTTAAAACTCAGCTTCGCCACACGGTTTTTTAACAGTCAGCTCCACTGCAATAAATTGGTATTATGCGGCAAAGCACATCACCACTGCGAAGGCAGCTTTGGTTTTGTGCCCGACTGCACCGCGCAGGCAATTTTCGGCCAGACTTTCTTTAGGAAAAGAAAGGTGCGTGTTAATCGGGTAAATAACGTAATTACTAATCAGACATTGTGAGCTACGATTATTGGTTGAAGATCTTCCTAGGGCGGTCCAAAAATAGGCATTTTCGCCGAGAGATGACATGCGGAACGCATTCACCGTCCCCTAAGCTCCGCCAGGACAGACACTGCCACTAAAGAGGTCGCTATTTATGCTGACTGGTCAAATTTGAAGGCCAATTTTAGGATCGAAAGAGGGAACTTCGGCTGGGATTGAATTAAACGAAAAATCAAATAAACCGGAGTCACATTAGCAGAAGTCTACTGTATTGTTTCCCACAACAATTGAGGTCACACTTGTATACTGCAGTGCGACCTCCAATTTTTTGTTTTCCTACTTTGGGAACATAGAAAGTGGGCACACGTTTTATTCGGGTGCCTGTTAGAATCGGGCAGATATTGCCGAATGAATGAGTGGTGTGTTCTGGGTTTTTTCTGCATCTTGTTTAATTCGACCTGCCAGATAATTCTATCGATTTCGTCGATCCCTTCAGGGTCAAATGAACGAAAATGGACTGTAATTGATAACAACAACTTGTGTCATATTGCTTTTTTGTACAATGGATTTTATCCTGTTTACTCTGTTAAAAGCTTGCTGTTCATAAATTTTAGGCCTACATTAATTAATGTGTCCTATAGTTTTTTGTGTCCGTGTTTTTAAAAGTATTTTGTGGTGTCTACCTTTCACTCTGTATCCTCGCATTTTTCCCAACTATTCATCAACACTAAATGCTTGCTGAAATTTACCACCACTCCATAATTTACACATTATATACATAAGTTTCGTTTACAAAGGTCCCCCGGGATATTTTCTTAATTCTGGGACCTCCGAATTTAATAAGCCTAATTCTATCCTCTGTGATAAACACAATTAATAAAACCTGAACTTGTTCCAATGCTTGTAACGCTAAGCTTATTCTCCATGAAACACATACTGAGTGTAACATCTGATTGCCTTACTGGACGTGCATCGAGTTGCTTACCAGGTTCCTACTACATTGTTACCCTAAAACAGAACTGCTGCAGTGAAGCGGTTGGAACACCTGGCTTGCAAACAAAAATTCACAAGTTTCAACCACACTGACATACATTTTGCAGCATGACATTCAGCATGATTCAGCATGACAGCATGACAGATGGCAAAGAAGTGTACGCTGTTTTAGTGTGCCTGTATATGCTTCTCTATTCTATCCTTTCCTCAACAACTGACATGTTTGACAGTTCACTCCTTACCGGCAATGATTAATGTTTTTTTTTTTTACTTTGCTTCCAACAAAAGCCCTGATTATGTGCATGTGGTTTGCATCAACTTCATTAAATCAAAACTACGGAACAGAATTATTTTGTTAAATTGCGGAACAATATGCACAAATATTGACAGAACTAAGATTGTAATAAAGAAAAAAAAAAACGCCTTTTACCACTGTGGATTTTGTAGAGACTGTGTTTTCTGTATCAAGATTCAACTGTATAATTTTCTGCTTTAGTAAATGTGTCTCCATAATGTTTCTCTTCCTGATTGGGAGACAAATGTGCTTAAGGTATTCAATTACCTTAAGCAGTTTACAATGTTTTTTGCAGCTTGCATATTGTCACGTAGTAGTGACGCTGAAGAAAACAGTCTTAAAACTGTGTACGACGAAACTGGTTGTTTATTGGGCGAACCTGTGCCCACAAAATCAAGGTACACTCAAAGCACAACGATAGCGGCGAACACAGTCGGCGATCGTCGAAAATCTGATCAGCGGCGAAACGCGTCGGCTTTTATACCTGAGTCATCGAAGGTTCTAGATTAATCCCTGATGCCCGCGTGTCTTCCAGAAAGTTCTAGACAATTCGCGTCAGTCATGCAATCAGATAACAGAAGCGTCGGTGAAAACAGGCAATGGAAAGAAGCATCGATAACGTTCTAGAAACTTCCGATACAGGCGCGTCCTGCGCCGAGCGATAACGTTTAACATTTGTTAGCCGGTGGAAGGCGGCCACCGGTGAAAGATAAACATGTATACGTGTCAATACCCTCCCCTTAAAAAGCATCGTCCCGATGCTACAAACAAATATGAAAGCGTAAACAAAACCACGCGTAATAAAGAAAGAAAAAAAAATAAAGTAACAAAGTACCTAAGTTCGTCAGCGGGCGTAGAAAGGCTTAAGACGCACCACATGGATGACTTCGGGTCGTGCGCGGCGCCGCTGTGATTGCGAAATGCCGTCTGGCACGACCTCATAGTCCAGTGCGCCAATACGTCGGATGATCTTATATGGTCCGAAATAGCGACGTAAGAGTTTCTCGCTAAGTCCTCGTCGGCGTATCGGAGTCCAGACCCAAACACGGTCTCCGGGCTGGTACTCGACGTAGCGTCGTCGAAGATTGTAGAGTCGGCTGTCGGTTCTCTGCTGGTTCTTGATGCGCAGGCGGGCGAGCTGTCGACCTTCTTCGGCACGCTGCAAATAGGTGGCAACGTCGAGATTTTCTTCGTCAGCGACGTCCGGTAGCATAGCGTCAAGCGTCGTTGCCGGGTTCCTTCCGTAGACCAGGTTGAACGGCGCCATGTGCGTCGTTTCTTGCACGGCCGTGTTGTATGCGAAGGTCACGTACGGAAGGATGGCATCCCACGTCTTGTGTTCGACGTCGACGTACATAGCCAGCATGTCGGCGATGGTCTTATTTAGGCGCTCGGTGAGGCCATTCGTCTGCGGGTGGTAGGCGGTGGTGCGGCGATGGCTTGTCTGGCTGTATCGCAGGATGGCTTGAGTTAGTTCAGCCGTGAAGGCCGTACCTCTGTCGGTGATGAGGACTTCCGGGGCACCGTGACGCAGGAGGATGTTCTCAACGAAGAATCGGGCTACCTCGTCGGCACTGCCTTTGGGCAAGGCTTTTGTTTCGGCGTAGCGGGTGAGGTAGTCCGTAGCTACGATGATCCATTTATTCCCGGACGTCGACGTCGGAAAAGGCCCCAGTAAGTCCATCCCGATCTGCTGGAACGGTCGGCGAGGTGGCTCGATCGGCTGTAGAAGCCCGGCTGGTCTTGTCGGCGGTGTTTTGCGTCGCTGACAGTCTCGGCATGTCCTTACGTAATGGGCGACGTCAGCAGAGAGGCGAGGCCAGTAGTATTTTTCTTGTATCCTCGCGAGAGTGCGGGAAAAACCGAGATGTCCAGCCGTTGGGTCGTCATGGAGAGCTTGCAGAACCTCTGGACGCAATGCTGAGGGTACCACGAGAAGGTAGTTGGCTCGGAGAGGCGAGAAGTTCTTCTTTAGGAGAATGTCGTTTTGCAAGAAGAACGACGCCAATCCTCGCCTGAACGCCTTCGGCACAATGACGGTCTTGCCTTCCAGGTAGTCTACAAGGCTCCTTAGTTCCGGGTCGGCTCGCTGTTGTTCGGCGAATTCGTCGGCACTGATGGGTCCCAAGAAAGTGTCGTCATCCTGGTCGTCTTGTGGCGGCGGTTCGACGGGGGCGCGAGACAAACAATCGGCGTCAGCGTGCTTTCGCCCGGATTTGTAAACGACGGTGATGTCGAATGCTTGAAGTCTCAGGCTCCATCGTGCGAGGCGACCTGAAGGATCCTTCAAGTTAGCTAGCCAACACAAGGCGTGGTGGTCGCTTACAACTTTAAAGGGCCTGCCATAGAGGTAGGGGCGAAACTTTGACGTAGCCCAGATGATGGCGAGGCACTCCTTTTCTGTTGTGGAATAATTTGCTTCCGCCTTCGATAGCGACCGGCTAGCGTAACTTACAACCCTTTCTAGTCCGTCAGTCCTCTGCACAAGCACGGCGCCGAGTCCTACGCTGCTTGCGTCGGTGTGGACTTCGGTATCGGCATTTTCGTCGAAATGCGCAAGTATTGGCGGCGATTGCAGGCGTCGCTTCAGTTCTTCAAATGCTTCGACTTGCGGCGTCTCCCACTTGAACTCGACGTCGGCCTTCGTGAGATACGTCAGTGGCTCAGCGATTCGTGAAAAATTCTTGACGAAGCGCCTGTAATAGGCGCACAGTCCAAGAAATCTACGCACTGCCTTCTTGTCAGCGGGCGGAGGAAAGTTGGAGATGGCCGCAGTTTTCTGAGGGTCGGGGCGCACTCCAGAGTTGTTGATGACGTGGCCCAAAAACAAGAGCTCCTCATATGCGAAGCGGCACTTTTCTGGCTTCAACGTGAGTCCGGAGGTCTTGATTGCTTGAAGAACTGTTTCAAGGCGCCGGAGGTGTTCCTCGAAGCTTGAGGCAAACACAACGACGTCGTCCAAATAGACGAGGCAAGTCTGCCACTTCAAGCCCGCCAGTACTGTATCCATGACACGTTGGAAAGTGGCAGGCGCCGAGCAAAGACCAAACGGCATGACCTTGAACTCGAACAATCCGTCTGGTGTTATAAACGCAGTCTTCTCCCGGTCCCTCTCGTCGACTTCGATTTGCCAGTAGCCGGTTTTGAGGTCCATCGACGAAAAATACTTTGCGTTGTAGAGTCGATCCAAGGCGTCGTCAATCCGTGGGAGGGGGTATACGTCCTTCTTCGTGATTTTGTTGAGGCGACGATAATCGACGCAGAAACGTAGGGTTCCATCCTTCTTCTTCACTAACACCACGGGGGACGCCCACGGACTCTTGGACGGCTGGATAATGTCGTCGCGTAGCATTTCGTCGACTTGTTGCCTTATGGCCTCGCGTTCGCGCGCCGAAACTCGGTACGGGCTCTGACGGAGTGGCCGGACATTTTCGTCGGTGATGATGCGGTGCTTGGCGACAGGGGTTTGTCGAACTTTTGACGACGACGAGAAGCAGTCCTTGTATTGCAGGAGCAGAGCTTTTAGTTGTTCTTTCTTATGCCTGGGAAGGTTTTGATTGACGTCGAAAGTTGGCTCAGGTATTATAGTCGTCGTTGCAGGTGCACTGGAATCCGTGAAGGCGAAAGCACTGCTGGCTTGTACTATTTCGTCGATGTAGGCGACCGTGGTGCCTTTGTTAATGTGCTTGTATTCAGGGCTGAAGTTCGTGAGCATCACCCTTGCTTTCCCTGCACGTAGCTCAGCTATGCCTCTAGCGACGCAAATTTCACGGTCGAGCAGTAGGTGATGATCGCCCTCGATGATGCCCTCCATGTCTGCAGGCACTTCGGTACCGACGGAAATCATTACGCTGGAGCGAGGCGGAACGGTGACTTGTTCTTCAAGCACATTCAAAGCATGGTAACTTATGCTTGTATCCGGTGGTAGCGCGTTGTTCGTTGAAAGTGTTATCGACTTGGATCTTAAGTCGATGACTGCACCGTATTGGTTTAGAAAGTCCATGCCTAGGATGACATCCCTGGAGCAGTGCTGCAGGATTACGAAGCTCCCCGGGTAAGTGTGGTTGTTTAAAGTGACTCGCGCTGTGCAGATTCCAGTCGGCGTTATTAGGTGGCCTCCAGCTGTCCGGATATCGGGTCCTTGCCAGGCTGTTTTCACCTTCTTCAACTTGGCGGCGAACGGGCCACTGAAGACGGAATAGTCGGCTCCAGTGTCGACGAGAGCGGTGACGTTATGGCCATCGATGAGCACGTCTAGATCGGTAGACCGGCGTCTGGCGTTGCGGTTAATTCGTGGCGTCGGATCACGGCTGCGTCGGCTTGCTCTGCTGCTGCTACGTCGCGTCGGCAGGTCTTCTTTCTGCGGCGAAGTGCTGTCAAGGCTGTTGCTAGGCGGCAGGCTGATATCTCGTCGTGATGATTCGCGAATCGTCGTCGTCGTCGGCGGCGGAGGATCTTCGGCATTGCGTCGTCCAGCAACCGCACCTCCATCGGTTGCTGCCTTTAGTTTCCCGGGTAAGGGCTCGGAGATCGGCCCCGGGTGGGACCGGTGTACTGACGGCGATGCGGCGAGATGTAGCGGCCCGGTGACGGCGAGCGTGAGGGTCGTCGTGGTTGCCACTGGGCTCCGGCGAGGTAGTCGGCGATGTCACGTGGTCTCTCGCCAAGCTGTGGACGCGGCGCGTTGACGGCGAACCCTCGTAGGCCCATCTCGCGGTATGGGCATCGGCGGTAGACATGGCCGGCTTCCCCACAGTGATAGCAGAGCGGGCGGTGGTCGGGGGCGCGCCAAATGTCCGTCTTCCTCTGGTAGCTGCGCTGGGCGACGGGCGGGCGTGCTGGCGGCGGCGGCAGTGGACGACGGAACTGCGGCGTTACGGGGCCCTGGCGCGAGCGCGGAGGGGGGCCTTGACGACGGGCGACGGCGGCGTAGGTCAGCGCTTCCGGCTGGGGTTGCGGCGATTGTGGCTGCACATCGGGAACTCCAAGTGAGCGCTGAACTTCGTCTTTGACGACGTCGGCGATAGATGCCACGTGAGGCTGCGACCTGGGAAAGAGCTTATGCAGCTCCTCGCGAATGACCGCTCTGATGGTTTCGCGCAGGTCGTCGGCGCCTAGCGCTTGAGCGTCGGCGTAGTTGGTCAGGGCACGGCGGTTGTATTGCCTGACGCGCATTTCAAGCGTCTTCTCGATCGTTGTAGCCTCGGAAAGAAATTCGGCGACAGTCTTGGGCGGGTTGCGCATCAATCCGGCGAATAGTTGGTCTTTGACACCCCGCATCAAGAACCGAACTTTCTTTTCTTCAGACATGTCGGGGTCGGCGTGGCGGAAGAGGCGAGTCATCTCCTCCGTGAAGATCGCGATGTTCTCGTTCGGCAATTGCACTCTGGTTTCTAAGAGAACCTCTGCCCTCTCCTTTCGTACGACACTCGTGAAGGTCCTCACGAAGTTTTCACGAAAGAGGTCCCACGTAGCCAGGGTGGTCTCTCTGTTCTCAAACCAGGTCCGAGCAGCGTCATCCAACGAAAAATAGACATGGCGTAGCTTGTCGTCGTCGCTCCATTTGTTGAACGTCGCGGTCCGCTCGTATGTCTCCAGCCAGGTTTCAGGGTCTTCAGCCGATGATCCACGGAAGGTCGGGGGCTCCCGAGGTTGTTGCAGCAGGATGGGGGACGCTGGGGCTGCCATTGAGGTCGTTGACTTGGCCTTGATCGCTGTGGTCTTCTCGGGAAGAAGTCCGTACTCCGGTAGAAGTCCTTGCTGCCTACGGCTAGCTCGCTGGTCCTTGGTGACGTTGGCGTTGTCCTCCGGTTTCGGGCTTGGATCGCGGCTTTGCGGGGGCGTTCGCTGCATGAACGCACTAGCACCTCCACCAGATGTCACGTAGTAGTGACGCTGAAGAAAACAGTCTTAAAACTGTGTACGACGAAACTGGTTGTTTATTGGGCGAACCTGTGCCCACAAAATCAAGGTACACTCAAAGCACAACGATAGCGGCGAACACAGTCGGCGATCGTCGAAAAATCTGATCAGCGGCGAAACGCGTCGGCTTTTATACCTGAGTCATCGAAGGTTCTAGATTAATCCCTGATGCCCGCGTGTCTTCCAGAAAGTTCTAGACAATTCGCGTCAGTCATGCAATCAGATAACAGAAGCGTCGGTGAAAACAGGCAATGGAAAGAAGCATCGATAACGTTCTAGAAACTTCCGATACAGGCGCGTCCTGCGCCGAGCGATAACGTTTAACATTTGTTAGCCGGTGGAAGGCGGCCACCGGTGAAAGATAAACATGTATACGTGTCAATATACAGGCTGCGATCTGTATATATCTTCTACCGTTATTAAATGTTATTTAATAATTCCTTATTACATTGTATTTTAAAACATACTGGCACTCTAAGACCAAGGCGGAGGGCAAGTTTCACAGAAACAAATGAAAACACAAGGGCTAAAGGGTTCAATATAAACTGCACATGAAAATGCAAAAGGTGTGGTGCATGTAGCACCATTAGTAGCATGTTGTCCAAAGCATTTATCCTGTATGTGCATAGCATTTTGTGTGACAGCATTTTTGTTATCAACTATGCTAACGAGAGCCCCCAAAAGCAATCACAGCTATTAACCAAGAAAATACTAGGCAGAAGGCTCCAGTGAGCAACAAGTGCGGAAGAACCAGGCCACAAACATTCAGACTGACGCATACATGCATAAGCTCGCACGAGAGCAAATCTGCACCCAAACAAGAGTGTTTGGTGACAGGTGACTACTGATTGAATTGATCAACAGTTCAAGAAAGACCTCAACAAGGAAGACTTCAACCTGGAGCCAATGTTTCAATAAACGGATTTTTCTTCGTCAAGGCTCTAACAAAACGAGTCTCCTTGTTGAAACGCTGTCTCCATGATGAGGCTTACTTTGTTCACCCGCTGCTGATCAAGCAAGAGTGTGCAACTGCACTATTAGATGCCTGTAACAGTGCTACAGCGTAACAAGAAAAAGGTACAGCAAAAGGTGCCATCTGTTTGAGTTACGTGGCCCAATGCAACAAAAAATCTTGACAGCTACGAATAACGAGCCACGTGTGCGCTACTTGCTCTCATTCATGTGCTTTCCTTTGCTGCACATCCCAGAATTAACACCTCAAAGCTCTCCGTGGTCCTCCTGTTCATATGGCACTATGTTAGGCACTTGCCTTTGTAGCAACTCACACTTGACAGACACTGGAGTTGCACACACCACGAAACGCCTACAATTAACCTGCTTGTCTTTTTCAACAATCACAAAATTAGTGAGCTTTTTGCAGATGCATCAGTATGAGGTCGCCAATATTTACCAGCACACCCAATGGCATCAATCGTTTCACCTCAGTGACCTTTTCTGCCAATGCAAATTATTCTGCACGATCCACAGGCCGAGTGGCAATTTGCATGACCGCAGGCAAGCAACAATGACGCTGCACAGGGCTCCCAACATTTGAAACAGACAGTAGCGGTAGTACGTACCACCTTGTGCCGAGTGTGCATCAACACGACGCCGCAGGTAATCAAGAAAAGCAAGCCACAGCCGCTGGTAGTCCTGCCCTTGGCTAAATCCAGCTTGTAACGCTTGCTCCATGGTTTCTGTGGGCAAAAAGTACGGAAAGTCAAGAACAAGTAAATCAAGAGACATACGAAAGTGCTACACGCTGTTGTGAGGCACATTTCTCAAATTTATAACAAAGTTCTAAGTCAAAGCTTTCTTTGCCTTTGCACATACTGCTTTCACAATTTTCAATCTCCCTTCCCATTGTTATCTTGTTTTTCTCAAAGGGGCCCGAGCCACCACTCAGGCTTGGGGAAAAAGCACAGTCCACGAATAGCATATGCTGCTGTGAGCATCTCGGCCAAATTCTGCAGTTGTGCCAGCGGGTGGACCTTGCAAGCAGAGCGCGAAGTCACTTTCTCTCAAATGCACTCTTTTCTGGCTGCTTTATTTCATAATATAGAAGATTCCCATACGTGGCTGCTCTTGGCCAATAGCTGCCATCAATCAAGAAGGATGTTTGGATCACTGCGCTTCTTCCTATACTGTTACTGTGTACAGTATAGACCACTTATAACGTAACTGCTTATAGTGCGGGACCAGATATAATACGATCTTTTCAGACTCCCGTTAATTTTCCTATAGCACTTTATGTATACGCGTATCGCTTATAGTGCAATTGCGGGACATGAAATACCGATAACCGGGGCTGCCTGCAAGTTCGGCAGTCAACCTAGACGGCAAACGCTCCCCTCAAGCCACAAATACCGTATTTACTTGAAATTAACACACTCTTTTTTGCTGATGAAACAGGTAAAAAAAATGTCGCAGTTTCACCCGAAAGGCATCAATTGCGATAGCAAATTAGTAGAGAGTTATAAGGAGTAGGGACAGTAGTTTTATCGGCTGCATAAACTTGACACATTCACTTACTGACTGAATTAACAAGCGTGGTGTCAGCGCGCACAAGCAAACATGAATAGACTATATGACCACAGACAACCACTGACAAAACGCGGGCGTGGGGAAGCGTGTGGCCGCTGCAGCGAGCGAAGGTTCGTGCACTCTATCACTTCAATGGAAACTGAGCGGCGCAAGCACAGCACATACAAAGGTCAGAGCGTGTGGAGATCGCATTCAAGACACGGTGCGCATGACAACACCGACAGCCGGCACAGGCGCAAAGTACAAGAACGCATTTGTTGGCAGAGTAGAAGCCCCCCCCCCCCCCCTTCCCTCCCTCCCTCCCTCCCACGCTGCCTTCCCGCTTTGCTATTTTGGCGTGGGAGACTGCGTCGCCAGTTACTCTTGCGCCCGATTGCAAGATACGCATTTGGTGCCGCAGCACAGCGTCACCCCCCCCCCCCTCCCTCCCTCTCATACCCCCGCGGATTTCGCGGGACGGAAGTCGCGTTTGCTCTCCGCTGTGCATTCGATCTCCGTGAAGGCGCGCGTTCCCCGCACGCTTTCACTCGCACATACGGCACGCGGCGACGATTGTGTCGCCCTTGGTCTTTATACGGAACCTCACGGCAACGGCAGTGACGCCGACGACAGAAATTCGCTTGAAGTGTCCATATAATTGCTACCGTAATAAAATTGCGTGCGCGTTACAATCGAGTACGACCCTAAATCTGCGTTACCATATAGCCGTCAGCATTTCAAAATGGCCACCTCGCGCCACGTGTCAAGCCTAGCTACTCTCGAGCCCTAGCTACCGTAGCTTCCTCCATGTGCTGCAGTACACGTGCTTAGGCAATAGTCTTCACGTTCTCTGCGTCTGCTCTATCAGCATGAAGAATGCAGAGTTCATCATGATGCCGCATTTAAAAGGAAAGTGATCATGTGTGCGGAGACGGACGGAAATCGGGACTGCATCACAGGCGTTTAGAGAATCGGAAACTTGCGTTCGGGACTGGCGCAAACAGAAGGAGAGGATTTTCGCCAGCAATGCAATGCGGAACGGTTTCAGTTGACCAAAGCAGGACGTAATCTGCGACGATCCATTTAGGCAATACGATCGCCTTGGCCCTATCTTGAAAGCAATCTGCGAAGTGGAAAGTCCGCCGCGCGCAGTGTTTTCGCCGCTTATAGGTCGCGTTGAAGCGAGAGACATGATAGCACGAAGGTCAATTCGCTCGCCGCCCTTCGTCACTCGAGCGTTTTGACAGTTCGTTTCCGCGGTCAACGAGCGAGATGTGTTCATGTTTGCTTGTGCGCGCGTGACACCGTGCTTGTTAATTTATTTAGTAAGCGAATACGGAGCCTAGAGCACGGTGACAGCGATGGCAGAAATGCGCCTGGAGTGTCCATTATCGCAATAAAGTAGTTGTTTTGGTCATAGTGCGGTACCGCTTATAGTGCGGATATTCGCGATTCCGGCGACTTACGTTATAAGCGGTCTATACTGTATATTTATTGACGCAGTTTACTAAACAGGCTGAAATAAGCAAAATTCTGTTTCAAATTTCAATAATAATTACGTACTGCCAGAAGAAGCCAATTATCGTCTGCTCACGCTTCGGCTACGGCCGCCCACGCAGGAATTACACTTTGCCCCCCCCCCCCCCCCCCGCTTATTGGTGCTCTAGCCATTGGGTCTCGCAATTTTTTACTAGTTTCGAACACTCAACTAGCCTCGAACCATGCGAAACTTAAGGTCAAACTACACGCATGCAAGTCAGCACTTGCTCACTCCTGACCGCTCCTGGTTGGACACCTTGGCAGACTTTGCTTCGTAATGAATTATTGATAGCGCTTCAAAACTTTATCGATTCAAATGAGCTATGATAGTAAATCAGACTATTTCAGAAATACTTTGCCGTCAAAAGTACTTCAATGCATTGAGCAAAAGCGGAGTTATTGGCAATCAAAGGTCCTGTTCGCGGTGCTTCCACTCCTTCTTCAATGCCTTGCGCTGCAAAGGCTATGGTGGACCGGGGCGTGCCCACAACGGTCCGCCTACTGAACGTCACCTTGGTGCTCAGTTCAAATTTGATTTTGGATGTTCTCGTAGCACCACTATTTCCGATTTTGGAGCCTATAACACCCCAAACGCGGTTGTCCTCTGTGAGCCGCAGTGTGCTCAGCCAGCGAACTTGTCGCAGCACCCCGCAGTAGCCGCAGTATTTAAGCTACACAGCAGACTGTGAACTGCTACTGTGAACTGCTACTGATACGTGCAACTGTATTGCGTATGCGCAGCGTTTGCTTTGTGCTGTTGTGACTCCGGTTACTACAACCTCGACCGGCGTTACTTCTAGGTAGCGTGGCGTTGTCGGCAGGCTGCTGGCGTCCAGGTAGACCATAGCGACCAGTCAGGGCGAGACGATTTTTAGTGCGAAACTTGCACTGTTTATTTCGTGGTTGGTGAAGGATAAAAAAAAGAAGATAATAAGGAGAAAATACATGGCGGGGCTGCTTAAATAGGCCCGCTAAAATCATAGGCGGGATTTCGCTCACGTCAACGTCACCTGACATGGCAGCTGCTCCCTCTCTCCTAGGCGACGTTGCACGTGCTTGCCTCCGCTAGCGGCGACACGAGGCTCCTCAGTTGCACAGTTCGTGGAAGGCGGCCTTCCTCACCTCCTGGGGTGCACGCACACAAAGGGGCCCGTAATCACTGCGGGGCGCCTGCCAGATCGAGGACCACTCAAGACACCATAGCAAATTAGGGATCCATCCTCCGTTTCGATTAGGCATGGTCTTCCGATAATCCTTTTTGCACGGGGTGTCACACGTCAATCGTAACCGTGCACAAGAGGGCTTCAGTGCGCGCTTGTGCTTATGCTCCAGTCTGGCGGTGCTACGTGGTGTGGACTGGTTTTGTCCAGCATGAGCTTGACCGATGGATAGTAGACACATCCAACTTGCGCATATTGAAGTTCTATACAAAGCAAGGTTTGCTAAGGGGTCAAACCTAGAAGCAGTTTAGGAGTGAGTGCACGCTGGCAAGCGTGCGTGTGGTCAGAGCTTCAGTTTTGCATGGTTCGAGGCTAGCTGAGTGTTCAAAACTGGTTGAAACTAGCGAGACCCGACAGCTACGGCCGAGCGTGAGCAGACGATAGTTGGCTTCTTCCAAAAGTACGTAATTCTTATCGAAATTCAAAAGCAGATTTTTGCTTACTTCAGCCTATTTACTAAACGCCGTCAATAAATATACACAGTAACAGTAAAAAGAAGCGCATTAATCCAAACACCCTTCTTGATTGATGTCAGCTATTGGCCAACAGCAGCCGCATATGGGAATGTGCTATATTATGAAATAAAGCAGCCCGAAAAAGAGTGAGGAGAAGGCTTCTGTTGAAAAGGGAGGGTTTGAGAAAAAGGTGACTTCGCGCTTCTCTGTGAGCTCCATGCACCTCACACCACTGCAAATTTTGGCTGATATGTTCACAGCAGTGAATGCTATCTGAGGACTGTGTTTTTTCACCAAGCCCGATGGGTGGTTCAGGACCCCTTTAACTTCACCAGGTGCACAAAAAGCTTGGCAGACACATGAAAGGCACAGTGGTGGAAGCCCCACCTTTGACTTTGTTGTGCTCAGCGTGTGAGCGCTCAAGTGCCTTCAGGTAGGAGGCCCAGAGGCTGGCAGACCACGGACAGTTGCGTACAGACCGCTCGTGGCAGGGCAGGGACACAGACTCCACCTTCAGCTGGTTGTCCTGCACCAGAGGACAGAGCTTGTCAACTACACTATGCACAGCCCTTTAAGGGGAGTGGAAGCACTTAAAAAAAAACAATTAGCTTTCAGCGAATTATTACAGGTTTTCAACCCCTGAATATGACAATCATAGTTTACTGGCCACAAGTGACTGCAAGTCGCCTTAATTTAACAAAAACGAGCAGCAACGTCTACGAGACACACCGTGGGTCAATTAAAGGGCTTTGATAGCGAAGGCGATCGTGGCGTCATCTTCAGTATCGGCAAGGCGCGTCATTCGAATAGAGCGCTCATGTGACCTCTGTGTTGACGTCATCCTTGCACCAGGTCTTTCGCAGATACGCTCAACATGCGAGGAGGGCGTAGCTTCGACAAAAATTTAAACAGCGATTGCAGCGCTGCTACGCACATAATCGAGAAAATAACTTCACAAGTTGAATTATACAGTTGCAGCCTCCCAAACCACTGTAAACCTTAATTCTAAACACTCTTCAGTTTCCCTTGAAGATCCATTGCACCACAGCATCACGAGCTACATTTAGCCACAACAACAAGTGTTGTTCACATTTCAAATTCAATATATTCAATTTCGTTCACTTGACATTCATTTAATACAGTTAAACCTCGAAATAAAAAGCGTTAATATAACGAAATTCTCGATATATCAAAGTATTTATTTTTTTATAACTTGCCCACAGAACGCCATGCATTTTGAACCTCAATACAGTCGACTTCCGTTAATTCGACCCTGGTGAGACCGCCGAAATTTATGTAATTATCCGGCGAGTAGAATTAAACAAGATGCTGAAAAAAAATGCCAAAACACACTGCTGATTCATTTGGCAGTATTTTCCCGGTTCTAAATGTTCCCCGAATCAAAAGTGCACCCGTTTTCAATGCGCTCAAAGTAGAAAACTAATGTATAAAATACATTAAGGAGGGACGTGGTGATTAAAATTATGATTACTTATTTATGAACCAAACTTGATAAAAGTTAGCATGCTTGTTTAGTTTCTTCTCCTGATTCTAAAAATGCAGTTATTTTTTCTGTAGGCTAATTATTTCGTTAGCATAATTACGAAAACAATGTCTTTTGTTCTTACTACAATAGACAAATAACGGCTGCATAAAAATAGACAAATGACATATGGACCAACAGCAGAAAGCACAAGCTACACAATATAGGAAGCACTTTTATGATTGCATCAATATTTCTTACTTTATAAAAGTACACTGAACACCATTGTTTTGAACATGGCCATGCATTAGTCACCCAAAAGACAAATTGAAAAAAAAAAAACTTTAAACAAAGAAACTTGAAAAACTGCTTCCTATGTTGGGTGCTCCAAGCATCTAGCTTCATGCTGCAAAAAAAATTAATAATATAACTATGATAGCTACTGATATATCACAGTAAATGTCTTGCTGGATGTGCAAAATTAGTATTTTGAGAAAATCAACAAAACAAACAAATGTCACATTTAAAGCTCCTAAACAAAGTAGGAAATAATGCACGCCCAATTTTTTAGCAAGTAAAAGGGGCAAGGGTCCAATATGTGTTGAATGGCGGCCAGTTTCCTAAAGTCAGCTTCGCCGCAATACTTCAGTGTTATGCGGTAAAGCATACAAACCCCCGATAAGGTAGTTTTGGTATCGTGTCCAATTGCACCGCGTAGGCAATTTTACACCCAATTTTCCTGAGAAAAAAAAGTACAAATAAAGAAAAGCTTGCGTTAGACTCAAGTACAGACATTGTGAGCTAGGCTATGGCTTGAAAATCTTCCTAGGGCAGGCTGAAAATAGCAATTTTCAACAGGAGATGACGAGTGTTCAACGCATTCACTGTTCCCTAAGCTTCGCCGAGACAGACACTGCTACTAAAGGCGTCGCTATTGTGGTAACCATAAAGATCAGGTACCTACGAGCTGACTGGCCCTGTTCAAATTATCCAGCAAAGGTCAATTATAGGACCAAAATAAAGTTTGGGCCCATAGAAATGCATGGACACTGGCTGCGACCTTCAGATGGGACCGAATTCACCGAAGTCGGATTAACAGAAGTCTACTGTATAACGAAGTGTTTGTTCGCGATTTCAAGGTAACAAAATTTCATTGCCACCAAAAAGAGATATAGAGGCAATAAATGGAAACTGCCAAGGGTGCAGATCGTCAAATGGTTGGATTAGGTACATGCAATCAATCTAAATCGCGCTCTGTATGACATAAAGTGGCTACCAAAGTGGAGCAATGTCTTTGCTAGTAGCAGCAAATTCAGCTGGTCATGGCCTCCAAAATCTCACAGCGCAAGCTGCCTGATTTTGGAGGTTATAACTGGTGAGTGCGGTGTTGGCGAAGCGTATCACACACCTTATCGACACATTTCTCTTATCGACACATGTATTCTGAGCGTGCGTTGCGCCAGCACCCGATATGATGTTTTTGTTGTCGTCCTATCCAAAACAAAACACCACTTTCAAGTGCTAACCAACACTAAGAACCAATTCAATGCGCATACCAAATCTTGCTAAATTTTATATTATTATTATAATATTATATATTATTGTATTATTATATTATTATATTATTATTAATTATATGAACACTCCAAAGCAGATTTCTGCCGCTGGCGTCGCCGTCGCCGTGAGGTTCCGTATGACGTCAACGGCGATGAAATCGTCGCCACGCTCCGGACGCTGTATGTGTGAGTGAAAGGGCGCAAGGGACGCGCGCTTTCACGGGGAGCGAACGCACGTCGGAGAGCAAACGCGCGTTCTGCACCGTGCTCCCTGAAGTGCTGCAGAATTAAGCGTCTCTTTCCTCCTTTCCATATATATAGAGAGCAAACACAACTTTTTCCGTCGCGCGGAAGGCTGTGGGGGGACGGGAGGGAGGGAGGAGAGGCAACGTTTAGCTGCGGCACCAAATACGTATTTACATAAAAACGCCGCGCGCCTTCGGTGCGAACGCGGGCAAAACGCCGACGACGTCAACAACAGTTCTGCGCGTTGCTGGTGCTGCTGCATGTCCAAGTTTATACAGCTGATAAAGCTACTATCCTTACTCCGTATAGCTCTCTACTAATTTGCTATCGCAATTGGTGCTTCGCCTTTCGGGTGAAACTGCGACAAATTTTTTTATCTTGACACGCGTGTGCATTGTCGCAAATTTACAACAAACATGGCAGCCGTGAACAACAGGTTCTTGCCCATCACCTCATTTTGATACGATTTTAAAGCAAAGTTTTCTCTTCTTTATAGCATTCAGCAGGTTTTGATGCTGCATTCGTCAGACTGTGTAGGAGAGAGGTCTGCTAATAGCGCCATTCCACTGCAGGCCACCCTATCAACCACGGCAACGGATTGAATGCAAAAGCTTCGCAGCCTTTGGTAAATTCCAGAACTTGGCATGGACTGCAATAGGTACATTCTACAACTTCATTATGTATCCAGCCACTTGGACCATGCGCACAAGGTGCGCGAATATAAATGCCATACTGAACTGCTCAGAAATTAATTTTTCCCCCAAACAATCTGCGACTGGAATCTTCTACCATCAGCCGTTGTGCATATTACTGATAATGCTAGCTTCGCTGCGGCGCTGGCGCTTTGAATGTGCATGCTCACTTGCTTTGCATTGAAAACTAATACTGCCCTCTTACCTGTATGCCATGATCAAACATTTATTGTATCCTGCTTCGATTTTCGTTATTATATGTATGTACACTCCCCCCCCTTACTGTAATGTCACTTAGGCGCTGTGGGTAATATGAATTTTAAAAAATAGTACCGCCGATGTGAGGATATCGTCAATATGTCATGAAACCACATCACTGATCACCAACTTTCAAATTTGGAAATTTTTCCAGCCCCTTTCATGAAGAAAAATCTGCCGGGACTGCACTTATTTGCATAAAAGGTTGAATTTCAATGTAATAGTGCTGATTTTACCGACTTTCTTATATCGAGGTTTAACTGTATTAACTGGCATGAATCTGGAAGTGTGAATTTAATGTCGTGTTATTCAATCCAGTCCCTGAACCAAATACCTGGTCTATGAAATTTGAATTTCAAATTATTTTGTCTCTGCAATATTTGTGACATCATGCAGCACGATTGCGCCCGCAAAATTGAGTAAGATGCCACACAGCGTTATAACTTCTCGCGTCAGTCAAACAGCACATGATTCCGGAACAGTAAAACTGGAATGTGCTTTCTCAAGCATTCTCGGATGCCATGGAATGCTCAGAATTGCTACATCGTGCAACGTTTCGCTGTCGTGCATTTTTGATTCAGTGCTTGTCAACCAGTAGCCACCGTATCGACTTCCATAGATCAGAACTTGGGGAATTGCCCAAAAAGTGGTATGCAAGTATCCATTCATGCAAGCACAATAAGAAGGCATCCACAGCTCAAAATGGCATCAGTAATGCATAAGCACTTGAGAACATAGAAAAGGGTAGAGAGGGCGAATTTGGGGAAAAAAATGGCCCGCCCAAACACAAGGCTGGCTAGTTGGCCGGACTGCTCAGCAAAAGTACCAATCAGCAGTGCCACAGCAGAGTGACGTCAAACATCTCGACAAAATTGAGCGCTCTAGAGTGCTTGAAAGCGACCAGCGGAATGTACCATTAGTATAGGAAACTTAGCGGCAACAGACAATTTCTGGAGTGCCCTCAATGCAAGTACATACCAGATATGCCATGTACCGCTCCCAGAGGTCTGCCACAAGACAGTGTTGCGCTAGGGCACGCTCGTAGAGGCACTGGATGCGGGCGGGGTCACCCTGCGCTTGCTCCCACTCCAGGTAGGGCAGGTATGTCGACAGGTCCGGCACTCCCCTGTCATCTTCACACAGCTTTCGCAGGGCACCATGGGAAACAGACAACAGGGGCAAGAGTGATTGACTGATTTGTGGGGTTTAACGTTCTACAGTTTCACTATGACAGATGCTGAGGTGGTGGGCTCCACATTAATTTTGACTCCCCCGGGATTGTTTAAGAAGCGCCAGAACCTCAGTATGCCTCTAACGTTTATGCGATCTGCATCCACTACGGCCACAAATGGAACAGCAGGCAACACAAGGTGCCCACAGTGCATTCAGCTATTAAGTCGAACCTTGATACTATAATAAACACAGATATAACAAATCTCACATTTTTCTTGCTGTTACTGGCATGGAATGAATGTTTGCTTATAACAAATATTGGACATAATGATGAAGGTATTTTCGTCTCAAACGTGACTTGGTAATGTCAAAGTTGTATACTTGTATTCAATGATGATGAAACGTAGTCTATGTATGTTCCTTTTCGCCGTTGATGAAATGATGGTAAGTTCACTTTCAGTTCACATTCTTTTCTGTCAGGCCCTGGAAACACATGCACGCAAAGAAAATGACTTAAAGTAAAACTTTAAAGCATAGAAAAGTGCCTTTAGAGCCTTGTGTGCCGGTGAGGAGCCAGATCTGTGTTCCAGTACCTTGTCTGTAGCGAAAAACCAGTCTCCCAATTGTATTAATGAGATCAGGAGTGACTTTGTATGTGCATCAAGCTCATAAATCACACTATAGGAGATTAATAGCCTCATTGGAACCACAGCCTGAAGCCACAGATGCAGGATACAGTCAGGATGCTAAAGAATGAATGGCCCCTGAAAGCAGAAGCCGCAATGTTAGGCTGTTTGAGAAAGCAAAAAACTTTTCTGTGCTGTTCAACAAGAAGTCCAGAAAATGACTCAAGTGCGGTGGTTACTACTTGTGTTCAAGTATACCTCAAATCGCCCTAGTTGCCATCAACTAGTAATGTTATTCTGTTCAGTCAGTGTTTTCTCAGTCAGTCTAGTACATTTTTATAATAACAGTCAAACCTGCATACATCAAACTCTCTCTCTCAAAAAAAAAAAGAGGGAATTAGTTCCATTCATCATAGTAGTAGTAGTAGTAGACATTTATTCGGCCAAGAATTACAAGCCGAGCATATCGACCGCCTGGGCGGCAAGTCTACGCTGTTCTTCTTCCCCTTCAGCGCCAAGCCAGTCGAGCCAGGTGGTGATGGAAAGGGAAGGGGAAGGATATGAATGCGATTGCTGAGCAGCGGGGCAGTAGAAAAGGCAATGAGCTAGGTCCGCAGACGTAGAGGGGCAGTTGGGACAGCTGGGGTCGAATCGATAACGATAGAGAAACAGACGGGAGGAGGTAACCAGTGCATTCATTTGGACTTGACGCAGAAGGCGAGCCTCCCACACAGTGAGTGATGGATGAGGGGGAGGGTAGAGGCGCTTGTTGAGGTCTACCTCCAGCTCCGTCTCGACAAGCGCCTCTACCCTCCCCCTCATCCATCACTCACTGTGTGGGAGGCTCGCCTTCTGCGTCAAGTCCAAATGAATGCACTGGTTACCTCCTCCCGTCTGTTTCTCTATCGTTATCGATTCGAACCCAGCTGTCCCAACTGCCCCTCTACGTCTGCGGACCTAGCTCATTGCCTTTTCTACTGCCCTGCTGCCCACAGTGCATTCAGCTATTAAGTCGAACCTTGATACTATAATAAACACAGATATAACAAATCTCACATTTTTCTTGCTGTTACTGGCATGGAATGAATGTTTGCTTATAACAAATATTGGACATAATGATGAAGGTATTTTCGTCTCAAACGTGACTTGGTAATGTCAAAGTTGTATACTTGTATTCAATGATGATGAAATAATTCGATATAGAACTTTGAAAGAATTTGACAATGCATAAAAGGCATCTCTTAAAAAAACTGTTCTTTACTTCCTCATACATGCACCGCAGGCATATTAGCGCAAAAATAGCCTCCGATCGTCTTTTGCTTTTTTATTTTCAAAGCATTGTTCAACATACACTTTCCAATGTTGTTAAGTGACTCTGAAATGCTGAGTCCACAGCCTTCTTTGGGCGCAGTAGTGGCGAAACAGTATGTCCATGAGGCGCTTCGAAACACGTGGGTGAGTCAGAACATGCCGAGTCCAGGCAGTTACTGTCGCCGGCGAGATCCTTAGCAACACTGGCAACGATGTCTGCATCGGCAAGCTCTCTGGTAGTCTCAACATCATCGCTGATGGACACGAAGCCAGTTGATGCCGTCCCATCACAAACAGCACCCGGAAAGTTGGATAGCTGGCTCCATAAATGATCAAGTTCCTCAAGGTATTCAATGCACTTGTCAGATGGAGAGTTTGCACCAGCCTCGCCGGAAACGCTGAGACCACAATGACGAAAGCAGTTACGAATCGTTGCTTTCTTGACGTCATTCCATGATGCATTCGACTTTAAAAGTGCACCCAGGAGATCGATTTTCATCTTTTAGCCAGTGCGGAGGTTTTTCAAGAGCCATTGCATAAGGAGGTTTCTGCAGCCTGCCTTCAATGCACGAATGATACCTTGATCTAAAAGGCTGCAGCAGCAACGTTACGCTCGGCGGCAGGGAACGAAGTTCAATGTTGTTGATGCTGACGTTGCAACAGTGAGCAGAGCAGTTATCAATGAGCAAACAGGACTTTCTGCCTTGGCTTACCAAGCCATCATCCCAGGAGTTAAGCCACTTGCCAAAAAGTTCGCAGGTCATCCATGCTTTCTGGTTAGACCTGTAGGTCACAGGAACAGAAAGTGCATTCTTTAAGCAACGCTCCAATTTGCTCTTTCCAATTACAAGTGGTCAACGCTTGGTCAATCCATCAATGTTGGTGGTGAACAACACGGATACTCCGGTTTTCCCGCTGTTGCGACCGGGGGTCCAAACACGTGCATGTGCACGAACAGGGAAAGAGGGAAGCACAATGACCCCGTCTCCGACACGGAGACGTGGCAGTTTGGGTCCAGTGGCATTCCAGAAGGGTGCCTATGTCTGGTTCGCTCCTCCTTAGTCACCCCGAGGTTGTGTGAAGGAATGTCCCCTTACAAATTGTCCAAACCTGTCCTAGTGGTATCCAACTGGTTGCCCTGAATCATCGCAGTTTCAGATGGCTCTGACAAGGGCATCGGCTCGTTTACCACTGTCGCGTTTGGTTTCTCAACTGGTTTCGCGAGGTAAACGCCCGACCACAACACTGCCATGAGACTTGTCATTCTGCCATGACAGCGTTGTGTTCGAAAACATCTGCCAGAATAAAGCAGTCTAGTCAACATTAAATATATCACAGGAATGATGCCTTATCTTGATGTCGTTCCAATTTTGCTCTGTACACTTGCCGACGCTGTTGACGTCCACTACACAACTTTCACATGCTCTTTAAAGCGATGCTATTTTTGCCCCGATTTCCTTTTTCTTTTTTCATGCATCCCGGTTGTAACAATTATCGATTATAACAATGAATTTTCGTGGCATTTGAATATTGTTATAAGTGGGACTCCGAGTGTACACGATGCGCATACAAAGGACATGTTTTTAAAGTATGGCATACTTCCTTTTTAACTACTGCATGACTTTACTCTACTATTAAAATACAAGAAGAGTCTTAAGCAAAACGAAACAAGCTTTCTTGCATTATTTCCCTTAACACAACCATCCAACATACCTTATTCACTTAGAAATAGAAGCACTTGGCTGACTCCCTTTTTAAGAACATGTTATGGAAGAAACAGATTAAAACTGCACATAGCTACCCTTCTAGGTGACCTAGAAAATTACAATATCGACATAGATAACTTAACCAGCAAAAAATGGAAAACTTATTTACTACACTGCTGGCGCTCTTAAATACATATAGACTGTTCGTTGATTTGTATGATTAGACTATTACATCGAATTGAAATTTTTTTTTTATGTGTCCTTGTAGACACTCACTGTTATTGCTTCTGTAATGAGGTTTCTAATTATTTTATGTAATGTGCTATGCGTTTTCTGTAGGCTGCTGTTCTGTGGGCTACTGTTCATGGTATTGTAATGAAGAAGTGCCGGTTAGCCTGGCGCATCTCCAGCGTATGCGATATACCGAAGAGGAAGTGCCGGTCAGTCAGGCGTATCCCCAGCGCTTTACGAACAGGGCCCATTCTGACTGTTCGCAGGGTTCTGACTGACGCACCGAGTTCAACCTCTCACTCCCTGCGTACCCTGTCAATAAACACCTTGACATTTGGTGGAGGTGCACGGTACGACTCCATCAACGCTGGAACTTCGGAGCTGAACTCTTCAACCATCTCAGCCCATGCCGGACGATCCCGCCCAGCCTTCTTGAACCATGCCTGATGATCCAGCCCAACAGGCTGCAGCCACAGCACAACCTGTCATCTGTCCTGGCATGCAGCATCAGCGGGATCCTGTGATTTTCGCGGGTACCGGTGATCACGACATCGAGGACTGGCTCGCCTCGTACGAAATAGTCCGCGCACACAACCACTGGGACGATACGGCAAAGCTCAACGTCATTTTCTACTTGAGGAATGTTGCACATTTGTGGTTTCGTAACCACAAATGCGACATCCTGACATGGTCAGCGTTCAAAACCAACTTCACGGAAGTCTTTTGTCGTCCTTCTGTGCGTAAACTTCAAGCCGAACAGCAACCATGTGAGAATTTCACCAGCTACATCGAAGGCGTCGTTAATCTGTGCAACAGAGTCGACGCAAGGATGCCAGAAGCCGGCAAAATCAGGCATATCCTCAAGGGAATTGAGGACAACACCTTTTATATGTTGGTTGCCCGAAACCCAACCACAGTGTCTGTCGTCATCACGCTGTGTCAGAGTTACGACGAACTTCGAAGGCCGCGAGTAGTGACACGACATCCGGCCTCAGAATTCGCCTCTGTCTCAGGTCTGATGCTAGGTATTCACGAGTCGCCTCTAATGCACCAGATAAAGAAGTTTGTGCGAGAAGAAGTTGCTCGGCAGCTTTCCCTGGTGCCCTTTGCGAACGCGCAACCATACTCCCCATTGACACCGGGGTTACGGACCGTCATCAAGGAGCAAGTCGCTGAGTGCCTGCCAGCTGCTATTCAACCGCCTACCGTCGCGGCATCCTTGACATACGCTGACATCGCTGCAAAGCCGCCCTTCACTCCACATCCACCTCTCCAAGCTGTTGCACGACCGCCCCTCGATTCCCTTTTCACTGCCTGCACCACAGCTACCACGCCAGCCAAATCCTTGGCGCACAGCGGACAACCGCCCAATTTGTTACCATTGTGGCTTTCCAGGACATGTTGCCCGCTTTTCTCGACACCGTATGCTGCCTATTTATGATTACCGCCGACCCATGAGCACTTACGCCATCGACAGGTACAATCTTCTGTGCCGCCAGATGAATCCCCTGGTCTCAACACTACTCGTCATTCTCCATCACCACACTGCCGCTCCATCTCACCGATGAGACGCTGGCCAAGCCCTCAACCTCAGAGAAACTAAGTGTCACAGTTCCCGAGGTGAGAACTGCGTCCCCTTCGATTTGACAAAGGTCGCGACATAACCCCTGAGATTGTCATTGACGTATACCTCGAAGGGATTCCAACATTCGCACTGGTCGATACGGGCGCAACAATCTTGGTGTTACGCGCAGGACTATGCCGACCCCCCCCCGGAGAGGAAAAGTAACGACATCACTTTCCAGACTGTATTTGAGTACTGCGAGCACACAGCCTGTCGAACCTTTGGGAGCCTGCACTGCACGGTGCTAGCCATCGGCGATGGAACGTGTCGGCTTGCACGCGTGACGGTGTCAAAAGCATGTTCCTGACGCATTCACTCAAATTACTAGGTAGTACAGTCAAAACGCTTGTCTAGCTTACGCTGTGACTGTGCTGCGTGTGCTGTACAACTTGTCAGCTTGCTACGCGAATTTACTGCCTCCTTCGACTGCCATCAACATTCTCTTGGCCGCACCACCACAGTCTCGCACAGCATCGACACCGGTTCGCATGCCCCATTCCGGCAGCATCCTTACCATGTGTCGGCTTCTGAGCGCCAAGTCATCGACGAACAAGTGAGCGATATGCTCGGCTTGGCGTGAATCAGCCGTACCATAGCCCGTGGGCATCGCCAATTGTCCTCATAAAAAAAAAACAGGCAAGTTTGCACTCGGTCGTGCAAAGCTTAGGCACAGCGAAACTGTCGATCCTCAAGTCTTACTGGTGTACTGCTAGGTATTAACTTGGTTTAACTTAACTACGCATGTAGAGAAGGTATTCTCGAGCGATCATTTTCGGAGGAAAGACATTTCGCGTGACTAGCACTGGACATGTCGGCGTTACGAGCGACACCGTTCCTGGCATGCCACAAACACAAGCAGGCTAACCAAGGTTGGCACAGTGCCAACAACACTGTTGCTTGCCGACACCAAATGCATTGGAGGCTAGCCGCTCGATATCTAGCAAAAGTTGACAAGACTAGTATGGCAAACCCCGAGGCCAAGCACATGCACACTGGGCGCTAGCTATGCACAATGTACGAGCGGCGCGCAGCAGACGACACGCCGGGATGACGTCACAGCGCATGCGCAGTAGCGCACAGCTGGCAGGTGCTCGGCGGAGCCATGTCTGTGTCGGGCGAAGCGAGCGCACACCTGCGCCAGCGGTTACTAGGCACCGAGAGGTGACATCATCGCTACTGCTTCAGCGCATGCGCGGCTAGACAACGCGGGTGGCATCGGCAGCAGCTCTGCACGTTGCCTCGTTGGTGCTGCTACAATTTCTTTCTCTATCTCGCTCTCATTTTCTATTTCCCTATCCCGAGCATGCTCTCCTTTCCTCTCCTTAACGTCCCATGTCAAGGCAACATGTGCACGGCACGGAGAGGAGGCGAGGCACACACCGCTCAGCGAGGTGGTTGCTAGGCAAAGAACAATGCTTCTATTCACTTCTGTGCTGATTACAGACGTCTTAACAAAATTACGTGCAAAGACGTATATCCCCTACCGCGCATAGACAATGCTCTTGACTGTTTGCAAGGTGCCGAGTTCTTTTCCTCTTTGGATTTCCGGTCTGGATAGTGGCAAGTCACCATGGCAGAGGCTGACCGCTCCAAAACCGCCTTCGTCACACCGGACGGGATTATACGAATTTAATGTCATGCTATTCGGCCTATGTAATGCGCCCGCTAATTTCGAGCATATGATATACAGTATCTTGTGCGGTCTCAAGTAGCACACGTGTTTGTGCTACCTAGATGATGTCGTCTTCTCACCTGATTTCCAGACTCCCCTCCAACGACCCAGAGAGGTATTAAGCTGCCTTACTAAGGCTGGCCTGCAGCGTAACATCGAAAAATGCTTCTTTGCTGTTCGTAAGCTTACCATCTTAGGCCACGTCGTATCCAAAGAAGGCATGCTTCTGGATCCTGCAAAACTCCGCGCAGTTGCGGAAGTTCCCCAAACCCACCAACCTGAAGACACTACGCAGTTTCGTCGGCCTCTGCTCCTATTTTCGCCGCTTTATGAAGAACTTCGCTATGACCATCGCCCCTTTGGCTCAACATGCTGGCTGGAGACAACACCCTATACGCCTGGTCGAAAGCATGCGATGACGCATTTACAACCTTCGCCATCTGCTCACCTCTCCTCCTATTCTGCGACATTTTGACCCCGCTGCCCCAACTGAATTCCATACTGATGCTAGTGGAGTCAGTCGTGGGGCAGTTCTTAACCAACGCAAACGTGGTCTTAAGGAATACGTCGTTGCTTATGCTAGCCGTATGCTGCCAAAGTTTGAACTAAACTACTCTGTTACAGAAAAGGATTGTTTAACCATACTCTGAGCCCTTACAAAAGTTTGCCCTTATTTATATGGCCACCAATTGGATGTAGTACAGTAAAATCTCGTTACAAGAAACACTCAAGGGACCCGGGAAACATGTCTCTTGTAACCAAGGTCTCTTGTAACCAAAAATTCTAAGAACACTGAGTAGTCGTCAGACTAGATCACTTTAGTATACGTACATCAGCATCAAAGTGTGTTTAATTAAACACATCTACGTACTACGCGTCTACAGTTGTACGTGCTTATACCGTAATCACGTCCTGGGGCGACATACCGCAGTTGTTCGATTCGACATACTGATTTGTTTGAGAGACCCCCCCCCCCCTCCAGCCCCCCAAAAAAGAAAAAGTATTTATAAGGCGATAAAAATGAGTCAGGTAGGGAATTTCATCTGTGGAACCCCAATTAATAGGGCCGCGTGCTAGCCGTGTGTGCAAGCGGCGCACAGCTACTCCGTACCGTGCAACTCCTGGGGAGTCTAATGTCCGCTCACAGGCGAATGTAACACGAGACGCCGCGTTCGTTTTTCTTTTTTTTATGTCGGCTGTCTTTAGACCTGGCACGAGCGTGCTTTTATGATGGTTCCCCTTCTGCTGTTCGGTTCCGCGCAACCTAGTAAGCGCACAAGCAGAGAAGCAGAGTGGGGGGATGCGGACTGCGGACGGGGCGATAGGCGCAGGAAGCAAAAAGCGAGCAAAGAGCGTGGTGCAAAGTCACGACATGGCAAAGATTCACAGCAAGATAGCCGGTCCAGTCGCGCATCCGCCTCGCGTCCTCTCGGCGCTGTTCGGCTCCCGACAATTCAAACACTCACTGAAACATGGCAATGTCCTCCGGAGTTCGACTACCAGCATACAAAGCGACCAGCGCCGCGGGCGCTGCGACAGAAATCCAGCTCAATGGTACTCTGTCACAGAGTCGGTCATGGAGGGAGCACTGACTGTGATTATAAAAGCATAATGACATAAAGTTCGGTGCAATTTGTAGTCACAACCATGCGAGTAAGGACATCCGGCTGCGGAACAGAACAGAATCGACCCAAGGGAATGAAAATTGCAGCGCACACCGGTTGGTACGACGTCGGCCGCATTGCGGGAGCGTGTCTGGGTTGTGTCTCTTCTAAATAGTGAAGAATTTACTCTAGGGACCTAAAAATGTTGCCCTTAGTAACCGAGTGTCTCTTGTAAGCATGTCTCTTATATGCAATGTTGTTAACACGGCGAACATAGGACAACCAACCAAACCATTTTCAAATGTCTCTTATAACTGAGTGTCTCTTGTAACCGTAATTTTACTGTAACGGACCACCATGCGCTGTGCTGGCTCTCCTCATTGAAAGACCCTTCTGGCCGCCTCACACGCTGGGCACTCCGTTTGCAAGAGTACGACATCTGGATCGTGTACCGCTCTGGATGCAGGCACACCGATTCAGACGCCCTCTCCCACTCGCCAATTTCACCTGACGTCCAGTCTTTGCCCACTCAACTTTGTCCTGTCAGCACTTGCCATCGATGACATGCGCGCTGAGCAGAGCAAAGACCCATGGATTTCTTCGTTTTCACTGATCCTGCCACTGTTACAGCACTACGGCCGCAGGCCCATCACTTTGTTATTCGAGACCAACTCCTCTACCGTCGCAACTATCGCCCTGAGGGTCGGCAATGGCTCCTCGTAATACCGAGTAATCTTTGGGCTGATTTATGCACATCGTTTCACACTGATCCCCAGTGTGCACACGGTGGCATGTTGAAGACTTACACCCGCCTTAGGCTCCGGTATTACTGGCCTGGCATGTACAAGTTCGTTCGCAAGTACGTCGGCTGCTGCCTCGACTGCCAGCGCCGAAAGGCGGTCCCTACTTTCACTGCTGCACCTTACAGCCATCCCGTCCTTTTGATCGCATCGGAATCGACCTTAACGGTCTGTTTCCTTATACCGGGGCTGGCGACCCCTGGATTGTCCTTGCAGTGGATCACCTCACACGCTATGCAGAAACTGCTGCACTTCCATCTTCAACTGCCCAAGACGTTGCATCATTTATACTGCGGCATGTTGTTCTTCGTCACGGAGCCCCTCAGGAACTTCGGAGTGATCTTACTTACTGTACGACCGCGAACCTACCTGCACCATTGATACCATTCTACTCTACCAGCCTGATTCATCGGAATGTGTTCCTGTATCTCAAGCTGCACAGCATGCTGAAGAATGCAGACAACTCACCCGTTGTCTTACCACCGAGATCAGAAGCTTTGTCGTGGTGGTTCTGACCCCCCAAGCTTCCCTTCAATTCATTGGTTCGGCTGCAGGTTCCAGCTTTAGCTCCCAGCCTTTCTTCTAAGCAGCTCCACGATATCACGGCCCTTACCGTGTAATTGCACAAACTTCCCTCGTGAACTATGTCGTAGAGCCTGTGTCGCCGTCTTCTGATCAGCACTGTCAGGAAACTTCACGTAGATTGGCTCAAGCCCTTCTACGATCCCTCTATGTTACCTTATGCTTAGATCGCCAGGATGGCGTCTTTTTGTCCGGGGGACAAATGTAACGAAGAAAGTGCCGGTTGGCCCGGCGTATCTCCAGCATATGTGATATACCGAAGTGCCAGTCAGTCAGGCGCATCACCAGCGCTTCGCACACAGGACCGATTCTGACTGCTCGCAGGGTTCTGACAGATGCACCGAGTTCGACCTCTCACTCCCTGCTTACCCTGTCAATAAACACCTTGACAGTATATTCTACAGTGGCATACTATAACAGAGCAGTGGCTGCAGATTTTTGAGTATTTTATATGTGCTTTGCGTTTTCTCTTATTTTTTCCCTTTTTTTTCTTTTTTACTGTGACCATTTGAAATCTGTAAATATTTCTTTTCTTTTTTTATCAGTCAAATGTATTTTTCCATCTCCTGTTTCTGCCAAGTAATGAGGCAAGCACCAAGTCAAGCTGCAGCTTAGCAGCTTTTTGTGCTTGTCCTAGCATGCTTCTGTTTTTGTACAAAATAAATGCTGAAATAAATGACTTGACCTGTACAGGTGTTCAGCAGAACACCTGTACTCTTCTTAGTACCTGCTTTTGTGCCTAACAAGCCACGCATGACTGACAGAGATTTCAAGTCACATCCCTCGAATCACCAAGCAGCGGAATCATTTGGGCTGTGAACATGCTAATAATTTCTTTAGATTATGCTATTACCAGCCCCATGGATTTGCTATGAGTGCTTCGATGACACATACAATGCTAAAGAGAACAGACTGGTGGGCTAGTTGGTACTACGTAACTTGAGGTCTAGCATAGAAGGGCACACAGGTTGATAGAGGGGATTGTCTTTGTCTCCTGTCATCCTGAGTGCCCTTTTGCGCTACACATAAAGTTATGTACAATGCATGTGTGACAAGTTTAGTTAAAGTGAAATTTTCGCTGAAGATGGCCTTTACAAGGGCTGGATGCAGCGACTCAACCCATGTGCACAGAACTAGCACTAACCAGAGCTGTCTCGTATTCCTGCACTTTTTCCAGCTTCAGCTTGGCCTTCTTGTAGAGATGCTCCACAGATGGCTCAATGGCTGCCTCACTCCACTCTTTCAGCTCTTGGTACGTCTTCTCCATGCCTGCAGGCCAGTGGCAACCGACTGTCATAAACCCCACCTCAGCTTGAACATTCAAGAAATTATGGTTAACACACACGAAGGCAGCCAGCAATGGAAGCTTTCTGCAGTAACAGAAATCAGATGGAAAAGAACACAAGCAGAGTGTCTCAGACCAGTGATTGCACCAGAACTGGTGCAATCACATTACAGTAGAACCCCACTGTGCTGGGTGCTGCGTTTTCCTGGCTGTTACGTCATTTTTGGCCGGTCCCGGCACAGCTCCTATAGGACCCAATGCATTGGTAACCCCGCTGTTGTGTCGCAACTGTGGGACTGATCCTGCATCATGCACTGCAAATTGTCACCCTGTGCCGGCCCGAGCGGCCATGTTGATTTTTCATGTACTACTAGCTTGGCTTGGTCTTGACGATGGAATTGGCCAGCTATAGTGCCGGGGGCGACTCCTATGATGTATTTTCAGTTTCCGCCAACAAAAGCATGGCCTTTGAGATCCCTATTTGCTATCTAAAGATGGTGTCTATGATGCGTTGGGGCCCTAATATTTCTTTTGGCGCATAGATGTTCCACATAGAGTCCAAGGGCGATAACGCCGTTGCGATGCGCCGTATGCTGTATGTGCGAGTGAAATCGTGCGAGGGGAGCCGACAACCGCAGCTAAATCTTGCGTTCGCAAGGGAGGTAAGCGGGGATGCAGAGCGGGAGGTAGGGGGGCGGTGTTCTACTCCGGCAGCAACTGCATACTTTGCGCGGCCGATCTGCAAACGGTTCATACGTACTTTTGTGCGTTCTGTGTTCTCACCACTCAGCTTGCGTTGAAGTGATAGACAGCACGAAGGTCACAACGCTCGCTGCTGCTGACGTGCTTCCTCACACCAGCGTTTTGATAGCGAGTGTGCGCACTCATCTTCTTCTTCTTTCTGGGGTTTTACGTGCCAAAAGCAGTTCTGATTATGAGGCACGCCGTAGTGGAGGGCTCCGGAATAATTTTGACCCCCTGGGGTTCTTTAACGTGCACTACAACGCAAGTACACGGGCGTTTTTGCATTTCGCCTCCATCGAAATGTGGCCACCGCGGCCGGGATTCGATCCCGCGATCTCGTGCTCAGCAGCGCAACGCCTTAGCTGACTGAGCCACCCTGGCGGGTCCGCACTCATCGAGTGTGATGTGTTCATGTCTGCCTGTGTGCGCTGACACCATGCTTGTTAATATAGTTGGTAAGTGAATGTTTACAAGTTTATATAGACAATAAAACTACTATCCTTACTCTGTATAGCTGTCTACTAATTTGCTATTGCAATCGATGCTTCGGCTTTCAGGCGAAACTGCGACTTTTTTTAAAACGTAAGAATTAAAATAAAATTATATGCAGTTCACCACTACTCTCATTTCTCACTTTTTCCTGTCTCTCGGCTTTTGCGTTTCCCGGATCTTACGTTTTCTTTTTTTACAGTCCCGTGAAAAACGTATCAGCGGGGTTCTACTGCATATTAATCGAGGGCTTCTTATTAAAAGCACTCACTTAACAGGCAATTAATTCACTGTGTAGAGTATAGCGCTAGGACGAACAATAGTGATGAAGACGCAGTGCTACTAATGAATGAGGGCTTATTACATGCACACAATAATTACACACCCTGTGGGAATCGAGGTGAATCTAGGCGCTTTTGTGCGATCATTATCCTATTCTGTCGTCCCTATGCCTCTGATTTTTTTTCCTGCTAAACGAATGAATTCCTTTTCCGAACGCTAAGCCAAAGAGTGGTGCCTAGTGCTCGTGCGTGGTCATACTGTACCTGAATTGCACTTATTGGAGGCCCAAGCCGACAGAGTTTGCCCTAGCTCTCACTTGCAGGCCCACTGGTTATCACAAGAGTACATAGCATAGCAGCGGGGACACTTTTTCCCTTAACGACATGTTGCAAGGAGCCATCCTCCCGCAGCGGTGTGCTAGTGGCACCCTTTGTGTGTCCACCATAGGCAGGAGAACCTATCTGCTTCCAGTGCCACCCCAGGATCAGGCGTTTGTGCAGTGTTCGGTGTCACCGGAGACGTTAACTTTGGGCAATGGTACTTTGTTTGTCGCCGCGCATCACTTGGCGGCCTTTCGCAGGCTGAGTGAGCACGCACAGCAGAGTGCTAGATTAAGCCAAGTGACAGTTGACGTGGCCCTGAGGCTCGCTAAGCCCAAACCCGCGGTGGCCGGTACATTCTGTGAGATGCAAGATCGCCACAACCATCATGGAAAAACGAGCACGATTATAATCTTAGAGGTCACCGAAACGCCACTTGGACTCGTAGCACTAATGTGGCTTTGCTTTCGTCCACTATGCTGTTTGGTATGTGGTACTTGTGGCCCTACAACACGGTTAACACTTGCTTTCACCCACACCCCCATGTAGCCGTGCAAACAGCTATTTTTGGTGACAACTTCGGATCATGATAATTATTATCGTCGTCATGTACTGATGATACTGATTGACCTTGTCACATGATAGCAGGCTATACAGTAGAAAGCTATATAGTACTACGGTAGCACTGTGGATCAAAACAAATCAAGGCAACAAGAGAGGGACATTTGCCACAAAGAAACTTGCCAAAAAGTGGGACTGAAAGCTGCCTCTTGAAGAGGCTGTAGATGCGGTTCCTCTGCGCAACAGTACTGCTCCCGCTGCTCCTGTGTGCTCTCTTCACTGGCCCCTGCCTGGAAAGAACAAGACGTAATGCCATAAGATGTGGAACTCCCAGTTCTGCATGTAAACTTCAGAAGTCGCAGTGGTGTTGCCCCTTTTCCCCCCATCGCCTGCTTTAGCTAAGTCCAGGAATCAAGCGTTATATTGTAACCAGCACATAAGACAGACATCTAAGAACAAAATGAATTCAGGATGCAATGCTAGACTAATGGTACTAGTCTAAAAGTCAGCTTTGTATGTTTGTTCTCACTAGCACCTTTTCTTTTTGCATTTTCTTTTCCTCTTTTTGGGCTAGTTATAATGTCCAAGCTCTTGGAAATGCACCAACATGTCCAACATTCATTGTTGCTTAAACAATAATCACAGTATGTACAACAAGCCTGCAACTGTTATAAATCAAATGTGTATGTGGGGGGTCTTTACGAAATGTTGAAATATCCCCTATGACAGGTCTTACAACACTGCTGCTTGGTTTGGATGATTGAAGAGAATGATATTAATTATGCAACAAGTAACAAAGTTTAATGAACTAATAACGAAATCCGCCTAATAAATCACATCAGGGCCCACATTGCAATGTGGAATAGAAGCCAATCAGCACTCAAAGCACGGCCACTTAGAAAGAGACCCAAGGCTACCAGCAGTTCTATGGTGCCTGTCATTAAAGTTGCAAAGCAATGTCTTGCTGTACCAATTCGTATTTTCCTATAAACCCTCTTTGCACATAGTGCAATGAGACTACATGGAGCATGAATATATTTTGTGGTGCATTTTGAAAACTGATATTCTAAACTGGTACCTAGATTTCCCCGAAATGGGCATGCTACAAGTATACTGAACAATTTCAATGCAGCAATTTCAATATTTATGCTAAAAGCATTAATTATGGCCGATAATTAATTTTTTGAACACTGCTAATTAGCTCATTCTGACACCTTATTTGCCTCACTAGTAATGTGCATTTATTCAGATAATCCTGTCCAATACCTGGCATTAAAATATTTGCCACAAGCGATTTTTAAAAGTTCTTTATACCTAATAAAAAAAATCACGTGGCATCTAAGAAGGGTCCTTCATTTTCAGGTGTTACATTTTTTTAAGTTCGGGGAGTAAAAATTGGGTGTTATTTTTAAAGAGGAAAACTGGGGGAAAATAATTTTTTTGTTGTTGTTGTCTGCAAGGAAAATTAGAGAGAAATTGCGGGCTTTATTATCTGGCAAGCCAAAACTTTGGGTTTTACCATAACATTTACAAACCATTACCACAACCAATGGTCTCCTTTTAAATACAAATGTTCTACTTAACCAAAACGAAATCACTCGCAGGAATATGTAATGGCTAATACAGCTGTTCACAAACCATGTGACAAACTCACCTTTAGAAAGTCTCCTCGCCAGGAATTATTAACAGATTTAAAAGAAGGCACATTAACAAAAACAACCAATAGGGATGGGCTTGGCGATCCCTTCTTTACTTTGTTCTCTGCACTTTTTTTAACAAAGAATGAAAGTACAAAAAGTAGTGCATGCTTTTGCAGGCGGTATGGTGCTTTTCCTTATCTTGCAATCCCTTGTCGACATACATTATGATATATGCATTGGGAGCATTTCTGTGACTACCCTAGACCTGTCAAGATTATCGTTCTTGTCTATTGTCGTCCTGTTTTACTGGTTTCCAATATACACTCTTGCAACAAAAGCTCACATCAACACAGGGAATATTGTAACACCTTGCTGTGTGCCGGAAGTGCTTCAGTGCAGTGATAAATTGTCATTGTGTATTCTCTTTCGGTTACTTACTTTTTATAGAATGAAATTAACCAACATTTTAACTATTACGAACAACATTTGTTCCCCATAGAGTTGGAAAAATTATCGATGAAGTGACCTGGTTAGCCAATAGGATATCTCACTCAACTAACGTGATATATATGTGCGACACGCATCAATTCGGGTTGGGGGGGGGAGCTGAAAATTCAGGGGAGTGGCAGTGCTGCGATCGGTAGCGGTGCACGTTTTTAAAACCTTATAGA
This sequence comes from Dermacentor silvarum, assembly GCF_013339745.2. Taxonomy (NCBI): domain Eukaryota; kingdom Metazoa; phylum Arthropoda; class Arachnida; order Ixodida; family Ixodidae; genus Dermacentor; species Dermacentor silvarum. The sequence continues at coordinate 107,241,212 of NC_051156.1, read as the reverse complement.
ACAATTACATGCTTTACGCGGAGCGCTTAAATGTGTTAATGATCAGAAGGACCTACCCTAACGACTCAGTACGTTTGTACAGAATCGTCAAAATCATTTCCCGTTCCCTTGAAGCAAAAACGAGGCTTATACCATCATCAGCAGCAGCGGCCTATTTTTATGCCCGCTGCAGGCCAAAGGCCTCTCCCTGCGATCTCCCATTACCCCTGTCTTGCACTAGCTAATTCCAACTTGTACGTGCAAATTTCCTAATTTCCTAATGGCACCTATTCTGTAGTTTTAACAGTCCACCGGTTACCTGCCCAACGTATTACAAGGCCTGCACACTTCCATTTTTTTCTCTTAATGTCAGCTAGAACATCAGCTACCGCCAACGCAACATTTTTCGTTCCGTCGCTCTTTGTGCGGTCCTTAACTTGTTCTCGAGCTTCTTTGTTAACCTCGAAGTTTCTGCCCCATATGTTAGCACCCGCAGAATGCAATGATTGTACACTTTTCTTTTAAACGACAGTGGTAAGCTCCCAGTCAGGATTTGGCAATGCCTGCCGTATGCATTCCAACCCAATTTCATTCTTCTGTAAATTTCTTTCTCATGATCAGGGTCCCCTGTGAGTAATTGACCTAGATAAACCTACTTCTTTACAGACTCTAGAGGCTGACTGGCGATCCTGAATTCTTGTTCCCTTGCCAGGCTATTGAACATTATCTTTGTCTTCTGCATATTAATCTTCAATCCTACTCTTACACTTTCTTGGTTAAGGTCCTCAATCATTTGTTGTAGTTTGTCCCCCGTATTGCTGAACAAGACAATGTCATCTGCAAACTGAAGGTTGCTGAGATATTCGCCCTTAATCGTCACACACAAGCCTTTCCAATACTCGAATACTTCAACTTCTTTATGTCACATTTGTTCCTCTTAGAAAGAAAGAGGAAAAATGCTTCGACAGGAACAAAAAGCTATAGCAAAGTAGCTTGATGAGGTTCCTGCCCATGTCTTGGCACAGAGGATAACAAGCAAACCATACAATTATACAATGAACATAATGAATACAGGTGAGCAACGCATATAAAAATGTAGTGATATGCATTCCCACAAGGGACATTCCACCAAAAGAACACATTCATGATAGAACTTTTCACATACACAGCAAAGGTGTACATAGTGGAACACATAAATAACATTAATACGTTCGTATAAACAATGAATTTCCAACATAAATGAGGTGTATTAATAGAGGACTATTAGTCGAACAATAGATGCTATATAACAATTTATTAAGTGCGACATATGAAATGTGCGTAATGATAAAACTGGGCGTAATCAATTTATGTTCAGAATAAGAAATCTCTTAAACTCTTTCCTAGTAATGGTGTATAAATCGATTCCTTGGCAATGTAAGTGTCTTAAGTAAATGGGCATGCAGTGTTCTAGTCTATTTAATTCATGGTTTGCGCGTGAGAAAGGTATTAGCCATTGGTCTCTGTTTCTTATATTATATTGGCTTTTATGGGGTTTTCTGCGATTACATAACATTAGAAAAAGTTTATTATTAAAACTTCTAAGCATGCAGTGAATAGCATTGGAGAGATTATGTCTCCTTGCCTGACCCCTGTTCTTGATAGGTAATTTTCTATTTTTCTTGTGGAGAACCAAAGTACCTGTGGCTTATACCATATTTCAATATTAATATTATTGTGATATGACGATTTATTAGACGTCTCACGCAATCGAGGCAGTCCACGAACGCTGATGGTGCGCACAGCGACAGACGCAAGAGCACTTCTTCCTCTTCTTCACTACAATGGCCCCCGGGAGAGAAGATGAGCCATCCTGGCGACCTACGGCGTAGGTAGGATCAGGGGGTCATAGTATGGCTTAAGTCGGCTGACATGAACCGTGTCACGTCCACGATGTCTAAGGTCGTGTGATGGCGTCACAGGCTCGACAACGTAGGTTGACAGCCGAGGTACGGTCGATGACGCGGTAGGACCATCATAGCGTGCAAGAAGTTTGGTTGAAAGGCCAGGGCTGTGAGGTGGGATCCACAACCAAACAAGGGAACCAGTCGGAAAATGTAGTGTAGGCACGTTACTGTCATGCCGCAGCTTTTGGCGACCTTGGGCGGCGGTCGTAAGGGTACGGGCGAGCTGCCTACAGTCCTCTGCGTATTTGGCGGCTTCAGACACTGGCGTGCATTCAGAAGCGTCGGGTCGGTATGGGAGCAGGGTGTCCATTGTACACGAGGGTTCGCGGCCATATAACAGAAAGAATGGGAAAAGCCAGTGGTAGCTTGTGTGGCGGTATTGTAGGCATACGTTACGAACGGCAAAACAGTGTCCCAGTTACTGTGGTCCGAGGCAACGTATATAGTCAACATGTCACCGAGTGTGCGGTTGAACCTCTCTGTCAAGCCGTTCGTTTGCGGGTGGTAGGCGGTAGACTTGCGGTGAACGATGCTGCATGCAGCGAGAAGGGCTTGTATTACTTCGGACAGGAACACACGCCCCCGGTCGCTGAGCAGTTCGTGTGGTGCTCCATGTCGAAGAACGAAGTTCCACAAGATGAAGAAGGCCACTTCGCGCGCAGAGGCCGCCGGAAGTGCGGCAGTCTCGGCGTAGCGCGTCAAGTGGTCGACGCCTACAATTATCCATCGGTTACCCGAGGAACTGCAGGGAAGTGGCCCGTATAGGTCTATGCCGACGCGATCAAATGGCCGGGCCGGGCACGGGAGCGGCTGTAACTCGCCAGGAGGGCGCTGTTGAATTTTACGCCTTTGGCACGCCGTGCAAGCGCGTACGTACTGGCGCACGAAGTGATACATGCCGTGCCAGTAGAAACGCTGCCTCAGCCGAGTGTACGTTTTCAGAACACCGGCGTGACCATTATGAGGAGCGGCATGGAAATAAGCGCATATGTCAGTACGCATGTGTCGTGGTATCACAAGCAGCCATTTGCGACTATCAGGCAAATAATTTCTGCGGTAGAGGACGTTGTCGTGGACAGCAAAGTGAGCGGCTTGGCGACGAAGTGTTCGAGAAGAGGGTGTGACGGATGGATCGTGGAGGAAATTCAGCATAGTTGAAAGCAGGGGATCCTTACGCTGCTCGGCCGGCATATCAGCGACGTTGATCGTCGACATGGATGTGAAGGACGTTGACACTGAAGCCACATCGGAAGGTAGCGGTGATCGGGAAAGCGCATCGGCGTCAGAGTGCTTTCTGCCCGATCGGTAGACAATGCGGATGTTATATTCTTGTAAGTGAAGTGCCCAGCGGCCGAGGCGACCTGACGGATCTTTCAACGAGGACAGCCAGCAAAGGGCGTGGTGGTCGGTAACAATGTCAAAAGGGCGACCATATAGGTATGGACGAAATTTGACGAGAGCCCAAATAATGGCCAAGCACTCTTTATCTGTGACAGAGTAGTTGGCTTCTGCCTTCTTTAAAGTGCGACTCGCATATGCGACGACGTACTCGTCGTAGCCGTCTTTCCGTTGCGCTAGGACTGCACCAAGTCCGATGCCACTGGCGTCCGTGTGTAGCTCTGTGGGCGCTGTCGGATCGTAGTGTCGAAGAATCGGCGGCGAAGTAAGTAGACGACGTAGTTTCTTGAAGGCGTCGTCACACGAAGTTGACCACGCGGAGATGCCGCTGCTAGCCGTAAGCAAATTGGCCAGTGGTGCGATAATAGTGGCAAAATTGCGCACAAAACGCCGAAAGTAAGAGCAGAGCCCTATAAAGTTGCGGAGTGCCTTAAGAGTAGTGGGCATCGGAAACTCTGCGACCGCGCGAAGCTTGGCTGGGTCAAGAAGTACACCATCCTTCGAAACAATGTGGCCCAATATTGTTAACTTGCGGGCAGCAAAACGGCACTTTTTGATGTTGAGTTGGAGGCCGGCAGAGGTGAGACACGTCAGGATCTCACGCAAGCGAACAAGGTGCGTCGGGAAATCGGGCGAAAACACGACAATATCATCAAGGTAGCATAGACATGTTTTCCACTTGTAGTTACGAAGGATAGTGTCCATCATACGCTCGAAAGTAGCGGGCGCGTTGCAGAGCCCGAATGGCACTACGGTAAATTCATACAAGCCGTCGGGCGTGACGAAAGCTGTCTTCTCACAGTCGTCTTCAGCCATCGGCACTTGCCAATAGCCGGAGCGAAGATCCAAAGATGAGAAGTACTCCGCGCCTTGTAGGGAGTCGAGGGCGTCATCTATCCGAGGCAGCGGATAGACATCTTTACGAGTTATCTTATTGAGCCGACGGTAATCCACACAGAAGCGTATTGAGCCGTCCTTCTTGCGTACTAATACTACAGGAGACGCCCAAGGACTCTGGGAAGGCCGAATGACGCCACGATGCAGCATATCGTCGACTTGCTCGGTAAGTAGCTGTCGCTCGGCTGCCGACATGCGGTATGGCCGCTGGCGTAATGGTGGATGGGAACCGGTGTGGATGCTGTGAGTGACGGTCGCCGTACGTCCCAGGGATGGTTGGTCGCAATCAAACGACGAGCGAAAATTTTGAAGAAGCGCGAGGACTTGCTGGCGGTACGGAGGTGGCAGATCGGCATCCAAGGCCGATTCAAGAACGTCTGACGACGACGACGACGACGACGACAATGATGATGATGATGATGATGCGCACAGCAATGGAGAAGTGAGGGCGTCGAGGTTATAGGCCGTGTCGTCGGAAGTATTGAGAATGTGAAGCGGGTCACGGGGCTGAACACGACCAAGGGATTCTCCACGCAGTAAGGTCACAGGGGATTGAAGCGGGTTACACACAAGCATAGTGGATAATCCAGATACAGTGTTGAGGATGGCAAATGGTAGAGGTAGAGCCTTGCGACGTAGGAAAATAGGCGATGGTGTAAAAAGCACCGTAGCGTCTGGCGCGGCGGAGCAAGATACGGGCACAAGAACCAACATTTCGGGTGGTATGTTCGTATCGGAGACAACGGTGAGCTTGGCGGCTTTACTTTCAGAAAGGTCAGGCAGCGAGGCTTCGGAAAGCGGGAAAAGCGCCACTTCGGCCCGAGCGCAGTAACGTTGATGTTGATGATGGCACGATGGTGAGACAAGAAGTCCCAGCCGAGAATGATGTCATGTGAACATGAAGGAAGCACGAAAAATTCAACAACATAAACAACGTCGGCAATGAGCACTCTTGCGGTACATTGAGCAAGCGGTGCTATATGCTGCGCACTCGCGGTACGCAGTAGCAAACCAGACAACGGCGTGGTGACCTTGCGGAGCTTACGACAAAGCTTTTCGTCCATAACAGAAACCGCAGCCCCAGTATCAATAAGCGCAATTGTGGCGGTTCCTTCGACCAAAACGTCCAGTAAATTGCGTGGCGACTGTGCAGGCCTTGTAGAAGTCGCGAAGCTGGCAGTTCGTGCCCGCAGAACTGCAGCAACTAGTTTCCCTCGCTAGGTGACTGGCGACGACGTAAGGGGGAAAGCGAGCGACGACGTGGTGACGGAGAACGATGGTTGCCGAAAGGGCGTCGAGAAGACGGCAGATACTCTGGGTCGGGATGCATGGAATGGCCGGTAGCATCGTGGGAATATCCATACCCAGGCGTTGAGACAGCAGGGTTAGTAGGGGGCATGCGACGATGGCAGAAGCGTGCGACATGGCCAGCGAAACCGCAAGCGAAACATATGGGTCGGTTGTCGCGCGTGCGCCAAGGGTTCTGAACTTGGCTTCGAGGCGCAATAGGAGGCGACACGGGAGTTGGCACTGCTTGAGGTCGCACTGTCGCAGGAAATTCGAATGTCGGCGGCGCAGGTCGCGCTGCGACCGCGGCATAGGTCAGAGGTGCCGCCACGGGAGGACATGGTTGAGCCAAAGGTAGCGAGTCGGCAAGTTCCTCGTGAATGGCTCTTCTAATGGGAGCAGCCAGAGATGTGTCAGGCTGTAGGGGTCGATCGCTGAGAGGCAGCATAGACAGTTGGCGCGCCACCTCCTCACGAATAAAATCCTTAATCTGAACGGAGAGTGAGGATTCTGGCGAGGAGTTGGAGGGAAGCGTGAGGCCCGAGAGAGAGTGGCCGGGTGGAACAGCGCTGCGCGCATGGACCCTCTGGCGATGCAGCTCATCGAAGCTCTGGCAAAGAGTGACGACAGCTGCGACAGATGAAGGGTTTCGCGCGAGAAGCATTTGAAATGCGTCGTCCTCGATGCCCTTGAGGATGTGCTTCACCTTGTCCTCTTCACTCATGGTAGAATCGACGCGGGCGCAAATACCGACGACATCCTCTATGTAGCTGGTGTACGTCTCGCCGGGCTGTTGAGCGCGCTGGCGTAGACGCTGTTGAGCATGGAGCTTTCGTAAGGCTGGGCGGCCGAAGACTTCCGTGAATGCTGCCTTGAAAGCGGACCAGGTTTGGAGTTCCCGCTCATGATTGTGGAACCAGAGGTTCGCAACGTCAGCAAGATAGAAGATGACGGAACGTAACTTCGTCGGGTCATCCCACTTGTTGTTCTCACTGACGCGCTCATAGGTAGAGAGCCAATCTTCCACGTCAGTCTCACCGGCTCCGCTGAAGACGGGGGGGGTCCCGCTGCCGCTGGACGGCGCCGCAAATGATGGGCGCGGCGGAAGCTGCAGGCGGATTGTCGGTAGGCTCGATCGAGCATGGTAGCGGCTGAAGCAGTCGGCAACGTTCGGCTGCGAAGTTCCAGGGTGAGGTCGGGGATTGCAGCACCTTCCACCAAATGTGATATGACGATTTATTAGACGTCTCACGCAATCGAGGCAGTCCACGAACACTGATGGTGCGCAAGAGCACTTCTTCCTCTTCTTCACTACATTATTAATATTATGATGTGTCTGAACCACTTGCTCGCATAAGGTAGGCAGCATTAATTAGTTTTGTAACATCTTCCTTTACATGTACTACTATAATTTAAAGAAGGGCAAACTTCAGAGGGAAATCGGGTGTAATGCAGTTTTCATAAATTTCGTTCGGGGTGCTAAAATTAGGCATTATACAGTTTTACCCTAAAAACAGAGGACCTGCATACAAGATGGCAGAAATCTAGGAGCACGCCTGCATGAAAATCCTGTAAATGTAACAATGTAGGAAAATGGAGAAGCTACCATTACTTTCATGGCAAATGAGAACTGTGACACCACATACTCATTTTTTCATTTAAAGGGTGCCTTAGGTTATCGCGCTCCGCGGCGCAAACTCCAGAGCCATGCACCCAAGTGCACTGGAGCGTGGCGTCTTTGGAGCGTAGCTTTGGAACAGCATAGCTGTTCATGCTGCTGCCAGAGGTACCGCGCCACACAAATTGTTTCTGCTCCGTGGTATGCCGACTAGTAATTCATTGCAGATCACAGGAGGACAGAGAGCAAAGCAGTATGATTCGAGGCATTCAGAATTATGTTGTCAACGAAATATGTGGCCAACCAAATAGTCACTGAAGACTTGATTGGGTACCAATGTGTCCGACAAGCAGAGATTGTGCAGTCATGTCCCCATTTGGCGTGAAACACGAGCGCAAATGTGAAACCAAAGAGCACATGCAACATGCCAACTGCGCCTTGAAAGGGTGAAAGTGCAAGGAGGGTGGAGATACATCATTATACCAGAAGCCATAGTAGGCATGAGCTCCGGCACACCATCTCCCAGGCATAGAGTGCGCTCCCTCATCGCACGCTGGAATTCACTTTCGGCTATTAAGTTTACTTAGAGCACTAGAGCGCACTTGAGCTCCTTAATTTAATGCACCCAATGACACTAAGAACCCGCCTCTTCTACAGGGAAACTAGCGTCATGTAAAATGGTTAGCCACACAACATTCCAGAATAACAAACAACATGCGTTAAATATTCATTGGCCCACAAAAGGCAAAAGCCAAGCGTAAGAACACGGTAACCTATTCTTAAACTCTATTATTGTGAAAACTGTACTGCCATTCTCACAGCCATATTCATTTGGAGCTCATCTACAATTAACATCAAATGATGTCATCATCTAATGTTTAATGTAAACGCAACTTTGTTTGCTTACCCCATTGTACTGTTTTATTTATTTTTTTCATTCTTCTTTTTTTTAAGTGTCTGATTGTCTTGCTGCTTTGCGTAATCCTTTACTGAGTGACGTATAGGTGTCTACAACCTTTGTAACGTATTTCCATTGTATTTGTGCTTCATATATGTTGTTGCTTATTCTGTATGTGCACTTTACAGGAGGTCCCCCCTGCAGTTTTACTTTGAAACCTACCTTTACAAACTTTTTGCACCCAGTTTTTGGTGTGATCCATGGAACCAGTTAATAAACGTGAAACCCGAACGGATAACACAAGGACCACCCACCTGGACGGTAGACAGGAGGCAGATCTCGAACTCGCGGTAGGCCTCCCACAGGAGGGAGCCCTGGGAGACGTGGAGGCCGGCAGCCGTGACCGCCCGCTCAAACACCTGCCGCACCCGCTCAAGCCCTTGTTCGGCATTCATCAGGCCAATGGAGAACTGGGCATACTCCAGCCATAGGGCCACCGCTGGAGATGAGTGGGTCAGGGCATGCACAGGGCAAAGACGTCAGAAAAAGAAAAAGGGCACCAAGCAATGTCTAGGCTCAAAATTTTGCACAGAAAAGATCCAACAAGCAAGATAATAATAATAATAATAATAATAATAATAATAATAATAATAATAATAATAATAATAATAATAATAACAACAACAACAGAGAAAATGAAATAGACTAGAAAATGGCAGGCTATCTGTTTTCTTCATTCAATAATGGACACACACTTTATTAAAGAGTGTCGGTGACTCACACAGGTAGTCATGGACGGCTCGCTCGAAGAGTGGCATCACTTTCTCTTTGTCCTCGTCACTCTCACACAACGTGCTCTCGTCTTTGATCCACTCCAGCCACAACTCTGCGCATCAAGAAAACGCGACGACGTTATCATCACAGAATGATGTAAAAAGAACTACACAGTTTGTAGAGATTTTACACATCTACAAACCTACCGGGCGTAAGGGGGAAAATCTTGGCCATTCCTTCCCTCGCTTCCCGCAGCTTCTCGAGGTTTCCCGTGTTACGCAAGAAGGTGATCAGAGCTGTGTGGCTATCGTAATGGTACGGGTTGGCCGTGATCTGCAAATCGAGAGCAAAGCATGGCTTTTATAGAAGCAAATGAGAAAAGCTGGCGTGGAGGCTTTGCGCACATGAAAACATCAGGGTAGCAATACGCTTGCAAGCGTCACTTCTAGCCAAGTGAAAAAAGAAAAAAAAATTGGGTACAATATTATAGGATCGATCATATTAAGCGTTCGAGTGCTGTAATTCTTTCGTGTGATGAACGCTAACGTCAAAGTACTACGCTGGAAACACCGCGAGTATACGGTCTAATGTCAGTACTATTTCTGGACCACCAAAATAACAACTACCGTGGTCCAGCAAACGTTAAAAAACAAAAGTGCTACAGTTACAAAACGCACGTGAAGAGTCTACATGCGGATGTCATATGTCTCCGTCAGATGCCGGTCATTGCACACAAGAGAAACCACGTTGCATATTACGCAGCAACTTGGCACGAGTATTTTGTAACGTGTCAACGCTTATTTTATCTCCCTCTCTACTCAACCGCACAGAATTTTGTGGTGTAGATTACAGCACTCGCGATCGTCAGCATTTTGAGCAATATGCGTCAACACAGCGTGTGCCCGGCGTGCATGAGTAGCACATGCTGTTGCCTCCACCTTTGCTTGCAACTCTTCAATTTGCTTTTCTTCCTCATCATCGGCGTCTTTGTCGTCTTCTTCGCAAGAGCTGTCGTCAGACATCGCATCCTCTTCGTTCTTGTCGTGATTTGTTTCCATCTCCTCGCTCAAATCGTTTTCAGCACCCGCCATGTTTCTCGGAGGTTTTGTCAAAACCAGAAGTTGTAAGGTTGTATAACCAAGAAAAAAATAATTTAACGCAAAAACAAAGTAATGTTTTTCTATTGCTGTGCACATAAATATTATGCGTTGTGTAACATTTAACTGAACAACTTCTAGTTATTGTATGTGTACCAAAGCCCAACTCCGTTTTCGTTGCTGTTTGTGACCATGCGCTTGTGTTTATGGTGTTGCTGGGGCAGCTGGGGCTAAGCGGCTATGTTGCTTTAACTGGGATTAACGGTGACCACATATGATATGATATTTGCATTCTTTACGAGCCTGAAGACTATAAATAAATGCGGCAACATGTCTTTTGTTTCGTTAAGGGCGATGATTATACTTTTTCTCGGTTTCACGTCGTGCACACTTTGGAGACTCGGTGCATGTGTGGACAGAGGTAAGCGGTCTGGATGTAGCAAGTGCACCCGTTCCGAAAGCTGACAGAAGAGCGGATTTTGCGTTGCTACTAGCGCAACTCAATGTCTGCGCTGTTTGTTTGTCAGATGCTGGTATTGTCTTCGTCGTGCTGAGTCAAGACAGTGCAATGAGCAGCAAAGCGGCAGAGCAGCTATCGTCAAGCATAGCGGAGCAAGCTACAGCGCTGAAAATGGTATACACATTCATTTATTTTGCCTGTCAGCCGTATTAACTTACTTCAAATGCTCGCCCGCATGACCTCCCAGCCGCCTGAGCGGTGAGATAGAAAAATATTACACGAGCAAAGAGCTCGGACGGTCAGCCAGAATCATCTGATTCTGGTAAGCCACTCGCCATGAAATGGGTGTTGGCAGGATGAATTAAGCGACAGAAGCGCTTGCAGTGAGTCGTACACTCAACCAAAGTCCCGCCAGGAAAAATACATTAGTTATCCTTCGTTGAGCGGCAAAAAGCGCTACTCGGAGTGGAGCGTAGTTTTCTACGAGGTAAATGGAAACAACCAATTGCACTATTTCCAGCGTAGTGTTTAGGAGTGCAGTATTTTCACGCTTGTGAACAGGATGATAAAAAAAATTTATTGTGCAAAATTGTTTGCTTTTTTTTTTTCCTTTTTTTCGGGGGGGGGGGGGGGGGGGGGGTTCTGAGTTCTTCCTGCCTACGATGATTCGGTGAAAAAGGTCAGCGCGCCCAAACGCAGATTCTGTAGCAATGCTGTGCGCAACTGCTGCTGGCGATTTTGTTTTATTTAGTCACAACCAAAATCATTTAGTTATACAGTTGAACCCGGATATATCGAACCCACATGTATAACGAAGTCCCCTTCGAAAGTATTTGTATAAGATCTGTATTTCATATATCGAATTATCTATATATCGAAATTTCTTGTGATCCCCTTCAGATTCGATATATCCGGGTTCTACTGTAGTTACATTTATCATTTAGTTATAAACGCGGATTGCATTGGAAAGTCAGAGAAGGCTAAATGTGGCAACTTTTGGCGATGCTATTAAACACTCGATAACATCACAGAATATCGAAGACATCGCACTGAAGTATGGTATAGAAATGCTGACTAGAGTCCCGATCGAAGAGGTGATGTAGTTTTAGTATGAAATGGAATATTGTCAACCAGCCGAGAGCAGTGCGTACGAAGCTACACAGAAGAAATCATCGACACAAAGTTTTGCAGCTGAAGCATAAAAATACGTCCACCTCCGGGGATCGAACCCGGGACCAACGCCTTTCCAGCCGATCGCTCCACCCGAGATCAGTTCTACTTTCCGCAAAACTGAATTGAGTTATGTTTTGCGGTTCAGTGCCGCCGTCCTCAGCCGCGAGACAAATGCAGTGTGATGCATCAAGCACTTGCAAACTGAACACTTTCCCCATAGCGCTATACGAACTAATCCATGGCCTCACACGACGAGACTCCGTCGCTCTCAAAATAAAAAGGACCCCGCCTGTGGCCTATGGATGGCAGCAAGTGCAGAGTGATCCTGCGGCTGATCTTGACACATCGCCACCACCCAGTGGTCAGTGGTGGACCGAAGGGGGGGGGAGTGGGTCGAGTAGTAGAGAGGGAGATAAAATAAGCGTTGACACGGGGGGAGAGTTCGGGGGTTGTGACCCCCCCCCCCCCCCCTGTGGCCGAGTTAACCCCCCTTTTGTTTAACCCCTTTTCTTTCCTTGAGCCTTTGAGTACTGCAACTAAGATGTAAGTCGCGCAATCGTCTGCGCACTTGCAAACTTGCGCAAAAAGCGCATTTTTTCACAATTTCCCGTGAAGAAAATGAAATTAGTGCTGTTTAGATGGTATTGGCAAACTGTCAACCCCCCCCCCCCCCCCCCCCTGGCAGAGATCCTGGGTGCGCTACTGCCACCACCCAAACAACGGCCAGTCTGTGGTTGGACGTCTGGCGACATGACCTATGCAGACGATGAGATCTATTAAGAATGGTGCACATCGAATAGCAAGTGTGTCCACTCGAATCCCCTTGGTTTTATTAGCAGCAGGCAACTTTATAGAGAGAGAGAGAAAAAAAATGTACAGGAAAGACAGGAAGGTTAACCAGAGATTATCTCCGGTTGGCTACCCGTGCCAGGGGAGGGGTAAAGGGATTCGACAGGAGAGAGAGAGAAAATAAGTATAAAAAAGGAAAAAAAAGTAAAGAAAAGAAAATCACACACACAAAAAACAGAACTGTTTCTGTGGGCACTGTCACGCAGTCTGCGAAGGCGTTCTAGTGTTGCATAGCGTCAACATCCCATCCTACGTCACACAGTGTAGACTCACAATTTGTCACTGAGTCCGGTGTCTTTTAAGTAATGCAGCAGTGCCTTCAGGGCGGCTCGCGCTGTTGTTCGTGTAGGCCAGTTTCCAATGATGTTGATTTGCGTCATTGGCCGGCGTTTGTCCAGTTGATCTATCGTGGCTGAGAGAGGTGCTCTCTGCGGGTTGAAGCGAAGGCACTCACAAAGAAGGTGTGCGATTGTTTCGTTGCACCGGAAGAGCGTTCTCATCACAGTCGGTCAGATAAGCTGGTGGCACTACGTGCAGGCACTTCTTCTGTGACCTTAAGTCCAGTCTGTGGTGGAGAATTTTTAAAGACGATAGTCTTTCTTGGGGAACTTACACGCTGAAAATTTGGTCTGTCTGTCTGTCTGTCTGTTTGTCTGTCTGTCACCCGATTCAGCCACCCGGCCAAAGTTGGACCACTTGCTTACCGCCCACACTACTTAAACTGGTACGGCTGTTCATACTTGTGAACGTTATCGATCACAAAGTAAATATTGCGCATATCTGAGGCGCAACATCACTACGTAAGTATTAGGAGGTGTGTTCCTTTAATAGAGAATACATAGATACGTAACTCTATAAAGACCCTAGTTTCTTAAGCTGCGCTGAAAATGCCATGCTATGCGCGCCGACGAAAGACGTTCCCCGACTGCGCGCCGACGAGCGCCCTCTGCCATGGAGGAAGGAAACACTCTGCACAAGCTCATGTTTCCCGATGTATTGCCAGATGGCGTCCATGTCTCACGCAGCGCCTCCTCAATTTTATCAATGCCAGCCAGATGCGGCCGATTCTACATAAAGGAAGCGCTGTCTGAGGCAGGGCAAAACATAAATGGCCGCTTGATGAAATAATGCGGTAAAATGAAATCTGTTCAAACAAACCTTCATGCCAGGACGGAAATGGTACGAGAACAGCATCACGGGTGGCCGCGGATCAGACCAGCACTCATGTAGTACGGCCGGCAGAACACTATCGTCTTTCGACGACATTTGCAGCGAAGCACGCAGATACGCGGCAAATTTTTTCTTCCGACAGAGGCCAGTCGTCCAATCGGTTGAACGCGTTGGTAAGAGAATGTCTCTGCACACTGTTCTGCGAGCAGTCGCACAAAATATGTACAATCGATTCTTCATTGCCGCAGTGGTCACAGGCTGCACTGTCGGCCATTCCTATGCGGAACGCATAGGCGTTGGTAAACGCAACGCCCAACCATAATCGCCAACTTTATGAATTCATTTAATGCCTAGGCCCTGAGGTCATGTTTAAATTTATTTTCTTATTCTCTAATTTTACAATTGTTTCTCTTTGTTCGTTTGTTTGAATAAAGACGTTTAATCACTCACTCAGTCTCGAATTTGTGCGTAGTTTGTAATGTTTTCCCCCTCGCATTTATGTAACGTTTCTTCTTCCTATCCTTTCTCTATCCGTTCCTTCACCCTGTCCCTCTGTACGCCGCCGAGCAGGTGTGCCGGATGCTGGTGGTAAATTCTTGTTGAAAAGCGTATGCTGTGGCACTGGCACAATTTATTGGCGTCCAAGTCCTCTCCCTCACCGACGCTCGCACTCGCGCTCACATATCTCGCAATCGCCGCTTCTGAATGAATGAATTCTGTAAGAATCCACCTAGTGGCTTACAATGGTCCACTTTGGCTGTGGCCATTGGCTCCTGCTTCACGAGCGCGAAGGAGATTGGCTGACACCTTCGCACTCGTGAAGCGGCAGCCAATGGCGACAGCCGAAGTGGGCAGTCCACTAGGTGGACTCTTCGTGCGCCGTCACGCAGCAAGAGAGCCGGATAGGTCACGTGACCAGGAGAGGATGAGAGCCGCGCCGGGGGAGGTCAGGTCACGTGACCTGCAGAGGAGGAGATGCGCGCTTGACGGAGGAAGCGAACACCGCGAAGCTGTTCATTCGCGGCCGCTTGGCTGGCCCGAACGGCGCTACTTGGGGGTATGGGATACGTCGGCTTCTACGGGCGACGGCGTTCTGCTATCTGTCGAAATAGCGGAGTTCCTTCATTCTAAAACGAAGACTGCCACAGCGAAAAAAAGAAACATACGCGACAATCGCAGAAGCAGAACGACCACAGCTCCGCTGTTTCGGTAGATTTCACTTCTTGGAACTGGCTGCATTATTTTTTTTCTTGAATGGCGCCTTCGCTCTCTCTGTTTATGGAACAGCACGTGATATGTGCTTTGCGCTCGTGCAAAATTTATTCGAGTATTGTGGCACGAACTCGTGGCGCATACTATATGTACAAAGAGCTGTTACCTTTCTTTTAGAGTGTGTGTCCGTGTGCGTATGTGTGTGTGCGTGTTTGTGCAGCGCCTCCTCTATTTTTTTGCAATAGCAATTATATGGACACTCCAATGTGGATTTCTGCCGTCGGCGTCGCCATGAGGTTCCGTATGATGTCAATGGCGATGAAATCGTCGCCGCGCGCCGTATGCTGTATGTGCGAGTGAAAGGGCGCGAGGGACACGCGCTTTCACGGGGAGCGAACTCGTGGCGGAGAGCAAACGCGCGTTCTGCCCCGTGCTCCTTGAAGTGCTGCAGAATTAAGCCTTTCTTTCCTCCTTTACAATCACCATATATATATATATATATATATATATATATATATATATATATAGAGAGAGAGAGAGAGAGAGAGAGAGAGAGAGCAAACGCGACTTCTTCCGACGCGCGAAAGGCCGTGGGGGAGGGAGGGAGGGGAGGCGACCTTTAGCTGCGGCACCAAATGCGTATTTATATAAAAACGTTGTGAGGCAAGAAGGTGGTGAAGACTTCCGACGCTGCTCGACGAGTGTCCCGTTCTGATCTCGTCGAAAACCTCCGAGCGGCCCCCAGAGGCACCGGCAACAGCCACCAACGCCGCGCGCGTTCGGCGCGAACGAGGGCAAAACGCCGACGGCGTCGACAACAGTTCTACGCGTTGCCGGTGCTGCTGCATGTCCAAGTTTATACAGCTGAAAAAACTACTATCCTTACTCCGTATAGCTCTCTACTAATTTGCTATCGCAATTGATACTTCGCCTTTCGGGTGAAACCGACATTTTTTCAATGCCAGTGCAATCGCCCGCTCCGCAATGGGAGCCGTTGGTCCGCCTTAGTTCAGTGATTTGCCGCGATGTGACGCTACCCAGAGGATATGATCCACCGTTACTAGATTAAAGAGGTAATCTAGTAACGTTGGGTATGACCAATGGTATGACTGCTTGCGTCACGCATGCGTCTGAGCGCGCGCCGCTGCTGGATTACTTCCTCCGAATCACCGTCTTGGCGCTCTTTAACCATAGCTGGACCATGCGCTCCCCCCCCCCCAAAAAAAAAAAAAATAAAAAAAAACGTATATCATTTGATCTTACCAGAGAACATGCAAGGCTGATGCAACACAGCCGGCCCCGCCTGCTACTCTTCTATGACGTGATAACAATACAAGAAAAGAAAAAAACGTTGAAAGGGCTAAAAGTATTAAAAAATTAGGAGCAGCTTCGCACTAAGTGGTGCGAATACTGGGCAAACAGCGAAGCTGGTGGCGCTTCCCTAGCTTTAACTTTGCTTTCCTTTGCTTAACTTTCGCTTGGCTGGTTCTAAGCTTGAACTTTACTTAACTGTGTTTGGCTTGGCATAGTTCTTAGCCAAACTTAGCCGACCGGGACGATACTCGGGTAGCCACCCTAACTCGGGTCGGCGCGCAGTCTTCTAATGGCCACTTTTTAGTCCGACGTAGCGTTGACGCACGAGCGCGCTCGGCACGGGGACACCACGCCAGCGAAAGCGTAGCACTCCGGCGCGAGGCGTGGCCGACGAACGCCGGATACGTCGGCAGCGCCTCGCGCTGTGGCGAGGGTAACCTGGGAGACTGTGCTAACCTCGCCGAGCGATGACGTCACGTGCGTCGCCTAGCAACGCCTCGCACCAGCTGTGCGAGCTGTGCGAGGCCGAACCAAAAGCTTAAACAGCTCCGCTGTTAAAAAACAAAACACTGTGACAGCAGTTCCAGAGTTAACAAAACGCAGGTGCCCCTGTGCAGATGTAACGAGGTCCCTCATGAGGGCCACATTGAAAACACAACACTGCTATAACACAGAAACACGAAAGGAAGAATTTGTACAACACAAGGAGAAAATAAACACTTTCGTAAATGCAGCGTCTTGTCGGCATTAAAAGAATACATGATAATCAGATTCCTCGAGAAACTGTACGTACAAATACACGTGCAGCACTGTGTTGTAATTTTTCTGATGGACCCGGGCCCAAGGTTTTATCTCGTTATATATTAGACTACTATTCAGAGCATAGTTTCACCAGCAGCTTCCTTGTGTGAGCTTTACATTCGCGCTGTTTAGCGACGCTGAGGAATAGACTAAAGAGTGCAATTCAAAAAAAAGAAAAAAAAGAACTTTCAAATGGGTGTATTAATTTGCATAAACACCCTTTTCTATGGGTGTAAGTGGATGAGTTATAGACCCAAGGAACATCCTTAAGGGTGCACTTTTCCTTACTGTGCAAACTCTTGGATGTTGAATGCATGCGAATCTAGCCTCGCAAGGCGTGCCGACAACAAGCCGAAAGCAGGGCATGGCAGGGTAGGTCACACCAAGGCAGAGGATGGGATCAAAGTGCCCAGAGTAGGCAAATCGTGCTAATCGCATTATAAGAGAGGGGTAAGGGATCTTCCAAACGCAATGTGTGTTTAGAGGGACAGCGCGAGAACAAAAGGAGCACAGGAACACGGCTTACGAGACAAAGTTTTTGGTGGAAAAGTGGCGATGGTTAATAATAATTATTTATTATTAACCATCGCCACTTTTCCAGCAAAAACTTTATCTCGTAAGCCGTGTTCCTGGTTTCACAACGGCACATAGGGAACACATTAATGAGGGAATACATTATAGCTAGAACTTAGGCGATCGCATAGTAGAAGAACACAAGGACAAGCACCCTCTCTGTGATCGCCCGTTTGCGCTATTATGTATGTACCAATTATCCCAGCAAACAGTCTACTTATAAGAGAGACGTGCTGGTTTACCAGCTTCCTGAAACTGAAGTCGTTGCTCAGTTGTAAACTTTGTGTGCGCGTGCACACTGTGAACGTTTCTTCTCTCCCTCTTCTCATTTATCACTCCCCCTTCCACAATCCTCGTGCAGGGTAGCCAACCGATCTCAGCCTGGTTAACCTCCTTGCCTTTCCATTATCACTCCTCCCCTCCTCCTCGTATACGCAGCCTGCTACCCCTGTGGTTTACTTTGTGCTCCTTTCTCTTTCTCTCCCCTTGTGCTCTCTTTATCTTTTTTTTTAGTCCCCGTAACACCTTCCACTCGCGTAGGATAGCCAACCAGAACGTACCTCTGATTAACTTCCCCGACCTTTATGTACAAAATTCCTCTTTGCTTGTACGCTGCAGGCAATACAATAACGGTTATTTACAATCGAGATCCTACGTATAGTGCTTCTTTGTATCGCATTTCATGGCGCCATGCATGTCAAGACAATACAGCGTTGTGCAATCCAGGCGCCTCCTACCGTGTACCTGTTGCACAAGCAGTGGCCGGACGTCGCGGGAGCGTGGACCGTGTTTCCCCTGATCAAACGGTAAGGGGTGCATTGCGCACTCGTTAGGTTCGTGAACAAAGAGAATGCAGTAGTCAGCGGCAAGTGGCACGGTCACGGGTGTGTTTGGGTGTCGAACGCCCTCCTAAATTTGTTTAAATTGCTGTGGGAGAGAGGAACAGCTTGTGAGGAGGCTGAAGCCAAATTTGTAAGTATACTGCTAATCAGGCTACGTTAATGTGGACGGGCTTCGTAGGAACTACAGTATACCCTGCTTCACGACTGCTACTCATTATTCATGACACCCAGCAATTAAAAGGACAGCCACGGGTGAAATTACTTCGGAAAACTTATTGTGAGCAACCTGAAGAGAATTCAGAGATTGTTAGTTTTACGCTTCAGACGCCAAGTGTGAGATTATGATACCAATTTACGACGGTCAAACTCGTGCGCAAGCGTTGTGGCTGCTTCTCTGGATTGTATGGCTTGTTGAGATCTGCCACGTGTAATATTTACTCTATATAACTAGATGATACTGAAGGTACTGCGAGACAGAATCTGTATCAGTCCGTGATTGTAATCATGTTTCACAATGCGAGTGTCGCACAGCGAGAAACGGTCCATGATCGCGGTATATCAATACCGGGACATTCAACGCGCCCTAAACGATTCGCTCCCTACGCACGTGGGATGCAAGGTCGCTGCGCCCGGTCCTGGAGTGCCTCAAAAGTCCCTAAGCGATTATGTCCCTAGGCACCTAGGAGCTTCACGATTGCCAGGACAACCCGTGTTAAGCGGAAGACACATGACCCGCAGTGCCACGCCCACTCTGTACCACGCCCACTCTGTAATAGCGTCCTCGATCACCCGCACCGGTGCGCACCGGGGCGCCTTGGTGCGCACTTTCATCATCGATCAACCGCACCGGTGCGCACCGACCATCCTCGATCACCGGGAGCGCACCCGGTTGGAGCGGTTTTCCGTTGCCCCGTCTCGCACCGAGAAAATCGGCGGTGCGCCGGGGTGCAATCCCAGCAAGCATTGCGGGACGCGCGCGCACCGCCGACTGCGGAACCGCGCACGCTCTGGCCCGATAGCTGCGGTTGCACGGAGTTGATGGAGTTAACTAGTCGAGATGTCGGCAATGAGAAAGGAAGCGCTGCTAGTTGCCGCAATCGATGAGCTTTTTTCAGTTCGTCTGACAGCGAAGACGTCATGCTGATCGACCTCGTCCAAAACCAATGTGGTGAAGAGCGTCCGAAAGTGGACAGCTTCGTTGAACGACCCGTCAGGCGCCTCGACGACACCGGAGTAGGGAGGTTATTTGGCTCACCATCTTTGTGCTACTAGAACTTGCTGGAAGCTGGCCGCAGAAGCGCACCGCGCTGTGTTACTGACAATACGCTCGACTGCCCGCGCGTACGTTGCTAAAAACGAATACTTACTCGCCATAAAATCGTTCATTTCATCCACCGACATCGCCACATTATGTGTCTTGTCATTAACTACAAAATCCATTGGTGTGTACTTGTAACCAGGTATGTCGGAGCACGCAGTTTGACAAGGTTCGAGTGCTTGCCGCGTATCCTCTGCACCTGCAAACAATAAAACATGCGCGCGCGCGTTTTGCGCACGTTTTGCGCGCCAGGGGCAAAGTAGCGCTTCATGCAAGCATCTGCACGCGGTGCAGTTTTGTCCTCGACGTTGACCCTCCGCAGTGCGCCACCACCGCGGTGCACAGCGCACCATTCTGGTTTCGGGGCAACCCCGGGGCAAGGTGATCGAGGACGCTATAAGACGCTACCGGGAAGCGTATTTCTATTTGCGCCCCCGTACAGCGCTCGACCGCTGGCGCCACGCTGCGCCGCTCGCGCGTACCGCGTTTCTAGGTGGTTGCTTTCGCCGAGGGCGCTCGAACGCAATCATATATTGGTTCGCATGCTCGCTGACTTTGCAAGTGTGGCTGTATGGCTGAGTGGTTACGGCGCTCGCTTCGGGATAATGCGTGCGTGGGTTCAACCCTGGCTGAATTTTTTTCTTTTTTTTTTATTCTATCACGCTTTTTTTTCCTGTCTGTTTGCCAGCGCGGTCGTTTGAACCCCGGCGCCACGGCGGAAGCCGTGGTGCCGGGCGCCGACGCGAAGCGGCGGTCGTTGGGGTGTTGCGGAGCGCAGCGTAGCAACACCCCAAATAAAAAAATACTGCTCCAGTCAGGTAGACTGCTCCCTCCCTGATAGTGAGATTATATTTGGATCATCAAAACAGTGATGTGTTTATTTAGGAATACCACCGATCCCCTAACAGCAGGCTAGTCAGCCCCAACCCAGCGTGTTCTCCGTCAACGCCTCCTCCCTCCTCCGTTCCAACGGCGGCGGCTAGAAACATGGTACGCGCGAGCGGCGCAGCGCGGCGCCAGCGGTCGAGCGCTGTACGGGGGCTGAAATAGAAATACGCTACCGGGAAAACCTTTGGCGCAACCTTCGATCGCAACCTTTGATCGCAACCTTTGGTGTTGTGTAATAATGCGTGTAACGCGTGTGCCTTCTTTTCTGGCATAAACAACGCTGTATTTATGCCTTTACTTCGATTTTGGACTTGCTTGAATTTCTTAGCAATTACATACCCAGTTCTCATGTGCAAAAGAAAAAGAAAGCGGAGAGAGGGGAAGGGGAGAGAAGGAGGCGGCATTTGCGCCGAGTCCAGCGCTTTCTTTAGCGTGTCGCTCCAACTGTTTCAATTCTGACTGTCTCAATACAAATGAACTAGTTCCCTGAGGCAATTAAGCTTTCAAAATTCTTTCGCAGCAAGGGAATTCGCACATTGTCCACGCCACAGGCATATTTATGTAGCTGTTACAACTTCTTTTCTGCGATCTTTGAACACAGTGCAGCCTTAAACACTCGCTGTATTCAAAATACGCCTCTGGTACGCCTTCCAGGCTGGAAATGCTTCACAGAGAAGATGGGCGCTGGTTCTTCTTCTGTGACGACACCACGGGCGTCGAGCTCTCCCTTCTTCACAAGGCCCTGCGCAGACTCAACTCTACGCAGGTAAACAACAATTGTGAACATGCACCACTTCGCATCGCACGTGGTTCTGTGTTACGTCTATCCGGGTAATGATGATGATGATGATGATGATGATGATGATGATGATGATAATAATAATAATAATAATAATAATAATAATAATAATAATAATAATAATAATAATAATAATAATGGTAATAATGGCGGTGAGTGAGTGAGTGAGTGAGTGAACTTTATTGGGTCCACAATAGACGCGAGTAAACTCGACGTCACCTGGCTAGGCCCACTCGGGGACCATCAGGTAATGGCGGTGGTGACGATTTAGATGCCACCAT